>NW_021604782.1:8542866-8559929 GCF_004785775.1 Grammomys surdaster | reverse complement strand
GGAGGGAGGGAGGGAGGGAGGTTGACAAGAGAGCAAGTTAGACATAGATGAAGACAGAATGAACCAGAGAATGAGAAGGGTCCAGAAGATCGGAACAGATTGCCAGTGTTAGTTTGAGGCCAAGCAGAGCAATTCGGGAGAGGTGGAGAGAGAAGTCAGATTGAATCAGTTAGCATGCAGAGGAGTTTGAGACAGAACAGCTGATTTGAATCAGCCAGCCAGAGTTCAGAAAGAACTAGAAAGGGTGGGCTTATTCAGCAGTAAGTCTCAGAGGCTGAAAATATTCTAAGCCTAGGTTAGATTGTGTGGAGGTTAGAAGCTTCCTGGTCTAGGCCTAGGTTGTCAGACTGAGGCAGTAAGCATTTGAGGAAACAATTACTCAGAAGAGTGAAAGTTATATTTACATTCCCCTTTCCCCTACCCCCAAAATCTCATGGAAGTTATAGCATGTCACAGAGTGTTCTTCTCTTTCTTTTTGTCCACACATCTTTACTTGAAAGTGTTCATTGCAGTGATCATTGGTCTGATTTGAGGCCTCTGGCTTCTGCTACACTATCAATACTGGATTCTCACTAGAACTCTTGGCTATCCTGTTGTTGCTTTGTGTAATGGAGAGCCTGCAGCTTTGGATCTGTAGGACTGGCACCTTCATGTGCTCTAGCAGTTCATCAATGGGGTGGATGTTGAGGTGGGCCAACTCAGAGCCCTGGATCTGGGCCCTTGTGGTAGCTGGGTTGGTCAGCCTGCCAGTGCTCTTACAAGCACACCACCAGGGTGAGCTCTCCAGCACTGCCCTGGCTAGTACACCTATTGCCACTGCCAGCAAGGGGAAAGCTAGCTCTCCTGCTCTCATGCCCTCAGGGCTTGCTCACTTGAGCCCACACTAGCAGGACCAGCCCTATTGTGCTGCCCAGGCAAGGTACAGGCCTTATTTCTCAAGTGCTGCAGCTGGTGAGGTGCAGGGCTAACTCTCCCACTCTCATGATACTGGTGTCAGCTTTCCCACCTTCAGTAGGTGGCGAGGGCTGAGTTGGGGGGCATCTCTCCCTCACCCTTGCAACCTCAGGGCAGACAAGTGGCAGAGCCAGCTCTCCCACTTTCATGCCCTTAGGGCTGGCTCATTCACCCCCCTACTCTTCCAAAGGAGGGCTGTGCTGCCCTGGTGAAACACAAGACCTACTCTCCAGGGTACTGCAGCTGGCAAGGGGTGGGGCCAGCTTTCCTGCTCTAATGCCTTCAAGGCCAGCTCTCCCTGGATGCCCAGGCAAAGGATGGGGCCAGCTCTGCACAGCACTCAGGCATTATTTTAGGATTTTGTTGCTGTGAAGAGACACTATGCCCACCACAACTATTATAAATGAAAACATTTAATTGGGGCTGGCTTATAGTTTCAGAGGTTTAGTCCATTTCAATCATGGTGGGACACATGGCAGAGTACAGGCAGACAGAGTGCTGGAGAAGGAGCCTAGAGTCCTACATCTTGATCTGAAGAGCACAGCTTGAGCATAGGAGACCTCAAAGCCTGCCTGACATATTTCCTTCAACAAAGCCACACCTACTCCAACAAAGTCACACCTCCTAATAGTGCCATTCTCTATGGGCCATTCAAACACATGAGTCTATGAGGGCCATTCCTATCTATTCAAACTACCATAGACATTGACATGGCCCTAGGTAGCAGCCTAGACCAGGGATGTCCACCTGGCCTTTGGTGGTATCAGACCCTGCTGCTGCAGGGCCATGGACTCAGATATGGTCTTTGGTGGTACCACAGGCCAGGACCTCACCATGGCCTTAGGTGGTGTTGTTGGTTATTCATACCAGGCTATTCCTTACTACCCTGGAGTCTCCAGTTCTGCCTGGCTTTATTGTTCACACATCCTTCTGTGTCTCTTTCTCTTCCATTTCTCCACCACTTACTTGCTCCTCTTAGTAGTACCCCAGGCCTCTGGATGTCTGGAGTATATCAGGAGTGCTGTGCCCTCCCATGTCGTGTGGCCCTGAGCAGGGTTGTCTCAGGCATAATCTGTCCATCTGGGCCTGTGTGGCACAGGGCTGGGGGTCATCTCAGCTGTGATTTGCTCCCCTCCCCTCCTCTGGCCACATGGTGCCAGACTGGGGGTTGTCTCAGGCTTGCTCCCCACTTTGGTTGCATGCCTTTGGATTCTTACATTTTAATTGCAAAAAAGTCTCCTTTTCTTTTTCATCCTCTGTCTTTCTTTCTTGTTTGTTTTTGAGTCCTAATATTTCTGATGTTTTCTTTGACTGTCAGAAATATTAGATTGGGTGGTTACTGTTGTTCTGAAATCATTTTTTTTCCTGTAATAATTCAAATTTTTATTTTTATGCCCACTCAAGGTAATGACAGCTTTTCAGGTTTTATTCGATGTCATTCCTGCTCTTTGTTCTTCAAAGGACATTTAATTTTGTTGTTCTAAGGATTGAATGCAAGAACACCAAACATGCGTTCTGTTGACTTCTCCTTTTCTCTCACTTCACCTTTTTCCTTCTGTATCTCTCAATTTAACTAAATTCCTGATTAAAGTCACTGTTTTTATTTTTCAAAGGTTGCATCTTCTTGTATCTTTGGGAACAATGAACAACTAGTTGTCAGATTTGTGTTCTTTTAGAAAACATTATTATTATTTTATTATTTACTTCTCTCAGTTTTCTTGTAATGGTTGGGCTTTCTTCTTGCTTATAGCACCTTTCTGATAGTGCTAAGTTGATTTTCCTTTGGTTATTAAATTTGAACATTACCTTAGTTAGGGTTTTACTGCTGTGAACAGACACCATGACCAAGGCTGCTCCTATAAGGACAACATTTAATCGGGGCTGGCTTACAGATTCAGAGGTTCAGTCCATTATCATCAAGGTGGGAACACGGCAGCATCCAGGCAGATGTGGTACAGGAGGAGCTGAGAGTTCTACATCTTCATCTGAAGGCTGCTAGGAGAATACTGACATCCAGGCAGCTAGGGTGAGGGTCTTAAAGTCCACATCCACTGTGACACACCTACTCCAACAAGGCCACACCTTCTAATAGTGCCCCTCCCTGGGCCAAGCGTATGTAGACCATAACAAACATTTAGATGGCAAGATTACAAATCAGAGTTGAGTTCTATGATCTATGTATGATTTATCTATCTATCTGTCTGTCTATCTATCTATCTATCTATCTATCTATCTATCTATCTCCTTTCATCCAAAAGTTGCCTTTTGTCAGCTATCTTATCACAGCAACAGAAATGAAACAGGTCAGCTAATAAAATGAGTTTTAAGTTGGACATGATGCGTATATCTTTAATCCTAGCACTCAGAGGCAGAGGCAGGTAGAGCTCTATAAATTTGAGGTCTCATAGTGAATTCTGGGCCTGCCAAGGATACCCAGTAAGACCTTGTCTCAGACAAAACAAGACAAACAACAACAACAACAAAATGAGTCTAAAAATTATTTGAAGTATTTATTGTTAAATCCTTTTTAAAGGTTTGGTAAAATCAGCAGTTTTGGCATTTGACCTTGGGCTTCTGTTAAGAGATTTTACAATTGACTTGATTTTTCTGTTTGTTATTGGTCTGTTCAAGGTTTTCTCTGTCCTGATGGTTCAGTTTGATTTATGGACATACATAGGCAGATCTCTTTCATACAGGCTTTCCCAGTGTTTGGTTTGTAGCTGTTCACATTAGTCTGGAATGACCTTTTATATTCTCATGGTTTCTGCTGTAATGTCTCATTTTAGACATCTGATTGTAACGATGCCTCTTTTCTCCTTGTTTCTTGGTTAGTCTAGCAAATGGTTGTCAACTTGGTCTTTTCAAACAGCAACAAAACTATTTGTTCATTCATTCATTCATTCATTCATTCATTCATTGGCAGAGTTTCTCTGTGTAGTTCTGGCTGTCCTGGAGCTCACTTTGTAGACCAGGCTGGTTTTGAACTCAAGGATGTGCCTGCCTCTGTTTCCTGAGTACTGGCATTAACCCTATGGCTAACAATCAAAGCCTATTTTATTGCTCTTTTCTGTTTTTCAGTTTATTTCATTTGTTTTTGTTGTAGTTTTTGTTTTTATTTCCTTCTATCTGTTTTGGGTTTTGTTTTTTCTTGTTTCATATGTCAAGTGCATCATTAGGTCATATTTCATTTGTTTAAATGCCCCTCTCTATTTTACTTAAGTTGTTGAAAACGTCCTTCTTTGTATCTGGTTTTAGTAAATCTCACAAGTTTTGGTATGTCACGTTTTCATTTCCTGTTGTATTTAAGATATTTACGTTGTTTTCTTTTGACTTCCTCATTGGTTATTTGAGAAAACGTTGCATGTGTGGAGAGTCAGAGACTTGGGAGCGCTCGGTTCTAACTGGGATGTTATCGTCAAACCCTCCCCTCAAGGCTCAGGGTCTATGCAGAGGAGGAGGCAGAGAGTCCGTAAGCGGCAGAGGTGATGGGTGACTTCAGGAAAACAGTGTTTTCCAGATACCACAGGACGGATGCACATCTGAACTCACAGATACTGTGGTGGCCTGCATAGGACCTGTACACGGTTAAGCTAGGTGGGTACCAGCTCTGAGACAGGGAGTAGACAGAGGGAGTAGACAGAGGGTCCTACCCCTAACCGAGAGGCTATTTGAAGTTGACGCCAGCTGGTAAAGAGAAAATCAGTTTTCTCCAATGGAGGATCACCGGGTTTGTGGCTAACACAAAACAAACCTCATGGCTTTGTTTCTTTCTTTATTTGTTTTTGTGGGCTTTTGTTTCATTTTGTCTTGTTGGGGAATTTTTATTCTTGTCTTACTGATTTTTTAATTTGTTTGATTCTTTTCTTCTTTGAAAAGAGAGAAGAATCATGAAGTTAGGTTGGTAGGAAGATGGGGAGGATCTGAAAGGAGTTGAGAAAGGGCAAACATGATCAAAATATAGTGTATACAGTTAAAAAATAACTAAGAAGAAAGTGTTCTTCAATTTCCCTGTGGTTATATAATTTCTAAGGCTTCTCATTGATTTCTAGTTTCATTTGATAAGGTCAGAGCAGGTAATACTACAATTTTTTACAAAGCTTTATTTAAGGTGTATTGGTTGTTTTGCCTGTATGTATGTCTGTGTATGTCTGGTACCCAGAGAGGCCAGAAGAGGATGCTAGATTCCCATGGAGCTGGAGTCGAAGACAGTTGTGAGCTGCCTGGGAATTGAACCTGTGTCCTCTGGAAAAGTAGCTAGTTCTTTTAACTGCAGAGTCTCTCTTTAGCTCCTCAAAAAATAATTCATTTTTTGGAAAATTTTAAACTATTTTGAAAGTAAAGATGTTATCTATCAGAAGACTGTTCCACATGAGGAAGGTATGTTTTCTTAGCTGTTGGGTGAAATATTCTCTCAGTGTCTGATCCATTTAATCTCTGACATGTATTGTTTGACTCTATAGTTTGTGAGGATTTTTTCTTTTTGGCTGATTGATCTTTACATTGACAAATATGAAGTTTTGAAGGTCCCAGCCATTATTGTGATAGAGTCTATCTGTCCTTTTAGATCTGTGCTTCCTATAGAATGGTTCATTTGTGGGTACAAAAATATCTACAATTTTAATTTCTGTCATCCAGTGTATCCCTCTGTCACTGTAAAATGGCATTCTTTGGCAAATTAGGACTAAAAGATATTCATCTTCTAAATACATTCTCTGAATACCATTGTCGCCTGTCCTGTGCAGGGCAAATTCTGTCAGTGGGTTTGGAGAACAAACAGTCTACCCAACTGATTTAAAAGTTTGAATTTAGCTTCTTCTTATGCTAGTAGTATACAGACTCCATGTTTAAAATGCTCCCTTCCCCACCTCAGTATGAGAAAGAATAATACAGGCACTGCACTGACTTGCCCATCTCGTGGATTTAATTTCAGCATCTAGGGTTTCAAGTGTCCCAGATGGGGGATACTATCTTCTGGGAGCCATTCTGGGGTGAGTATGACTTCCCCTGGTTTTATGCTGACTTACTTTTGAGGACTCTGGTGTTTCCTCCCGCTCCAGATGAGTCCTGACAATCTGGATAACAGACTGAAGTTTCGGAACCCTGTAGACTCAGCACTTAGTTGGTGTCAGAGGGAAGGGCATTTTCACATCCTTCTTGTTTGTTAAATTCAATGGTAAACAACTTCCCCCAGGTGTATAAAATCTGCTATTTCCTTCAGTGAAAGGGTAAAAGACAGTATCGCATGCTTTAGGTTATGACTTAGAGATACTCTCTCTGGTAGTAGATTATGTGTACAGGAGAGTCCTTTTTGCTTTGCCTAATTTGGGTTTCATAATGGTGAGAATATAAGGTGTTTTTTTAAAACCAAGTTGTAATTTATTTGAGTCATCTATACATCTAAAAAAAATCAAAGCAAGATATAAATGTAATTCAAAATTTAAAAGCAGCATATACATAAACACTTTTTTACTGTTATTTTTGATGTGTGGAAAGGGCTTTCACGCATGCTTTGAAACAAACGTCTGCTAAGGTGTCCTGAAACTTCCTTCTTGCTCAATGTTTCCTTCTTCATAGGAACTGCTGTCTCTCCTCTCTTCCTTTCCAGCCCATGTGCCCGAAGTTCTCCTCTTTCTTGTGTGTCTGCAGATTTTGACCAGCACATTCCATTTGAGCATCATTCAAGAAAAAGCCAGATGAGGACCTTGAAGTCCAATGAAAATCTGTGCGTTATTGTAACGGTCCTCCCAGTGGGAGATCCTTTGTGAGGACCCTCTCCAGTAAGACATTTGCCATGTGCTCTCTTATGGAAGAGTGCAGTGGACTAGAGAGAACACAGAACTGGGACTCAGAAGACTTCTGTCCCTAGAAGTTAGTGTGGCTTTCGTAGGCATATTCAATGATATGTTCCGTCTTTCTGGTTCTACAATGAAACTCCTTGTTAAGGCTTCGGGAGAGCCAAAGCCTATGGCACATGACTTGAAAGTACTTCAGGAGCTGGGAACCATTGGACACTGCTATGCTTTTGGAAATGTGATAGCAGAGGTGGGGCTCCTCGAATTACCTAGTCCCATCTTTAAAAACAGAGAGATTAAAACTCAGAGAGCTGTGTGACTCAGACAAGGCTACTCAGGCCGGTAGAACCATAATCAGAATAGCATCGCTCTTCCCAATATCATTACAGTCTAGAACTAGAATGAGTTTTCAACCATTTGAGAATCAGTTAAATATAGACTGCTCACGCAGCCTTCAGAGTTGGAAGTGATTCTAGCAGAGCAAATGTGGAACAGAGGAACGTAGGCTGACACAGGCGAAGCCCGGACGCAGGGGTTAATGCTGAGAAGAGAGAGATCTGTGGTTAAGGACTGTGGAGTGTCTGCATTGTGCGCCATCCTACCCATCCTGCAACGTGGCACAGAGCTGTGCTTTGTTCTGAGCACTCGTTTATTTGAATGATTAACGATGGATTATCCCCTCCGATTAACGATGGGTTATCCCCTCCACCCCAGTGCCTACTTT
This sequence comes from Grammomys surdaster, assembly GCF_004785775.1. NCBI lineage: Eukaryota > Metazoa > Chordata > Mammalia > Rodentia > Muridae > Grammomys > Grammomys surdaster. Next base: position 8,552,459 of record NW_021604782.1, on the reverse strand, counting down.
CCAGTCTTAATTACAGCCCAACAGCAGCTGTGGATATCTATTAGGCACTCATTTACTGGAATGAGAAAGTTTCCCCTGCCCACGAATCATGAGACTCTTCTTGTCACCGAAGTTTTATTTCCACGAAGCCAGTGATTATGCAATTGGCAAATCGTTTGGATCATGATGCCCAGGGTCTCACAATCTGCCCATAAACACTGCCGTCCTCCTGGACTCTGTATACTTGGAAGAATACAATTCGGATAAGGCAGAAGTCAAGGATTCTTTCCTGAAAATAGGTGATGCCCTGTGACAACCAGATGGTGATTAAGTGAGGAGCAGGCGCTCTGTCTGTCTCCGGATCACAGGCTGTGGCTGTGCACTGGGATGATGCTCAGCTTACTGGCCTTGCTTTTGTTTTGTCAGTTCAAACGTTGCATGCTCTGTGCTCCGAGGACTTTTTTCCATTATCACTTTTTCTTACACAATTTTTTTTTTCAAGAAAAGTTTCATTACCTCTTTTTTTTGGTTTTGTTTTCTGAAATGACAGTCTCCGTCTGTTTTTGTTGGCAACACAAAGAACCAATTCCAGTATCCAGTTAAAATTTTGCAGGCTGATATTCCATAACATGTCATCCAGCATTTCTTATGAGTGCTCGCTACTTATATAGGGAGTTAAAATGCTCAAGGTCTTCCGACAGTCACTTTCTGTACTTGCTCGAGTACAGTCCAAGCTTCCTTTAAGTAACAGTTCTTATTGTGAGGGATGATTCATTGAAGAATTCTGCTTAATGGGCCAGAGGGATAAACTCAAGTTCCTGCCATGTACAGTGAGTAACCATATCGACACACTGCTGCAGTTAAAGTACACAGTGCTAACATACATTCACAGATTCATGGGGTAGCTTATATCCTTAAACAACTTTGGAGCGTTCTCTGTCTCTCTGTGTCTGTTTGTCTGAGACAGGATCTCATGTAGCCCAAGATGGCTTTGGAATACTGACTCTCTAGCCTGGGGCTATTGAAACGTGCCACCACATCTAGCTTCCTTCTGGTCACCTTTTTCTCCCTCCTCTTCCTCTGCTTTTTCCTCCTCTCCTTCTTTAGATAGAGTCTCAGTATGTAGTTCAGGCTGGCCTCAAATTTAGAATCCTCCTGCCTCTTCCTTCTAGGTGCTGGGATTATGGAGTTATGCTATCATACCTGGCTCAGTTTTGAAATTCTCATGTCTCAAAGAATATTCTGTCTCTTCATGTGTTGAACTCCTGAACTGTAACACAGTCTGAATTCATCTGTACGAGGCCAGAAGCACAACTCACCACAATTAATTTTATTTGAAATAAAGCAGATTCCAGAAGGGAGCGTTTCAGTGATAACATGGTTGGATTTTTCCTGAAAGTAAAATTGTCACATATACAAAATCCAGAAAGACGGAGGGGACATATTTGAACATGAGAAGAAAATGTTGTGTTCTGTCTCAAGCTGCAGGAGATAGAGTTAGGAGGATGTGGGAGGGGGCTGGGGAGATGGCTCAGTGGTTAAGAGCACTGACTGGCTCCTTCCAGAGGTGCTGAGTTCAATTCCCAGCAACCACATGATGGCTCACAGCCTCTTGTAATGGATTCTAATGCCCTCTTCTGGTGTGTCTGAAGACAGTGACAGTGTACTCACATATATAAAATAAATTAAAGAAAAAAAAAGAGGAGGTAGGAGGACATATGAACCTTAGCAAGTGCTGACGTATGAAAAATCTTTAAATTCCATCATACTCGTACTGCATCTTGGAGAGGATGACTGCTTGTATCTGTGTATAAAGCCAAGAGGCATGGTCCTGTGTGGGCCATCGGTTGAGAGGTCCAGGACTCTGGGAGTCCAAGTGGCATGAACCGAGACAGTAGAGCATATGGCTGTATTTGTACCATCCTTTTGTACTTGGAAAATTACTGATTGGATGAAACCAGCAACGGAGACAGTAGTGAATTAATATGTTTATGATATGGAGATTTTCACAGGCTACTTACATTTGTCATTTCTCTTTTGGTCTTTAGTTCTTTACTGGTCTCACATGGCTGTGCTCCCCCTTGTAGGAAACCCTGAGCTGAGCAGTCTAGGCAGTATCTCAGTTACAAGGCTGTTGGGTTGCAGACTTTTGGTGGGAGTATGGCCCCAGTTCACCAGGTACCTGGAGGAAACCACATTGTGCTTAAGGGGCGGAACTACCTGGGCTTCTGCAGTGATTCAATGTGGCAATGTCAGCCCCAGTGGTAGCCATCTGGTAGACATCTGCTTTTAAAAGACACTTGATAGGCATGGTAGCACATGCCTATAACCTCAGAACTTGAGATGCTCGGTGGATGTTGAAGCATGAGGCCAGCCCGGGTCACGTAGTGATGTTGGGACTAGTCTGAGACAGATGCTACTTCTCTCCCAGGCACTATGACTGCTAATCCTTGGAAACAACCACTGCACTGCGGTAGTCCTACAAGATCCTCTTAAGGCATAGAAAGGGAAAGCCACCTTCCAGTTATGCAAAACGCTCATGCCTTTGTCATCTAGTGTGAGCTAGAATGTAGGAAAGTTCCCTAAAGGGGCAAACTATTAATATGCAGATAGCAAACTATGCAATGTTGGGTGAATGCTACAGACTTTAACCAGCCATTTTTCCCCATTGGGAGGAATAGCATAGGCTAACAGTGCCAGTCAGCAGCCTTGCTGTGTGCAGAGGCCAGAGGTCGATGCCACAGCTTCCTTTGTTGTATTTGGTTCTGTTCTGGGTCTCTGTATTCTTCTACATGCTGGCATCCAGGTAGACCAACAGCATTTGTTGAAGATGCTTTCTTTTTTGCATTGTATATTTCCAGCTTCTTTATATAAAAAGAAAAATCAGTTGTCCATGGGTGTGTGGATTTATGTCTGAATCTTGGGTTGGATTCAATTGACCAATCTGTCTGTTGTTATGCAAATACTATTTGGTTTTTATTACTATAGCTCTGTAGTAGAGCTTGAGATCAGGGATGATGATACCTCTAGAAGTTCTTTTATTGTATAGGATTGTTTTAGCTATCCTGGATTTTTGTTTTTCCATATGAAACTGACTATAGTTCTTTCAAGGTCTGTAAAGAATTATGTTGGAATTTTGATGGGGATTGCATTGAATCTGTAGATTGTTTTTGGAAAGATGGCCATTTTTACTATGTTAATCCTACAGATCCATGAGCATGGGAGATTTTCCCATCTTCTGATATCTTCTTCAACTTCTTCAAAGACTTAAAGTTACTGTCATAAAGGTCTTTCACTTCCTTGGTTAGATTTAGCCCAAGATTTTTTATATTATTAGTGGCTATCATGAATGGTGTTGTTTCCCTAATTTCTGTTTCAGCCCTCTTCTCAAATTTTAAAATTAACTTTGCATCCATCCACTTCACTGAAGGTATTTATCAGCTGTAGGAGATTCATGGTAGTATTTTGGGGTCACTTATATTATCATATTATCTGAGAATAGCGATAATTTGACTTCTTCCTTCCAATTTGTATCCCCTTGATTTTCTTCAGTTATTTTATTGCTATAGCTAGAACTTTAGGTACTATATTAAATAGATAATGGAGAGAGTGGTCAGCCTTGTCTTGTTCTTGATTTTAGTGAAATTGCGTTAGTTTCTCTCCATTTAATTTGATGTTGGCTATCAACTTGCTGTAAATTGCCTTTAATTATGTTTAGGTATGTTCCTGGTATTCCTGATTTCTCCAAGACTTTTATCATGAAGGGGTCTCTCTTGGATTTTGTCAAAGGCTTTTTCAGCATCTAATGAGATAATTATGTTTCTTTGTTTCAGTTTGTTTATATGGTGGTGTACTTTGACAGATTTTCATATGCCTGCATCTCTGGGATGAAGCCTACTTGATCATGGTGGATGATCTTTTTGATGTGTTCTTGGATTTGGTTTGCAGATATTTTATTGAGTATTTTTGCATCAATGTTCTTGAGAGAAATTGGTCTGTGATTCTCTTTCTTTGTTGAATCTTTGTGTGATTTGGGTACAGAGTAATTGTGGCTTCATAAATTGAACTTGACAGTCTTCCTTCTGTTTCTATTTTGTGGAATAATTTGAGAAATATTGGTGTTAGCTTTTCTTTGAAAAAATCTGGTAGAATTCTGTACTAACACTGTTTGGCCCTGGGCTTGTTTTGGTTGAGAGAATTTTAATGACTGCTTCTATTTCCTTAGGAGTTATAGGTGTGGTTAAATTGTTTATCTTCTCTTGATTTAACTTTGGAAAGTTGTATCTATCAAGAAAATTGTCCATTTCTTTTAGATTTTCCAATTTTATATGAGTATAGTTTTTTGAAGTATTTCCTAGTGATTTTTTAGGTTTCCTTGGTGTCTGCTGTTGTGTCCCCTTTTTTCTTTCTGATTTTTGTTAATTTGGATATTCTCCTCATGTCTTTTTGTTAGTTGGTTAAGTGTTTGTCAGTCTTGTTGAATTTCTCCAAGAACCAACTTTTTTTTTTCATTGACTCTTTGTATTGTCTCTTTGGTTATATTTTATTGATTTTGGCCCCCAGTTTGTGTATTTCTTGTCATCTACTCAACTTGGGTGTTTTTGTTCTGGAGCTTTCAGGTGTTAGTCACTAGTATGAGATCTCTCCAATTTTTTTATGAAGGCACTTAGTGCTATGAACTCTCCTCTTAGTACAATTTTCATTTATTCTATAAGCCTGGGTATGTTGTATATTCATTTTCATTGAAATCTATGAAGTCTTTAATTTCTTTTTAAATTTTTGCCTTGATCCAGGGGTCAATCAGTACAGAGTTGTTCAGTTCCCATAAGTTTGTAGACTTTCTGTTGCTTTTGTTGTTGAAATACAGCTTAAATTGATGAATTTCGGATCTCAGAGGATATACGGAATTATTTCAGTTTTCTAGTGTCTGTTGAGACTTGCTTTGTGATCAAGTATGTGGTCAATTTTGGAGAAAGTTCTGTGAGGTTCTGATAAGGAGGTATACTATTTTGTGTTTGGGTGAAATGTTCTGTATCTATCTGTTAGAGCCATTGGGTTCATAACATCTATTAGTTCCATTATTTCTCTCTTTAGCTTTTGTCTGAATAATCTATCCATTGGTGAGAGTTGGGTATTGAAGTGTTCCACTGTTAATGTGTAATTTGAGCTTTAATAATGTTTCTTTTACACATGTGGGTGCCCTTGCATTTGGAGCATAGATGTTAAGAACTGAAGTGTCATCTTGGTGGATTTTTTTTTTGTGAGTATGAAATGTCTTTTCCCATCTCTTTTGATTAATTTTGGTTAAATTCTATTTTGTAAGTTATTAGAATAGCTACCCTAGCTTTCTTCTTGGGTCCATTTGCTTGGAAAATCTTTTCCTAGCCCTTTACTCTTAGGTAATGTCTATCTTCGATGTTGAGGCTTGTTTCTTGTATGTTGCGGAAAGATGAATACTGTCTTCATATACATTCTATTAGCCTGTTTTTGTTTGTTTGTTTTTTAACTGGGTTAATGAATCCATTGATATTGAGAGATGATTGTTAATTCCTGTTATTTTGTTGTTGTTGGTAGTGTGTGTGTGTATCCTGTCTTTTGGTTTTGCTGGTGTGAGATTATCCATTTCCTGCATTTTCATGGATGTATTTAATCTCATTGAATTGGACTCTTCTTTTTAGTACCTTTTGTAGAGCTGGGGTTGTAGATAAGTATTGTTTAAATTTGACTTAGTCATGGAATATCTTGTTTTCTCCATAATAGTGATTGAAAGTTTTGCTAGGTATAATAGTCTAGGCTGACATCTGTGGTCTCTTAGAGTCTACAAGACATCTGTCCAGGACCTTCTGGCTTTTAGAGTCTTTGTTGAGATGTCCAGTATAATACTAATAGGTCTTCCATTATATGTTACTGGGGCTTTCCCCCTTGCAGCTTTTAATCTTCTTCCTCTTGCAGCTTTTAATCTTCTTCTTCTTCTTCTTCTTCTTCTTCTTCTTCTTCTTCTTCTTCTTCTTCTTCTTGTTCTCCTCCTCCTCCTCCCCCCCCTCCTCCTCCTCCTCCTCCTTTTTTGTTCTCCATGCTTAGTGTTTTTTTGGTTTTTATGTGGCAGGGGGACTTTCTTTTCTGGTACAATCTATTTGATGTCATGTAAGCTTCTTGTACCTTTATAGGCATGCCATTCTTCCGTTCTTTAGGTTAGAAACATTTTCTTCTATGATTTTGTTGAAAATATTATCTGGGCCTTTGAGCTGTGAATCTTCTCTTTCTTCTCTGTCTATTATTCTTAGGTTTGATCTTTTTATGGTATCTCAAATTTTCTGGATGTTTTGTGTCAGGAACTTTTTAGATTTAACGTTTTCTTTGACTGATGTATCAGTCTTTTTTTTATCACATCTACAGCTGAGATTATCTCTTTCATCTCTTGTATTCTGTTGGTGATGCTTGTGGCTGTAGTTCCTATTTGCTTACATAGGTTTCCCATCTCCAGGATTCCCTCAGATTGTGTTTTCTTTATTGTTTCTATTTCCTTTTTCAGGTTTTATGGTTTAACTAGTTTCCTTCATCTGTTTATTTTTTCTTAGATTTCTTTAAGGGATTTATTAATTTCTTCCTTAAGGACCTCTATCATCTCTATGAAGTTGGTTTTAGGGTCATTTTCTTGTGCTTCAGCTGTGCTTATCCAAGTGTTTCTGTAGTTGGATAAGTAGGCTTTGGGGATGCCATATTGCCCTGGCTGCTGTTGTTCTTACACTGGTATCTAGGCATCTGGGTTGGGGATGGGTCTCGGTGCCACTTTCCAAGTTGATTTTTGTTGGATGGATGTTTTATTTCTTGGTTTCTGTTTCCTCTTCGGTGTTCTGGTCTTTGTGTTCTGTATTTCAGGCAGCCTATGTGACCTCCGAACTCTCAGGGAGTCTCTGTTGGAGTTGGGGCTGGGCTTCTGGCAGCTAGAGTGGTGTTTGGTCCAGCAGGTGGTCTCTATTCTTCTGAGTGGTGTGGCCTGCACCTGAGCAGCAGATCTTTACCCATAGGGATGGGGGCATGGCAGGAGGGGCAGGCAGAGGGCGATGTCAGGAGGTTTGGGTCTTACAGCTCCAAATAGAGGGAGTGGGAGGGTTACTAAAAGGATTCACACGCAGCTTGGATGGATCACAACAGGCCAAGATGGTTCCACGAGGGGAGGCTTATTAAGAGAGTGGGAGAGCGGGAGGAGAGAGAGAGAGAACAGAGAAATGGAGGATAGAGGCCGGCCATGACCACGTGGAGAGAGGGGGAAGAGAAGCGGGGAGGGGAGACAACCTGCAGGTCCGTGGGGATGAGGAGCAAGAGAGAGAGGAGGGGCCAAGCAGCCCCTTTTATAGTGGGCAGGGTTACCTGCCTGTTGCCAGGTAACTCTGGGGCGGAGCATACCTGGCTGTTGCCAGGTGACTCTGGAGGTGGAGTTTAACAGATTACTAACAGTTACTACAGGAGGTGGGACTCTTTTCTGTCTGACTTCACCTTAGTTTTTGAGACAAGTACTCTCAATGAACCTGGTCATTTCAGCTATACTGGCTAAAGAGTAGCTGACTAAAGAGCCCTCGGAATCTTCATTGCCCTCTCCTCCAGCCCTGCACAGTTCACCTTTACAGTCCATACACTGCCATGTTCATCTTTATGTGGGTAGTGGGAGTCCGAACCCAGGTCCTCATGCTTACACACTGATTATGTTAAATCCTGAGCATCTCCCCAGGCACCAGAATAGATCTTTTGTTTTCTTTCCATCCCTTTGGACCAGGCCTCATCACCTCAATTCACTCCTTTTATGTGTTGAGTTCCCATCCTTGGGGCTCCAGCACAGGCCCACAAGAGAAAGGTTATGAGTTTATGATGAAGAAAACTTGAGTGGAATAAACCATGCTACAACACACCGAATATGACGCCTTCCTTTAGTCCTTGTCCAGTATGTGGCCTGCTGACGTGCACTGTGTGTTCCCTTTCGCATGACGAACTTTAGTAAGAATAATAAAAAGGCTGCAGTTTCTGCTGCTGCTGCTGCTGCTCCTCCTCCTCCTCCTCTTCTTCCTCCTCCTCTTCCTCCTCCTCCATGTTCTTGTTCGGTCCATTCCACCAAACATTCAGCCATGTGTAGTGAAATTTTGGTTTCTTTGAAACTCAGTTATGTGAATATGCTTTTGTTTTAATTCTAGGTGTGGGTTATGGGGTTGCTTCAGAATGTCCATAGCTGCCATGTTTTGTTTCGTGGTCTAGGAGGGATGTGACTTTTGCTAGTTGCAGATAGTTTACATTTGGAATTCTGGAACTCTGAAGAGGGTATAAAATGTGAGAGCCCAAAGAGGGTCTGTAGTGGCTTCTCCTCCCCTGCTGCTCCCCTGCTTCTCCCCCCACCCCCGCTGCTCCCACCCTCCCCTGCTGCTCCCCCTGCTGCTCCCCTGCTGCTGCTGGTTCCTGCTGTTGTGTTTGCTGGTTTGCTGCTTTTGCTTAGTTGTTGGTTTGCTGGATTGCTGGTTGGAGATATCCTGAGGATGAAGATTGGATTTGCCCCTAGGAACTCCTAATCAGCAGGAAGTAGTCTAAAGAGGGCTAACCTTATCTACCCTTCTAACCTTATCTCTCTCCTACCTAGTGCTGGGCAAGGGGGTCGGGGTGGGGGTATTTTGAAGGGTTTAGGGTGGAATAAGGGTGGAGAGCTATCCAATAAAGTAGTTCTCAAAGTACACCCAAACCCATCTGATTTTAGAATGAGCAACTCTAAGTGTAATTTTACTGATGCTGCCCTCCACTCCACAAACTGTTGGGAGATAGCCTACATGGTCCATTGTGAGTTTTGAATAGACTATTTTAAAACCCTTACATATTTCCCCCCTTAACTCATTGATAATTTCCAGAATGGTTTTCAGGAGCGTATATGAATCTCTTCTATATTATGAACTGCTACCAAATAGCTATATAATTCTTTAATTTTAAACCCAAAATTTGTGGACAAAAAGGAACTGGAAATGTTTTTAATGTTTTCACAATGCAACACTGAGATATCCCTATAAAACCCAGATTAAAATCCTTCCTTGGAATCTTATCTTCCTGCAGACTCCAAGCGACATAGCCTGTGCTCCTTCCAGTTCTATACCACTTTCTCTTTGGGGTTGAACAATGTGGATATTCCCCGTGTGGGCTTTGCTCTCTTCTGACCTTCTTTTTTTTTTTCTAAGAGGGGGAAAATGATGGAAGAAACAATGTCTTTATGAGGAAACAATTGGTATAACCCAATAATTGTTCCAGAATGCTTGAAGATTATCATAGTTGTTGATAGCATTCTGTCTAAACTCCACCCCCACTGTTACTTGACAACAGTCAGGTAGGCCTGGCCCACTATAAAAGGGGCTTCCTGCCCCCTCCTCTTGCTCTCTTGTACCTCTCTTGCCTCTTGCTTCTCCCTGTCCCCTCGCTCTTTCCCCTTTCCCTTCTCCCTCTCTCCATGTGCTCATGGCTGGTTTCCACTCCTTTACTTCTTCTCTTCTCTTCTCTTCTCTTCTCTTCTCTTCTCTTCTCTTCTCTTCTCTTCTCTTCTCTTCTCTCTTCTCCCCTCCCCTCCCCTCCCCTCCCCTCCCCTCTCCTCT
>NW_021604782.1:8485833-8542766 GCF_004785775.1 Grammomys surdaster | reverse complement strand
TCTCTGCCTCTACTATCCTCTTAACTCTCTTCCCCATGGCCTATATGAACTCTATTCTATGCTATACCGGTGTGTGGCTGGTCCCTCAGGGAGAAGAGATGCCTCAGCATGGACCCGCTGAGACATTCCCTTCCCCTCTACCACACCACACACACCCACAGAACATATTCTATATCTCTTTATCTTTTTATGAACACAATATTGGTGCCATAATTCAGATGTAGAAATCTGCAGGTTTGTATCACACCAGTTGCCAGAAGAGACCCATGTTCGCTAGCCTAGCCTAGAACTGGTAAGCCCCCATCCCCACTGGTCAGAATAACTGTCCACATGGTCTAAAGGAAGATTTCTTGAGCTCAGAGTTAATCCTGTGCTGTCCTGACCCTCATTCTAGGACTCCTTCTCTTGAGTGGGATTTTTCCCCTCTCCCTTTGAGATAGTTTCTTTCTCAAGGCTCAGAACCCCAGGCTGGGCCTGGACAAACTGCTCTCAGGAGTGCCGTCTCCAAGCTTTAGTCCCCAGCCCCCATGGGTCAGTCTTTCGCAGCCTGCTATCGACCTGTAGCACAGGCTTCTCCCCCTTCCTCCGTCCATTGCGGCTGGCTGCAGCCCCTAGTTGAGCCAGTTTGCCTGAAAAGCGGGTCTGGGACCCTGCTTGCTCCTCTCCCACCTCTGCTCCTTAGCTCTGCTCTGGGTCTGGCTGAGCTTCTTTCGTCCTGCCTGACCCTCAGACTTGCTTTCCCATGCACGCGTGACCACCCTTCCAAAGGGCTTGGCAGCACACAAGGGAGGCTCTCTCTCTCCATCTCTGCCCAGGACCTATAATGTGAGTGTGCTTGCAGTGCTGTCCACCACAAGAGTAGCTAGTGTGTACTGGGCAGCGACTTCTGGCTGCTAGAAGGAAGTCCTGCCCTGCAGTATTGTGAACCCAACTCACACACAGCACCTCTGTCTCAGCTGAGGGCCCATAGCACAACCCTAGGCCCATAACCTGTGGCCCACAGCCCGATCTGCCAGCCGTATGATCAGCCGTATGACAGGCACTGCTGCCAGCTTTCTTATTCTGGTCCTAGCCAAATGTTTCTTTGCTAGTACAAAAATGTGCTTCTCTCTTCCTACAGAACCTGCCAAAGTTACATAAGATTTTCTTTCCTATCCTGTCTATTAATTAAATTCTATTCAACTACAACCAATCCATATGGCCCTCAATCTTGTCTGCTAATAATATATTTAAGTTTATGACTGACAGAATTCCCAAAGCCTCTAATAGTTGACCCAAGATGGTTTCAGAAGATGTACACACACCCGGGCGATACTGTCTGGATTGTATGTGATATAGTCACTAAAAACCACAGTGGGTAAAACTGGTTGCCCTGAGTCGAATGACTTGGCTAAACCAAGGTAAGTCATTTCTCATGTCATGTGTATCCATTCCACAGAGAAAAAGCCCTGCATCTTCTGCACTTGAAAGCCAGACTGATTTCACCCAAGAGACCGTGGAGACCACGGGAACTGTTGGCTAGTAGACTCTGTCATTTTTTAAATATATAGCTGGTAGATTGTTGTTTACTCTTTCTCAGACTTCTGACAATATTGACAGCTAAGCCTTCACAGATGTAGTCTGTTACCTCATTACCCAAACTCAGTTGCCATCAATTAAATGCTTCATATTTCCTCTTCTTGCTATGACACTGTCCTAATATTATCTGAGTTCCTATAAATTTGCCTAATTCTAATAAAACATCCCACTATATGATCCAACAAAGGCTCATCTTAAAGACTGCTCGTGTTGTTAACTCATGTTGTTATCTCTTTTGTAAACTTATAAGCCACAGGAAACCCACTCAGATCTGCCTCTCATGGACCAAATAGACTCCATCCAGATAAGTACATCTGCCTAAAGTTCCCACTTACTACCTATAACAAAGGGTGAGATCACTCTGGGTTTCCAATGTACATTTTAAGAAAAATTTTTCTTTCTCCCAAACATACTTAATCTTATTCCCTACATCTTGTTAAGTCCAGACACATCCAGAACAGCTCCAGAAGCAACCTCCAGATGCTCCATCTCCTGTCACACACAGACCCTTCTATTGGACCTATTCCTTCTGACTTTTGCTCAGATGTCTCCACAGACCCTGGACAGCAGGAAACAACCAACTCTCTTAAGACTGGACAAACATCCCCCATACCCATTTTTTCTGTGTTCCTTAGAGACATGTTGCCCCCAGAGCCAGCAGGAAGTAGCTAGATGTCATGACGACCCTATTCCTACTTCACCATCACCTCTTTCTAATTTTTCTTTTTTAATTAAACCAAAACAAGGGAGTGTTAGCATTCTGTCTAAACTCCACCCCCACAGTTACCTGGCAATAGCCAGGTAGGCCTGGCCCACTATAAAAGGGACTGCTTGTCCCCCCCTCCCCCGCCTCTACTACCCTCTTAACTCCCCTCCCCATGCCCTGAATAAACTCTATTCTATACTATACCAGTGTGCGGCTGGTTCCTCAGGGGGAAGAGATGTCTCAGTATGGCCCCACTGAGACATCCCCTTCCCCCATACCTCTGCACACACTTATAGAACATATTCTCCTTATCTTTATCTTTTTATAAACATATCAGTTGTGTTCTTTCTTCTTTCTTTCTTTCTTTCTTTCTTTCTTTCTTTCTTTCTTTTAAAGAGAAACACTCTTGGTTTTTTGTTTTTTAGTTTTTGTTTTATTAGATTTATTTATTTGATTTATATGAATACACTGTAGCTGCTTCAGACACACCAGAAGCAGGCATTGGATCCCATTACAGATGGTTGTGAGCCACCATGTGGTTGCTGGGAATTGAACTCAGGACCTCTGGAAGAGCAGTCAGTGCTCTTAACCACTGAGTCATCTCTCAAGCCTGCGTTCTTTATTTTTGTATTCCAATTTCCTATTTTACATGTATTGGAAATGACTTCTAAGTTGTGCTCCAAGTAGATGACTGTGTTTCAAAGAAAGCTTATGAGAGGGACTGAGAAAACCAGGTCTTGTTCTAGTTTTAGATATTCTTTCATTGTTGTACCCGCCCATCTGTCTATCCTTCTATCTATCTGTTTTACACCAAATCACACAGTTCGTCAGAAATGCTTTCTGATCCAAAGTCTGCTTCCTATGAGTTTACCAGCCCTGTGAAAGAGGAGGCACTGAGGGCAAGGATAAATGTGGTAATATACAAAATGAACTGGCTGTCCATCAGAGAGGTAAACGTGAGGAAAACTTTCAGAGAGAAGATGGTGTCTAAGCTAGGTTTTAAGAAAATACATTTTCCTGTAGGAGGATAAAGGAGTGCAAGAAAATATGACATAGAAGAGATGATATTTACAAAGTCACAAAAGTATGAATATGCCACGTCAGAGCCACAGGAGATCAGCACAAAAGTATGAATGTGTCACGTCAGAGCCACAGGAGATCAGCACAAAAGTATGAATGTGCCACCTCAGAGCCACAGGAGATCAGCTGAGGGGTTTGGAGTCACATCAGGAAGAGTATTGATCATCTAATTAAAGAGCTTGGTTTGATCTTTTTAAAGAGTGGGACCATTATGGTTTCTAAGCAGAGGTGGGTGATCTTATGGGTCCCTAGGATAATGATCGATGTGGATAAGGCTCGAAGCCAGAAATGCAAATATGAAGCCGTCCAAGCAGGAGAAGACCGTTATAGGCACTGTTAATGCGGAGACTCACAAGAGGTGGTAAAATGGACGGGAATTGGTATTTTTGGTATTGGGAATAAAGAGAAACATCTTATTCTGGTTTAGCTTTAGCCCTGCTGCTCTGGGGCCTGTGGGGAGCTAGCAAGTTATAGTAGCAGAGAAAATCACAGACTTCATCATCGGGGAGCAAGAGGAAAAAGAGGAAAAGATAGAGACCCAAGACTCTGCTCCAAAGGTGTCCCATGGGGTCTCCCACCTTGTGAAGGCACTCCCACGCCCTTCCAGCACAAATCTGCAGACAAAGCATTTAATACCTGAGCAGGTGGCTCTGTTTCCTGGGGTTCTGTCTGTAAAGGAGCCAGGGGGGGGAAGGAGACTGGAATACAGTCAGTGGCAGTTTCTATATGTATGCTGAGGTCTAAGTGCCTGTTGGCTGACTCAGTGGAAATGCACTATATACTAAAAATCTATAGCTCAGACATCAAGAGAGAGGCCTGAAGACAGGAATCTGGATGTAGGGCATTAACTTTCTCCATTGATGAGGTTACTAATTTCCCACAAATATCTGTTCTCTTCATTTCCCTGTTAGCAGTAGGAGTCGGGCAGGAAAAATGTCTGCTCAGCTGCAACCTTCCACTGACCTGCCTTTATCCGCTTTATCCGCTGTTGCTTTGTGGCAAAGGAATGGTTATTTAATGAAAAACACTTTTAAAAAAATTCCCGAGCTCTTAAATGGAAAAAGGAGAATGAGTCCAGCTAAGCACTGTGGAGAGGGAGGGAGGGACGGAGGGGGGGAGGGAGGGAAGGAGGGAGGGAGGGAGAGAGGGATGGAGGGAGTGTTGGCAGCTTGAAGCCTCGCCTGCCTTGGCCCCACACCCCTGACTTTTACATTAAAATTACTTTTCTTCAAGTTCCTTTGTTCTTTTTCCAGCCAGCAGATTGAGAAGGTGTGAAGGCCACAGCTTCTACTGCTCATCTGACCAAGAGCAAGGCCTTTTTGTATGAAGCTTACTCTTTACTGTGTCACCTGAACAATAATACCAGCCTTTGCATCCTTCTGCCGTTTTCTTGTCTTGTATGCTGCAGTGTCTAACGCCAACATCTCAAGTCTTAGGGCTCACACCTTGTCTATTCATTTGCGTTCCTATTATAGATTCAGAATATATAATTTAAAGTGCATAAAACTTGTCTAGCCCGGCTCCTTCAACTGCCCAGACTCACAGCTCTCCCTTCTTCTTTCTCCCCCTTCTCCTCTCCACTGTGATCATAAAACCACTTGTAAAAAATAAAATGGGAGACAGAGAGACTTAGAAGACTGAGAACGGGCAGAAAGCTGCTAAAGAAATCGGTTTGAATCCACAGGAGGGAAGCTTACGTGCAGGGAAGATAGTGAACTCATGAAGCACATGACAAATGCAGTAGAGTCCAAGCTGAAAGGACAGCAAGGGCACATGGTGTGGGTTAATTGGTGCCCTGCCTACACTCAGGAAGGAATACACTTTTAGCCACATCAAAGTCTTTCCAGAAAAAAAAAAGTAACCCAGAAAGCAAAACATACCTCATTAAAAGTGCTGTTTCCAGGAACCCTGGCAGGCAGATAATAAGAAACCTGAAAGCAATCACCTCTGTTTAGCCTGCTGCTCTCAGCCTCTGAACTGTTTGCCTCCAGAAGAACAAAGAATGGAGATAATATATTTAAATTCAATTTCTTAGAAAGTGAAGCGATTTAGCTAGAGTTGCCTTCAATCAAACAGACACCTCCCATAGCTTCAAAATGCATCCTCTGGGAATCTGTGAAATCCTTTCTTTAGCAAAGCTTGCACCCCGCCCTCCAGAGATGCTCACAGACTCCTACATAGGCACTTCAAACATGACAACGTGTGACAGGCTGAGAAAAGGCCATTTACAACGGCTACCTCATTTGTCTTAGAATTGTGGCCATAGTAAAAACAGGATGCCAGAAGACCTATTCTATTCATTTTTAAACTCTTTTTGTTTTGGTATAATTTTGTGTTTATGAGGAAGTGGAAAAGCTATTAAAGAGAATTTTCATTCTTGCTTCAGCATAACTATGGGACATTTGTTAAAACTAAGTATCTATACCAGTGCGACACTATTTACCGAAATATAGACTTTGCACATTTCCCCGCTGACAGCCTTTTTACAGTTTCTGTGTTCAGGTCTGGACATTGCCTCATATTTTTGATCTCATTATGATGCTTCTTGTACTAAGGACATGAATGACAGATACACAATACTTCCCCTCTGATGGAACAACCTGGAGACGCCAGCTGCAATCCAATAGTCAGCTAGCTGGCAGAGACTAGGGTGGCAGTATTGGAAGTGGCTGTCTGTCCTGCTCCTGGCAGACTACTGTAAACTCTTATCTCAGCAGCTTCAGGCATGAGGACACAGACATAGACAACTTCAGGGGCTGAAGCATGACTAAAGAGAGGAAAGAGACAGCCATATGCTACCATAGCAAATACAGAGGGACAGTTGCTTAGAGAGAGTAAGGCTATGTGAATAGATTTAGGAAAGGAACAGTGAACTCATCTGTAGTCTGAGGAAGGGGAAACTGTAAAGGTGAGCCCAGGAGAGCAGTTAGCATGCCGTGAAGAAGAGATTATGGCTGATAAAACAGGAGAGCAGTGAGTGTGTCAGTTCAGTCTGCAGAATCCAGCACATAGGTACAGTCATAGGTGTGGACCCTGAGAGCGATGGCATAGGCAGGAATGATGCCCAAGTCAGGTCATCCATACGGCATCGCCACTAGTAAATCACCAAGTGGGATTCTGGATTCAGTTCTAGCTCTTTGTAGTTATACAGCAGTCTTTCTTAAAAGATGAATACTGCTATTTATCCAGCCTGGTATTTTCCTTTCTTGTTTTTCTCTGTGTCTTCAATGAAACAAGTACTATTTGTCTTATAGATTCTGTGAGGATTTACACAAAATATATAATCCTTGCCTCTGCAAATGTTCATAGGTAACTTTCCATCTGTATTTTTGATTCTCTTCAGTTTGTCTTGTAATATGCTCAACATATGCTACGTGTCTTCTCTGGAGAAGATGTTGTTACCCGAGTCTCCCCCATTCTGCTCTAAATTCTCCCTGTGCCCCTCCCCTCTATCACAGCAGCTCTGAACACTTGCTTCCCGTGAGGATAAAATCACAGAGCCACCATTTCTCACCACATGCTGCTCAAACTCCTAAGACTGAGACTTACATCATAGCTGTTTCTTTAAAGCTTCAAGTGGTTCTAACACTTGAGCTGTTTGAGAAACATTACTCTGTATTGCAAGATTTTTTTCTTTGATTTTTTTTTTCTTCATGATAATTGTCAAACATGTTTCTAGGTAGTTCATGAGAGGAGACTGTTTCATGATGGAGATACAGGATGGCCTGTATCACACAGACTGGTACTCTGCATTGTCAGGGATGGAGAGCCTTCTGTTGAACTTCTCTTTCTAATCCTTGCAAGTTGACGCTTGTGGAGTCAGTGGAATAGACTTTTCCTTGGGCTGACCGACTCATTTTATTCTAAGCCTGAGACTTCCGAGGCTGAGGCAAAAGGGTCACAAGTTCCAGGCCAGTCTGAACAACATCGTAAATTTCCGGTCATATTATATAGTGAAATCTTATCTCAAAATAGATCAACAAATATTCAAAATACAAAATAAAGCTAGCTTTCTATGAGGGGTTGAGATTTCCAGCTTTTCTGAGATACAGCAGTTTCTATGCTTTCTATTTCTGTAATCACTGTATTGAAGATACTGCACCACCCACTCTCTCCTGTCCTCTGATTGGGGAAAGAGTTGGCATTGAGTCACTTTCTAGGACCAGGCTTCATTCTCACTGCTTGGTAAGGAAGGCTGCTTCTGGCTGCAGCACATCTTTTTCACGGCAGTTGTACATAAGGTCAGAGGCTGAATTCTGAGGAACAGGGTCCTATTTAAGACCAAGGTGTATACCCAAGATTGGTTATAAATTCAAGGAGATAGCATGAGTCTAGATTTAAAATCTTAAAGCAAATCTTTGACTCTAACCCTGATCCTGATACCAACTGAGAGTGGTTAACTAAGAATATTGAGAGACACATAGCTCTGAAAAATGTCTGTGAAATGACATAAAGAATTCTGAAAATAGAAGTTGGTGCTTCTAACTCTCCACATCATCAGAATGACTACATTGTGTGTGTGATATTGGTGTATATGTCTTCTTGTGTGTGCCTATATGGCTGCCCATGTATACATGTGCACATGAGAGTGGAGGCCAGAATTGACTTCAGGTATCTTTCTTAATCACTCTCTGTCTTCTTTGTTCAGTCTCTCACTGAACTTGGAGATCACTATTTTGGCCAGACTGGCTGGCCAGCAAGTCCCTGGGATTTGCCTGTCTCTTCCTCCTGGCAGCCCTGGAGCTTTGCATAGGTGATGCTGTGTCTGGCTTTTACATGAGTGCTAAAAATATGAACTCAGGTCTTCATGTTTGCACAGCTTTCTTTACCAATTGAATCCTCTTCTTTAAGAAATCATTTAATTAATTAATTAATTATATCTGCATGTGCATACATGAGTGTTTATATGCAGGTGTCAGAGGACAACCTGTGAGAGTCTGTTCTCTCCTTCTACCATGTAGGCTCTGGGAATTGAACTCAGGCCTTGGAAGCAGGTATCTTACCTACTGAGCAAACTTGTTGGCCCCAGAGCAGATATATCTTCTAGGGGAATATTGCTTATTAGTTTCTGAGATTGATGGGCACTAAAATAACCTCAGAACTACTTTGTTTGAATAGTTGGTTATATCCTAGAAGTGTTGATACTACTTAATTAAAAATAAATTTTTCCTGCTTCAGTTATAATTGAGGTAATTAATTTACACCTAATAGCAGAAATATTGATATTTTATTGATGTATAAAGGATAGTTTATAACTGTCAAGTCCATTAATTTATTCAGTTTCTTCATTGGGCACCTATCATATGGAGTCCTATTGTATATATGCATATATATATATGACTCATTGTGATATGTAACAATACCCAGCAAATGATATTTGTCCCTCATCCCTTTTACTGATATTTTCTATGTATGTTGCATGAGGCCTTAATACTCAATTACTATCTACTGCCAGAGGATAATCTATTAAATAGGTATTTTTCATTTTATATACTTTGTATTTGCTGATGGCTTGCATATCAGGTATCTTCCAGAAGGCTCAGGTAATTGGGTTGTTTTCCAGTTGGTGGCTCCCATCACTGGGAGGTATTCAGATCTTGAGGGCTCTGACATAATCAACAGATGAGACAGTTGATTTATTATTTGATGGCATTATTGGGGCACAGTTGAAGCTTTCAGAGTCGGGGTGAGTTGGAAGTGGGAGGGATGTGTCTGTTCTGTCTGCCCCATCTTTATCTCTCCCTTTGCTTCTGAGGATCCATGACACGATCAGCCGCTTTTACACACTCCCCTGTACCATGATGCTCACCGTGATCTCAGGAGATCCAGTGAACCTGACTGAAGCTCTCGAGGCAGAATAAATGTTTCTTCCTTTTACGTTGGCATTCTTGGGTATTTTGTCACAGCAACACAAACATAATGATAACAACAGTGATTTGGAGTGCTCCTATTTTTTTATTATTTTTTATTTTTTAAATGTTAATCAAAGGCTTTATAAGTTTGGTAATGCTCAATAACAAGATGCCCATACAATCAGAAGTGTAACCCAATACCCAACCTAGATATACCAACTATCTTTGACTGGAGGAGACATGCAAACATCCGCCTCCATGTCCGCCTCTCTCTCTCTCTCTCTCTCTCTCTCTCTCTCTCTCTCTAATCTCCTAGCTCCTCCTCCTCTCCTCACTCCTCCTCTTCTTCTCCTTACTCCTCCCACCATAGCTCCTCCTACATATCACCCTTCCTGTTAAGACAAAACTTTTCTCTCAAAATATAATTAGAGCATAACTATACCAACTTGTATCAGTAAGGTACAAAAAGACCTAATACCCAGTCCATCATTTTGTTGACTAATCAGAACCTCTGTCATCTCCCCTAACTAAAAGACTTAGTTCTGAACCTGGCTTTTTTCTTGCCTTTAGAATGAATGTCAGCTGAAAACCATCCTCTCAAGTCTTTTCTCTCAAAGTAAATAGCTGGGATTGGCTGTGAGACTATAAGTCTTCAACCCCGTCAGAAATCCAGAATGACTGAATTAACTGAAATTATGGGAAGCACAAAGCATAGCTTCTAAAACATAGCCAATTTTTAGAGACTGCTGAACACCTGGACAGCCCCTATACTACAAAATGTTGAAGCATCTGATCTTCAGGCTTCTGGCCCAGGATCATCTGACAGACCTAGTGATGCAGAATTGTCAAGGGCTGATTACTCTATCTTGGCAGATATAATCAGTCGACTGTTCCACAAGTGTGTCCTTTTCAGGACAGTAATTTGTTTGTAGATGAAAAGAGGCAATTCTTGCCTATTGGCCGTCTCACCACAACTGGAGTAACTCCAAAGACACTCAATTTCTTCTTAGAATCCAAGACAGGAAGCTGTCAGGAGAAGATAGGTCTCTAATCAAAATGAACCTTAATGCAGGAGTGTTTGTAACGTCAATTCTGTGGACTTCTGACATTTTGAAAACCAACTATCCATGTAAGGCAATCTGGACTGTTGTCTGTTAACTCCTCTCAGCTATTTCTAAATAAAATATAGAAAACACCCTAACATTAAACTCAGAGCCATGAATTTGCTATAGGCCCTTAACTCACAGTTTAACCATCTCAAATCAGTTAAAAAAAAAAAGTTAAAGAAGGACTGGGCCTAAGCCTTGTATTCCTAAATGTGTTATATAGGCACAATGCCTATGAGAGTAACAATATTAATCTCACTTCTATATCAGTAAGAAACTTGTATCAATGAAAACCTTAAATTTGAAATCAAAGTAAATTTTGTACCATTTAAGAAATTGTAACTTCAGCTTAATAACGATTATACAGATTTCTACCGATACATTATGGCTATGCAATAAATCCTAGCTATTCCTCCCATTCCAACAAAACCACTACTTTTTCCTGGAAAGACAGCCCAATATTAACCACCTCAGTCCCCAAGCCCAGGGAATAGGGGTGCTGATTCTTCATTAACTTCTTCAAGCTGATAATGGGTGTTGAGATATTAGAAGAGGGGTGGGGAAAAGAATAAATTGATAAGCCTCTGACATCTGTGTCTTCACTGCATCCAGCTGAGATCCCAGGACATCAGAGGTTCGAGCAGGTCTGCTCAGCTTGCTTGATGAGTAGATACACCAAGGCTGTGTATTCTGCAATATACAATTCTCAAAACAAATTTTAGTATCAAGATATTTTTTGTTTGAATTCTGGAATCTAGTCTTCTGGTGGCCTGTCTCTATCATATCTAATCCATATAATTCTGGGCATTTCTACGAGGGTGTGCTCCCACCATCCTCCCATTCTTGCCTCCCTGCTCTCAAATTCCCCAAAACTAGGGAATCCAAACCATTGGGTACCAAGGCCTTCCACTTCCACTGATGCCTGACAAGGCCACCCTCAACTACCTATACAGGTGGAGCCGTGAGTCCCTCCCTTTGTGTTCCCAGGCTGGAGGTTTTAGAATGGCTACTCCAGCTTGTTTCTTAGGACCATTTGCTTGAAAAATTGTTTTCCAGCCTTTTACTCTAAGGTAGTGTCTGTCTTTGTCAGTAAGGTAGGTTTCATGTATGCAGCAAAATCCTGGGTCCTGTTTATGTATCCAGTCTGTTAGCCTATGCCTTTTTATTGGAGAATTGAGTCCATTGGTGTTAAGAGATGTTAAGGAACAGTGATTGTTGCTTCCTGTTATTTTTGTTATTAGAGGTGGAATTATCTTTGTGTGGCTGTCTTCTTTTGGATTTGTTGGAAGAGGATTACTTTCTTGCTCTGCCTAGGGTATAATTTCCCTCCTTGTATTGGAGCTTTCCTGCTAATATCCTTTGTAATGCCAGGTTTGTGGAAAGATATTGTGTAAATTTGGTTTTGTCGTGGAATATCTTGGTTTCTCCATCTGTGGTAATTGAGAGTTTTGCTGGGTACAGTAGCCTGGGCTGGCATTTGTATTCTCTTAGGGTCTGTATGATGTTAGTCCAGGATCTTCTGGCTTTTATAGTCTCTGGTGAAAAGTCTGGTATAATTCTTATAGGTCTGTCTTTATATGTTACTTGGCCTTTTTCCCTTACTGCATTTAATATTCTTTGTTTGTTTTGTGCATTTGGTGTTTTGATTATTATGTGACAGGAGGTATTTCTTTTCTGGTCTAGTCTATTTGGCGTTCTGTAGGCTTCTTGTGTGTTTATGGGCTTCTTGTTCTTTAGGTTAGTGAAGTTTTCCTCTATAATTTTGTTGAAGATATTTATTGGTCCTTTAAGTTGGGAATCTTCGCTCTCATCTATACCTGTTAATCTTAGGTTTGGTCTTCTCATTGTGTCCTGGATTTCCTGGATGTTTTGTGTTAAGAACTTTTTGCATTTTGCATTTTCTTTGACAGTTGTGTCAATATTTTCTATGGTATCTTCCGCACCTGAGATCTATCTTCTATCTCTTGTACTCTGTTGGTGATGCTTGCATCTATCACTCCTGACTTTTTTCCTAGGTTTTCTATCTCCAGGGCAGTCTCCCTTTGTGATTTCTTTGTTGTTTCTACTTCCATTTTTATTTCCTGGATGGATTTGTTCAATTCCTTCACCTGTTTGGTTGTGTTCTCTTGTAATTCTTTAAGGGATTTTTGTGTTTCCTCTTTAAGGGCTTCTACCTGTTTACCTGTTTCTCCTCAAATTCTTTGAGAGCGTTATTTATGTCCTTCTTAAAGTCTTCTATCATCATCATTAGAAGTGATTTTAGATCTGGTTCTTGCTTTCCTGGTGATATGGGGAATTCAGGACTTTCTAGTGTGGGAGAACTAGGTCCTAATGATGCTGAGTACCCTGGGTTGCCGATGCTTATGTTCTTGCACTTGCCTTTCGCCATCTGGATCACCTTAGTGCTACCTGCCCTGTCTCTTACTGGAGCCTGTCTTTCCTACTATCTTGTTTGTTTCAGAACTGTGTGGGGTGGGTGTTGCTACTGGGGTTAGAGCTTGGGCCAAGATCTGCTCAGTGCTTCGGCCCAGACTGCAAGGAGCCAGTGCTCCGGGCCAGGAGTGAATTCCTAGTCCTAGTGGGTCCCAGTTAATCCCTGTTTGGGGCAGGTGTTGCTGTCTCCTTACCTAAGATGCTGCCTGGGTTAGAGCTCCTGGGAAGCCCACTTTCTCTAGGTTTTGTGAGATTGGGTGCAGAGCAGCTGCCCAGGATCTGCTCAGTGCTCGGGCCCAGACCGGAGGGCTCCTATTTTTTTTTTTTAATTCCCATAATGCTATGAGCATTTAAGATGTATTCAAATTTCTTTTGAATGTGCTCATGGAAGTGAAATCTCTGAGCCATGCAGTACCTCTATGATTAGACTCTATGTTGAAACATGACCTAACTATGTTCTAAAGGTGGCAGTTTCTCTTTCCACTGCTACCAGTCATGCACAAGGGTTCAGATTTTCCCACCTCGTTGCCCACAGTACAACACGTGACAGATAATCTCTTTTGGATTCTAAACCTTGACAATTTTACTTTTGATGATAAGTGTGTGTTTATGACTCTTTGGCTTTCTACACCAAGACTGTGCGTCACAATACCAAACATTATCCTGCTTGAAACTGCATTCTTTCACTAGAACATTCTATAGTGTAGTATATGCGTCCCCTACAGCAATAGGAGGTAAACTGTGAGACTTCTCAACTCTGAATGAACTCTATGAATGAAAAATGAATTCATTCTCGAACAGGAAATCTCTGGCACAGTGAAGCCTCAGGGTTGTGAGAACCGGGGCTGTTTGGGGAAGTTCTGGCCAGACCCTGGTGATTGTTTGCTTTATCACTATGGGAGCAAAGCAGAGACGAACAGGGCCTCTCAAAAGGCCTCTCGCAAGATGAGAAACATGATTGGCAGGAGTGAGGAAAACCGCCAAGGCTGTGAGCAGGCCTGGCTCCCTGTGGTAAGATCAAATAATGACCTCCGGATCAGGACATGAGAACAACGGAGCTCTGTGTCGCCACTGTTGGCTCTGGTGCATGCTCTGTCCTGGGCTAATAAACTTTTACTGCAGGTAACATCTGGAGCCGGGCAGAGGAGACAAATGTGCTGACCTCAGCAGGCCGTTTACTGTCAGACTGCCCAGAAGCACACTGAAAGCCTGGTTCCAACTCCACCAGGCTTTTCATTCTTGGCAACCCTGCCTGCTCTCTAAAATGCAAGTCCCCTCTGTCGCATGCGTTCTCACTTGCCCTTCCACAATGTATTCTGCTCGACACAGTCCCTGGCCAGATTTCGGTGGCATGTTCTTTGACTTTTGAGCTGTAAGAAAATGAACTCACATTTTTTTAAGAAATTGAAAATAGATTTTCTTTAATATCGTATATTTTGATTTTAGTCTCTCCTCCCCCAACTCCTCCCAGGTTTTCCCCACTTCCCCACTTGCCAAAATCCATACCCCTTCTTTCTCTTTCATTAGAAGACAAACAGGCATTGATGATGGTGGTGACGATGATGATGATGATGTGATGGTGGTGGTGGTGGTAAAAGATAAAATAAAAACCAGAATAAAGCAAAAATAAACAGAAAAAAAAGAGCAAAAGAGAAAGCATAAGAAATACATACAGACTCTGAGACGCACACATTTGCACCCACAGGAGACCCATAAAAACAAAATAAGAAACTATAACATATAAGCAAAAGCTCTGTAAATTTAAATTAAAAAGTCCAAACAAAGAATTATGAGACCAAAATTCTCCAAAAAATACCATGGAGTTCGTTTTGTGTTAGTTGTTTTTTACTGGGTGTGGGCCTGCCCATAAGTGTGGTTCATAGACCCAGTGAGACACTGTTAGAGAGAACTAACTTTTTCTTTGTAAGCAATTAACTACGGGAGGTAGCTTCTGGGATAGGGATGGAGGCTGGTGTCTACCTCCCCTCAGCACTAGGATCCCATCTGGCACAGGCCAACACAGGCTCTGTGCATGCTGCCGTGGTCTCTGTAAGTTCATATGTGCATCAGCCCTGTTGCATCTGGAAGGCCTTGTTTTCTTGGTGTTCTCCATCCCCTTTGGCTCTTACAATCTTTCCTCCTCCTCTTCCACGGAGCTCCCTTTGCTTCGGTGATGTCTGTCTGCCGCACTTCCACACCATGTACATGCTCCAGGTGGAAGGAAGGAGAAGCAGAAGCAGCATGACACTGTTTCTTCTCACACATGTGTGGCTGGGAATGTGTCACAGCCATTCCCAGGGGACAGCAGAGAGATCAAACTTTTCTCAGATGTCCATTTCTAATCACATTGTTAAATTATTACTGTTAAGTTTTGAGTCCCTTGTATATTCTGGGTAGTGAACGCTGCTTTTATAGAGAGAAAAAGAGGTGTGTGTGGCTCCAAGTGGATACTTCTCAACGTTCCCCTGATCTCCATATTTGTCTCCCCAATTAAATGTTTTTTCCCAAATTTCTTCCATGCTAGCACAGTAAAATAGTGACTAAAGCATGAATGGCTTCTTCCATTGTATGGGCATCCTTTTTGTTCAGTAACCTTGCTTGCTTTTCCTTCTTCCTTTATTATAATAGTTTTTTTTTTTTTATGAAACATTCAATTTATTGATCTTTGGGGTAATGTGATTCACTGTCATTGTATTACAACTGAGCCATTAGTCGTGTTGCTTCATCAACGTTAGCTGCTTCATTTTCATGGTGCTTCAGCTCTTTCTGCACAGATTTAAGAGAAAGGCTTTTTGAGAAGTTTGCAAGTTCTTTCTGTATATTTACAAAAGCTCTGTTCATTCTGTTGATTTTTTCATGATTCATAATGTTTATCTTCTTAAGATTAGTAGTAACTGGTTTTGCCTTGTTTTTAGCCTTGAAAGTTTTGTGGATAGCTATATGAAATACATTCCTGGACTTCTGCCCTTTTAGTTTGTTCTTGGCCATTGTCAGAGTTCACGAGGCACTTCAGGTTCGCAGTGACGCCAACCACAAGCTCAAGACACAGGACTATAATAGTTTTTAGGGAGGGAAAATGTATA
Organism: Grammomys surdaster; assembly: GCF_004785775.1. NCBI lineage: Eukaryota > Metazoa > Chordata > Mammalia > Rodentia > Muridae > Grammomys > Grammomys surdaster. Next base: position 8,526,928 of record NW_021604782.1, on the reverse strand, counting down.
AGCAAGTATTGGTGTATCTAGATTTCCAGAGCTTTCCTGTGCCCCTGTGTCCCTGGTGTGTCTGCATCCCTGTATGCTTTTGTGGCCTCCGGGTCTTCAGCTTTACTTGCTCTGGGCAGGCCAGTGGAGCCTTCTCTCTTCTTTCACGGTCTTTCCTCACATGCTCAGATCTGTTCCTTGGCATTTTGGGGCCACTCCAGAACACTTAGCGGCTTTTTCCATTCCTTTTGTGTTTCTCAATGGCCACAGCAGGTTCACACTCACAGCGCTGCTGCGGAGAAGGTCAGAGAATGCTAATGGGACATTTAGCAGTCAGTGTTCCTGTGTGGCTTTTTGTTGAAAATAAAGTTGAATAGACAGAAGGAGAAAATGCAATTCTAACTCAATGTAGAAAGAGTCTTAGAGGATTTATGTGAGTCATTAACAGATATCCCTGACAGATATAACCTCCCTTAAACATTGCCTCATGGATGAGTTCTGCCCGTTAAGACATGGATCACAGATGTTACCTACTACTTTTGTAACACATAAGGTAAAAATTTAAATATGCCAAATAAATGAACAGTAAAGTGTGTGCCCTAGAATTATGTTGAAATTGAACTAGAGACTAAAGGGATAAAGTGGAGGTTATGACACTATAGTGACCGTCCAAAGACTTTATTCACGTGCCTATAGAGACATGACTTTTCATAATATAGCACTACATATTCCTGCTATTTAGGTGAAATGAAAAGTCATGTGACATGGGGTAGAAATGAATTGACTTTGCCTATGATTGATTCTTAGTTTTATCAGCAGCAGAATGGTGACTGTGACATTCTGCATAGAGTTTTTAGTAGAAGTATTACGTGTCACAATGTTATTTGCAAACCAAATACACACACACAGACACACAGACAGATACTAACGTGCATGCACACTCACATACTCACAGATACACACATACAACCACATACACACATATGGACACAGTCACTTACACATGCATACATACATACAAACACAGATACATACTTCATAGACATAGAACCAGACACATACATACACACATACAGACACAGACACACAGATACATACATACACACATACACATACAAATACATACACAAACACATATGCAGACACACAAATACACACACAGACATATACACAGACATACATACGCACATACAGACACAGATACTCACACACAGACCCACACACAGACACACACAGAGACACACAAGACAGATACAAACACACACAGGCACACACAGACACACAGACATACAACACACACATAGACGCACACATAGGCACACATGGACACATATATGACACATACACATACAGACACACAGATGTACACATCTTGTAAATTGCCTTTTAATGTAATAAAGCTACAATATACATTTGAAGTGGATCATATATTTTATTATATGGATAAAGCAGACATTTGTTTTTAGACTCATTGTAAATACTGCTGCAGGATCAGCCTTGTAGGCAATCATTTACTCACATATATTATTGGAGTATTTGTTTACTTTTGTTTTCTCCATATATAACTACAGATTTTACTTTTATTTATAAAATCACTTTATTGTGGAAAGAACTTGCAAACAAAAAGAATCACACAGCTGGATTACCATAGCCACTCAGGCAAGCACTTGTTGGGACCCAATACATCTCAATGAAGCACTTATACACACACACACACACACACACACACACACACACACATTTGCTTATACACACATTTGTTTGCATTATTGCTTAGTTTATTTTGTTTTTAACTAGTGTGATGGCTATTTCCGGTGTCAACTTGAATACACCTGAAACTAACTGAAAACCAAGCAGCTGGGTACACCGTGAAGGGTTTTTCTTAATTAAATCATTTGAAGTGAAAAGACTCGCCTTTAATCTGGGCCTCGCCTCCTGCTGGAAGCCTATATAGAAGACTCTCACTGACTAGCAAGCCCATTCCTTCACTGGCATTAGAGCCTACTTCTGTAGGATTTAGCCCTCATGGACTCAAGGACTACTGGCTTCTTGGACTTGGTGTCTGTTGGTAGGCAGCCATTTTTTGACTAGCCGGATCACGGCCACTCTAATAAATCTAAATATATATATATATATATATATATATATATATATATTCATCTTAAAGTCCTGCTCCTTTAGCTTACCGTAATTAATAGTTCGTATACACAACTTCATTACACCATTTTGATCATTTTTATTCTGAGTGCTCCTCTTCCTCCTCTACTCTGGCTGCCCATCCCTCCACACTCTTTGCACCCCTCCTCCCCTACTCTTTCATGTTACATTCATTCACTCCCCCTTCCTTACCTCTAATGCCCCCTTTCTACTTTTATAACCCATACCTGCACTCATACCACAGCTATAAAAATTTAAAATGTAGAGTCCCCATATGAGGGAACACATCCTAAATCTGGGCTAACTCACTTATATAATAAATTCCAGATCCATCTATTTTCTTACAATTTCATTTTTCTTTCTGGTGCAATAAAATTTCTTTGTGTACATGTACCACATATCATTATCCATCCTTCTGTTTGTGAACAAATGCTTCATAATATACTGTATGTAATAAATCCAATTTTAGCTATCAATTTTAAACAAATTTAAAAAAAAGCATATGCTAAAAGAATAATAAACTAGTATAATGTAAGAGAGAAAAGGCACCAGGAAGAGTGGGCTAAATGTCAGGTATTAGGAGGACAAAGTCCAGTGTGACCATTCAGCTCAAGAGCAAAGAAAAGGAGGCTCAGAGCCACAAAAGGGTTTCTTGTTCCAGGATGCGGACAGGGTATTCCCAGGGCAGCAAATTCTCAGAACAGGTGGTCTCCTGGTTCACATGGAAGGTCTGCAAACTCCCCTGCCAGGGCTCTTGGCACTGGTCTCATAGATTTTCCTGTGGGCTGATCTCTGGAAATTTGCTGAAATGCATTTGGCACCTGAATCTGCAGGCATAAAGACCCCACAAAAAGTGATGTTAAGATTTGAGTGGGGCCTGGAAGGGAGGGATTTTTTTTGTTGTTGTTTAAAATTAAGCTTCTTGGGTATTTAACACTGAGTTATTCCTTTGATTTAATAAAAGGAGTTTGAACTTTTAATAAGCGATTTCATCCAGGAGGGGTCTAGTGAGACGATGTCTCTGAGTATGGTCTGTCTAAATCCCAGGAAGATCCGGCCGCGCCAAAGCTTTGCAGTTTTGCTTTGCTAGGAATGCTTTCTTCTCAGACAGCTCGAATTTATCTTCTAAATGAGCTTAATTACTAAACTCCGAAGGGAGCCGACGGTCAGGGTTCTGTCCCCTTGGTAAATGATCTCTCTTCAGCATTGTAAACCAGTTTGGATCTGGGTGGGACCTGGAGCTAGAGAACTTTTTTTTTTTTTTTTTTAAATTCTGTGTGGTCTAAAGTGTGCTTGTGTCAATCTTCATGTGTGAATCGACTTCATCTTCTTTAACTTCTGGCCCAACATGTCTTCCCAGAACACAGCGCGGAATTCATCGCGTTCCAGGGGAGGGGAGCCTCCAGATCTCCTCAGTGTTTTTCCTTGTTAGCTCTCCCTGTTCCTAAGGCAGAGCGGCTCCTCATCAGTGTTCCTGAGGCTTCTGTGGAATGTGCTGGTAGGAGTGCAGCTGTTACTTCTTCAACTCAGAACAGGTTTGCTTCCCTGAAGGATTAATCGGGAGGCAAACTATTTGCAGTTGCCTCTGACACTGACAGCTCTTTAACCCCTGAGAAAGAAAGCGTCCAGAGTTTCTCATCCTTTCCCATTTGACATGAGTACTTGATTGAAAGACATAATGAACAAGGCTGGTTTCCGGATGCATTAGGTGAGGTAAAGAAGCAGGGAGGTGGACAGCAGTGTCCTTAAAGATCCAGGCTGAGAACTTAATATCTAGTCAGAAACAGACCCAGAATGTCCTGGAAGCAACTGTGTACATTGCAGGCTGGTGCGTTATGCCAGGGATCCTGGGTGGGCGGGGCGATTCAAAAGTGGCTCCTGGAAACATCAGAGCACCACGATGGGAAATGATTTGTTAGCTTAGTAAACTGCTATCAGAGGGCACAGATTCCTAAAGTAAACACACAACAGAGGGGAAATAGTTGCTCCATGCGGCTTTTTTGTTAGGTCAGGGAGCTGTGCGGGGAGAGCAGAAAAGGAACGGAGAGAACACTGGCTTTCTAGATGGTCAAAACCCAAGAGATGGCAAGGAGAAAGCTGCCCAGAGAAGAAGACTGACAGACAGCCTGAAGGCTTAGAAAGGCACCTGGTGTGTAGCAGGAAACTGCAAAAGAGTGACTAAATGAAGGACAGGAAAAACATACAGGGAGAAAGATAAAGCAAAGGAGATGGAAGTATCCGTGTGTACAGATGATTAAAGCAAGAACAACATGGAGTCAACCAAGGTTTGTAGAAATACATAGACACAGCCCGGCATGGGTCACACATCTGCAATTTCCAGCGCTTGTGAGGCCAAGGCCTTAAGAGAGGGGGCATGGAAGAAATGGGAAACAGAGCCTGGCTGAGGTGGAAGGGGCGGCAGGAGGCAGGGCTGGGGACTTTGGCTTGCAGGGGTCAGTGGTGAAAGAGGCGGTTTGGACAGAAGTCCAGGTCGAGGGTGTGCGAAGGGAGCAGCTGAGCTGGTTTACTCGCCCAGCCCCGGGAACTTCTCCCTGGAATGCTGGCTTGTTGACCTCTGTATGCTTCTTTTTCCTCCCAGGTGCTGAGCCCAGTTGTTTAGGGAAGCTTCTGTGGGGTGGGTCACAGAGTCCAGAGCAAAGTCCAAGGAGGGAGCTAGAGAGAGCCATCTCTACAAAGTGCATGTATTTTTCTTGGCATCTGGCAGGTGTACTGGATGAAATGTAAGCAAAGACCCAGGCAAGACAAGCCGGCTGATTCCCGTAATGGTTCCCACCACCCACAGCGCCCTTCCTTGTGCAAGGCATTCATTCCCTACATTTCCCCTCTGATGGACATCCTACTTCGGAGCTTTCTAGATGAATAGCATGCCAAAGGAAGAAGCGCAAGATGCATCTTAAAGTGTTTTCTTTTTTAAATTCCAAAGTTTACTTAATCCAAGAACAATTTGTGTTATTATCAGTGGCAGCTATGTAGCACTACTTTTAGGCCTTGAAAGTGATCAACTCAGGCTTTGGGCCCAGTGGGCTAAGGTACTTTGGGGCAATCATAAGGACCCGACTTTGAATGCTTAGCACCTACATTATAAAGCTTAAATGATTATATACGGTGCATGTGCCTGTGACGTCAACATTGGGCAGTGAAGACAAATGGATCTCAGGGGCTCACTGGCCAGTCAGTCTAGCTAAAATAGTGAGGTTTGGGGCGGCGAGAGACTGTCTTGAGGAAATAAGGTAGGGAGGATGGCTGGTATCTTCCCTCTGGTTTCTAGGCCCACATAGGCATGTGCATATCACATGCATATACATGTGCATTCACGTGTGCATACACACGCATAACACATACAGACACACACAGATACACACATAGACAGACAGACAGACAGACACAGACACACACACACACACACACACATCTAGCCCATGAATTGAATTAGAGAAAGGTATTTTCATTCCAAAATTTGAAAGGCACATTTTTGTGTCCACGTGCATAGAAGACTGTTCCTCGTACAATGACTACTGACGGGTGTCACAGGTCTAGAATGTGAGTGTGAAACTATACCAACCTGGCATTCACACAGACATGAACATTATATGCGAAATAAATGCCAAGGACTTGAAACATAGTAGAAGAGAAAGGAGAATTTATGCTAAAGTATTTCTCTCCTCAGCTAAAAGACACAACTTGAAATGGGGGTGGGGTGTCGTGCATGTCTAAGGTATTAACAATTCCAAGTTTCCACTCACCATAAGGCCAGTAGACATAAGCCTAAGATTTTCTTGCTTGCTTGTGTTCCACCCCCAACCCCCCGGAAAGTCTCACATTGTGGTGGCTTGAATGAATGACATGTCCTCCATCATCTCTGGCATTTGAATATTTGGTCCCCAGATGGTGACCCTGATTTCTGAGGCTTAGGAGGTACGGCCTTGCTGGAGGAAGTGTGCCCCTGAGGCAGGGTTTGAGAGCTGAAGCTCTGCTCTCTCATTTCCTGTTTGTGGTTGAAGAGATGAACTCCTAGCTGCTCTGGTTGCCATGCTTGCTTGCCTCCGAGCTCACCCGTGGTTATGGTGAAGGACTCTAATCCCTCTGGGGCTATATGCCCCAAATAAATTCTTTCTTCTACAAGTTGCCTTGGTCATGATATTTTATTGCAGGAATAGAGAAGTAACTAAGACACTTATTAACTCAAAATATTATAACCAAGTAGTCAAAGGTTATATTAAGATATTAGAAGTCAAAGACCACCTGTTTCTCTTTCTTTGTCCCCCAATCCTTGGACCATTCCAAACTTCTCATGTTATATTTATTGCATCTAGGTTGTTAACGGCATTGCTTTCTTAAAATCAACTCTTTCCTAAGCTTCTCCTGTATCGCTCACACCCAAACACAACATGTTTATAAAGTAATGGGGTTGGGGAGGCAGCTCAAGAGAGTGAGAGTTAGTAAGGTGGACTTAGTGGAGAACACCACCACGTGCGGTCCCAGCACTAGACGGGCAGGGGACATTTTGAATTCATGATTATGCTAGCGTGAAAATGAGGTTCCGTGGAAGAAAACGAGCTGAACTTTATATCATACCACGCATTATCCCGAGCACAGTAGAGGCACTCCCATTCCTCTTCCCTGTAACTTCCCTCCTGTGCCATGTGATCCTCGTTGGCCCTGCACATTTTACAGGTGTGGAAATGGCGCCCGGCGCAGATGTCGTCTGCGGCAGCTGCTCATTAGAGTAACCTGGGACACTCTTAAAACTGATGCTCAGGCCGCCATGCATCAAACCAATTAAATCGGAGCCTCTGGAGGTGGCACCTGGGGCGCGGGACATTTTAAAGATCCCCGAGTGATTACAAAGTATAGCCAAGTGTTTGGGAGCAGTTAATCAGCTCAAGGGCTCCGGACTGATCAGTCCAGATTGGGTAGACATCAGAGCCTCATTTTAATTTTTCTACAGCCTTTCCAAGTATTTAAGATTTGCTTTAAAACAAACGGAAAATAAAATAATCAATATGATGGCATTTAGTGTCATGGTAGAAAAATTGCGTAAGAAGAGCAAAAATGAGATTCATACCAGTACAGGAGCCACACAGACTTCAAATGGAGCATTGTCTTGTGTGTGCCTTCATGCTAACCCCCGTTTAAGAATTGTATAGCTCTACCTCTGTGACAAGCTAGTTTGTCTTCCTTTTGCTGCTTTCAAATCATAAATGGGTACTTGCTGTAATTTTACAAGGGTCTGCATAGTAAAGACAGCCATGCTTTTGCCCTTTGTCCCTATAGGGTTTTGAGACAGGGTTTTAGGTATCCCAGACTGACTTTGAACTCACTACCTACTAAGGAGAACCTTAAATTCCTGACCCTCCTGCTTCCACTTTCTGAATGATGGGCTTAGAGGTTTGTGCCTATAAACATTTTCTTACACCTGCAAAATATTTTTAAAAGTTACAAAAAGAAGCAAAATAAAGTACTTTTAAGGCCAATCTTAAAAACCAAAATACCTCATTAAAAATCTTACCAATTGTCAACTTTGCTTTGATCCCAGCACCTAAAAGGTAAAGGGAAGAGACTTAGGGGTTCAAGGTCATTCTTACCTACATATCAAGTCTGAGAAGACCTTAGGCTATATGAGACCTTGTCCCAGAAAAAAAAAAAAAAATCCCACTAGCCAGGTCCATTCCTATACTTCTGGCACTCAAAAGGCTGAGGCAGGAGGGTTTCAGTAAGTTCAAGGCCAGCTCAGGCTACATAGTGAATTCAAGCCCAGCCTGTGCTTATATGAGATCTTGCCTCAAACACACACACACACACACACACACACACACACACACACACGCAAAGAATCACTAACTAGAAGCATATGTTAAAAGGTAAGGATTCTAGTGCATTCTTTCTGCATATACAGCAAGGTTAGATAGCAAAAAATGAGGAGTGTCCTAGTGGTCTGGCCTCAGTAGCAAGCTGCTCCCAAACTCAGTGGCTTAGACAAACCTAGTTGTTTACTCAATAAAGAAGCAGCAAGAGCTTGTTGACTTGGCATGCTCTAGCTCACGACTGGGCTGGAGTTACTTGGTACCTAGCTGCCTTCAGCTGGGGCTGGAAGATTCTAGATAGCTTTTCTTTCGTGCTCTCCACCTCTGCTGGAAGCGGGATGGTTTAAGGTCTTCTGACAAGTTTCTCCTTTTCCGTGGTTTCTGAGGCAGTCAACCTCAAGAACAGAAGAAGAGAAGTCTCATGCCTTTTAATATTGAGGTTCATGGTGCCTCATCCAAACATTCTATTGGCCAAGGCAAGTCACAAACCCACTTCCCTCTCAGTGTTAGAGGAAACACTCTTTGCCTCTTGTTAGGCAGAGATCTGTGTTTTCAGGGTGGAAGGAGTGTCTGGAGGCCTCTTAGGGAATCTTACCACTGTAATCGCAAAGACGTGCAGGCTCCATAGTCTATTGGCAGGAAACTGGTTTTGCCTGGTTCTTTGAACTGCTTCTTTAACAGTTATTTTTTGAATACCTACCAGACATCTCTGGGCATAAGTGTCACCCAGACTGCCAACATAAACAGGTCATCTAAACAAGGAATTCGGGTGTAAAATGAAAAGTAAATGAAATTCCATTAATATCCACAGCAGCTTGCTTCAAGTAGATAAAGAGGGACTCCACACACTGTCTGAATTGAGGGCATATGGGCAGGCTGTCTTTTGCTATATTCTGTTGGTTTCTTGAACCTGAATCGCTGAAATGTAAACTCCAGATGGGAAGTTTCTGTTTCTTGGTTTATTGCTCTCACACAGGCTAGTTGAAAATGACCAACCAACAGCTAGGTATTTCTTATCCCTAACAGATATGCTGAAAACGTCTTAGCTTTAACACTTAGTGTACAATGCATTTAAAACATAAGCAAGTCCAGGGAGTAGACTCATGATCAGATGCAATGAGCAAACATCATGGCGGTTGTCTGTCTAGGGGTCTGTGTATACGGGATATACAGATTGAATGTGGCTGATACAGAGCCCTGGGTACCTTTCTTTCTTCTTATTTATTTTCCTCTTTGTGACAATGGACTTGTGGTTGGGAAGAAGTAACTCTTGGGGTTTCTCATTTCTCAACTTGTATTGATGTTTCTAAAGTTTTCTGTTCACCGGGCTTGTCCTCCACGCAAAGCTAAGACCTATCTGTGTGGCCTCTCAACACATGGCTCCTCTTCGGAAACTTTGAGTTCCCAGAGGGCTGCTGCTGTTGAATCTTAGACATCTTTCTTTTGAATTTTCCTTCCAACAAATACTCATCCATTCACTTAGCAGATAAATATTTATGTTTTTAATTTTTTTGTTTGCTAAGGTCAATATTACATGCCAGCCACTCTTCTATGGACTAGGGATACATTTATGAAGATAACCAAAATCTGGGCTGAGGAGGATAGTTCAGTGGATCAAGCATTTGCTCCTCAAGTGTGAGGATCCAAGTTCAGATCTTAGAACCACTGTGAAGCCAGTGTGAACCTGGCATGGTAGTGTGTGTCTGTAAGCACTGTGCTCCTGTGGCAAGATGGCAGGCAGAGACAAGAGAACTCCAGACACCTACAGAAAGGTGGAAAGTTCTCTTTGATCTTGACAGACATGCTCTGATGGTGTACACCCACTAACACACATGCACTCTTGCACATCCCAGTTCCTTAAGATCTAAGAAAAAAGCCCACCGAACTCAAACTCTTATCAGGGGCTACATTGTATCAGGGTAGAACATGAAACAAACTTCAATAAATAAAGAACGTATATAGCATGTTAAAGGTGATAAATACCTCAAAAAAACAAAGGAAAATGTTAAAAAAGATAGTTGTCAAATGATACAATCTTAATTGATATTTTACCATTCTGTCCATTTTCTTTTGCATTTTGGGTCTGTCTGTGTGCTGTGTATAAGTATGTTTTGCATATTCCTTCAACTGCTGAAGAGCAAGCTAGAGCTGTTGGGCTTGTTCATTACTAATTAGGATTGGTTTTTAAGAGTATGGACATTCTTCCCCAGAATTATCATAACCAAGAAACTGAGGTTGACCCTATATTATTGCTTTTACTACATTGCACAGTCAATGTTCACAATAAAAGAATATGTTTTAATAGTGCCACCGTTTCCACCCACTCAGGGTTGAATCTCCTTTAAGCTGAAGCAATTTCTCATTTTGTCTGCTGGGTCTGGCATGGTCTCAGAAGGGACCGTGTGACACAGTTCCTGCCCCTGAAGGAGAGTCAGAAAGACATGGGTCTCCTTGAATGCGGATGACACTGTAGATGTAAAGCTTGTTTGCGTAATAATGTACACATTTTACTGCATGTTCTCCCTGCAAAGGTTAATAGTTCCATATTTTCCAGAAACAGCATGATTCCAGGAAGCGGGAATATGTCTGGTGATCCTCAGCACTGTGGTGATTCTGTGACTGGCAGGGGTGCTCTTAAGGCTGTGGGAAAGACCTCTGAAAACATGAGTTCAACAGAAGTTCAGGAATACATAAATCAATGTAAGAACTGTTCTTTACAGGATTCTCAACTATGTAAAATATAAGGAAGCACTATGAATTATATGAGGGACTTCATGGACCTGGAAGAACAGAGGCAGCTGCACTAATGAGTTAGCTAAGTCAAAAAGATGTTAAGGAAGGAGACATGATTTGGTCAATAGAGGAAAAAACCTGGATCATGAAACAGAAAGAAATAGTAAAAAACAAGGCTCAGATAGATGGTTATATAATATTAGTCATAATGGTGTTCTCCATGGAAGCTATCAACAACTAAGCTTGATCCAGATACTCTACTTACTAAAGGAGGTAGTTACATGTGTGATCCAAATAGAGGTTGGGGATGGACAAAAGTCTGGTATCAGGAAAGAAGATGATGGCTTAATGATATTTCTACTTTCTGGGATTGCTTAACGCTTTCTAATAACAAGCCTTGGAGCTGTTGAGATAAAAAAGAAAAAAAATCCAAAGATTAAAAGAATATATTGAGGTAGCTAAGAATTATAAAAATGAGCTTCAATGCTGCTTAGATCAGTATAAACAAGAGCTCACTATATTGCTCTCTCTCTCTCTCTCTCTCTCTTCCTCTCTCTCTCTTCCTCTCTCTCTCTATATATATAGGTATAAGTATAGATGTAGATTTGCTGTTTGGTTCATTTGGCTTGAATGTGCTCTGTACTTCAGTTTCTATTCCTAAGAGTCAAGGGACTATGGTCATAAAATGCTGATTCATGGAATGATCAAAAGGGAACCTGGGATAAATGATTACACTGTTATGAAATTTTCTAAGGGAGTAGCTTATGCAACTGTAAATAAAAGACTAGGCTTTGGCCTACAAGAGAGAGCAATCTTGAGCAGAGAGCTCTCTCCAGCAGCTCACAGAGCTGCCGGCTTATGTCCATCACTGACTCTGAGTCATTCTTTCACTGCTCTCATTCACCTCTTCCTCAGGACCTTCTTTAAGGCTGAGGCTAGACCTTCTATTTATCCTTGTATTTTTTGACTTTTACACCTCCTCTCTTTCTGCCCCCTGGCCCCCTGTGTGTGTGTGTGTGTGTATGTATGTATGTATGTGTGTGTGTGTGTGTGTGTGTTTGTAGGAGGGTAGGCTAGAGGTTGGCATTGGGTATCTTCCTCAGTCATTCTCTAACTCATTTTTTTGAGGCAGGGTCTCTCACTTAATCTGGAGTTCATATGTTTTACTAGACTGCCTAGCGTGTGAGTCCCAGGGATCTAGCCCCTTCCTCCTCACCAGTACTAGGAATATAGGCTCCTCCTCCTATGCCTGGCTTTTTCCATGGGTACAGGAGATTGAGGTCACACTGTCATGGATGGGATGCACTTTACCAGCTCAGCTATCCCCCTAACTGTGACTCTGACTTTTTGAAGAAAGGTAAATATTTAAGATGTCCTCAATTTAGGTTCATACTGTTTCTTAAGAAAGTATTTGCCATATTTATTTGTAATAGATAAAATTTGGAAATAATTTAATTGGACATTCTTGGGGTTTAGCCAAATTAATTTAGATATACTTATACTATGTGATATTATGCAATATCAAAATGACAGTATAGGGCTCCCAGAGGAGCCCAGTTTGATTTCTAGTATCACGTCAGATGGCTCACAAACACCTACTTCTGGCCTTTGAGGGCACTTGTACTTATGTGAACACCCCACCCCCATAAAATGCATTATCAAAAATAATAAAATATATCTTAACAAATGATAGTATAGATACTGACATAAAGAGTTGCTCCAAATACACTAAGAGCAAGAGACAATACACAAAGCACTTTGTATTAATTATGGAGCTTTTAATAAACAGTTATACTAAGATTTACATATTAGATAACAGTAGTTATCTGGGAAGGTCATTGTTGTCTCTGGAGATTTTCTCTTTCAAGTTAATTATAAATTATGCATTTTTAGAACGAAGATTGTCAGTGACATTTGACAAAGAAACTTCTTTCTGCAGCCCTACTGTGGGTCCGCATCAGTGCACATTGCTGTTTTATCTTCACATGCTTTTAGTATGAAGATTCATCTCTCAGGCTCCATTGTCAGGGGTGGCTGGGTAGTCCACTACTGACTTTTTTAAAGTTTATTTTGTAAGTAGCTAGAGTTTTACACTGATTTTGCTTTAGTTGAAACATATGTTAATCAAAGACATGGGTTACTCTTGATGTCAAGTGTCTGGTGTCACTTTTCTTATTTTTTCTTATTTTCTTTCAACCTTAGTTTATCCCTCTTTTTGTTAGTTTCTCCTGTAATCCCAGCTTTATCTGTTTACTCAAAGGAAAATTTTCAGTGGGTTGTGGTGGTGGTACCTGTCACCCACCTGCTCCAGGTGCTGAGGCAGGAGAATCGTAACTTCACACTGGGCTACATAGTGGGTCCTGTCTTAAAAGAGAAAATAAAAGAAACAAAAAGCCAAGCAAACAGTAGTGAGTACAGCAACAACAATAACACAGAGAACCCCGTTTACTCTCTATGAGCATCTAATTTTGAAATAGTTCTGTGAATAAAGTGTGATTTAAAATTTGAGCAACTTGTGGCTGAAGAGGTGACTCAGCTGCTCTTCCAGAGGACTGGAGTTAGTTCTCAGCACCTGCATCTGGTGCTTCATAACTGCCTGTACCTCCAGCTCTCAGGGAAATCAGATGCCCTCTGTGGCCTCTGCACGTACCTGCACACATGTGCATACACTCATACAGACAGGCAGGCAGGCAGGCAGGCAGGCAGACAGACAGATAGACAGACATATACACACACAAAACAAAATGGAGCAACTTGTTAAGTGACAAATTAGGATAAAATTATGTAATACAGGAAAAGCCAAGCTAACATTTTGAGTGTTTGCCTCATGTCAGGCCCTGATTTATGGAAGTTACAGGCATTTTCTCATAAATCGCCAGAGCTAGCTTGTAGCTGGGCTACAGTTTCCATGGTTTTCAGATAAGGAAGGCCACCCATGGGTTTTCATTTCTGTTCCATTTCTTCCCTTTAGTATGTGATCAGATCTTTCTTAACTTTGAAAGGGAGTGGAAACTTTTCCTTTATTCTTGAGAAATTCTAATCTTCCATATCCTAGGAGTAGAGACAAGAAAATGCTCTTAGTGAAGTGTAGTGACCCCCCGCCTCCCAGAGGTTTCTGGAGTCCCAGGGTTTATGAGAGGAAATTGCACAACTCACCACTGGGCTGGGAAGGCACTCGTGCCCATGACTGCAGAGCAGACAGGACAACCAGGGCTCAGATAGACAGTAGCTGTGATGGATGAGCTGGCTGGAGAGTAGGTCCTTGGCTGAGGCAGAGAGAATGATGGAGCTGTCCAGGCATTTGGCAGAGGCAGGAATATCTGAGGCAAGAGACAATGGAAAGAAGCAGAAAGGCTCCAGCAACTTGTCCTGTAAGGCCCAAGAGCACGGTTGCTCATCTATCCCGGTCTGCTGTATGGTCCTGTCTTAAGAGTGGTGGTCTGTAATACCGTCCTCCATGCTTTCTCTGAGTAGTAAATAAGCAAGGCATAATGGCTGCTCCAAGGATGAAGTTTGGAGGTTAATCTTCTCTTTTTAAAATTCATTTTATTGGGGGCATGCTATTGCTACATACTTCGTACTGGTCTCAAGTTGTAGATCCTCCTGCCTCGGCTTCCTACGTGCTGAGATTATAGACATGCGCCATCACACCTGGCTCACCAGTTTGGTCTTGTAGAACCTCTGTATAAACATTCATCCTTTTAGTTACTCTTTTCACTGCTGGGGCAAAATACCAGACAGAAATGAGTTAAGCAACAAACAGTTTAATAAGCTCATGGCTTCTGAGATGTCAGTCTGCTAATGGTAGGAGAAGCTTGAGAGTGGAATAGGCTCAGTGTATGGCTATGGGGTACAAGGTGGCTGTCTGTCCACACAGTGGCAGGCAGGTTCGTCTAACCCAGAGGCTTACCCGAGTGACCCACTTTCACGGACCAAGCCCTACCTCTTAATGGTACCATAGCCCTCAAAGCAGCGCCACTAGTGTGAGGAGGGATAATCAAAATACAGGCGGGTGGGAGGCATTTAGATTCAAACTATACCACTCATGTGTGGTATGACACTCACTGGAAAAACGTTTAAAATGGCATCACAAAAGAAGCCATTGCAAGCCCGTAAGGTACAGAATGGGGTCAGTAAGTTACTTTAATGCACGGAATGTGGGCTAATTATCTTTTTAAAAAACTAGCAACTTAAAATATGTCCTCAAGCAATCTAAACAATGTGGAATCACTGAAAAGCACTCTGTGAAGCAATGCATTGTAAAAACTCCTGAAACTTCTGCCTTCATCTCCCAAGCACTGGGACTGTAGGCATGAGCCACTATGCTGGCTCAAGGATTTCCTTAGTCTGTATTTTTTTCTTACAAATTTAATATGGAGAGGGAAATACACAGTAAAAAAGGCCATCAAGCTTATTTGTTAAAAACATAGGAAGTTTACCCCGTCATAGTACCTGGGATCTTTTAATACTGACTGCCTTGTGATTTCTCAGGCCACCAACATCTATCCTAATCTTAGGACAGAGCAACAGCTCCCAGGAAGAGAGTCATAGCCTTTACAGGCTGGGCTCTTGAGAGGCAGAAGCAGGTGGATCTCTGTAAGTTGGAGGCCATCCTGGTCAACATGGAGAGTCTCAGGCCAGCTGAGCTACTCAGTATGATCCTGTCTCAAAACAAAACAGAGAAAAAAGAAAAAAAATGAAAAGGGATTCTCGCACATGCGCTTAAGGATTATGGGATGGAAGATAATCTAGGTGGGCTCAGACGCCTTCACAAATGCCCCGTGAGAGAGACAGAGGGTCATTAGACAGACATGTAGACAGAAGAGAAGGCCAAGCATCCACAGGGGCTGTCTTGATGGGCTAGGAAAGGAAGGGCAGGAGCCATGCTTTATTTCTAATTACTTAAATAAATTCTATGTCTAGTTTTTTATTCCGCAGGTGGAAAATTCAGTGGCTTGTGTCAGCTGTATTACAGAGCACACAGGTCTAAGGTGGCTTAAACTGTGCTCATTGGCTTGTTGACATCAGTTATTCTCTAATTATCAGCCTCTCCTGATCCCTGCCCCCTGCACCCTGCCCCCTGCCCCCTAACCTCTGACCCCTGACCCCTGACCCCTGACCCCTGACCCCTGACCGAAGGTCTGCTTCTTCACTGCTGTGCTGGTAACTGTTTCTTGATGCTGCTTCTGGGTTCTACCTCTATGAGAGTTCTAAGTAGACATCTTCAAGGCTTTTTATCCCTCAGTTTAATCTGAGAATATGTCACTCTGCTATGAGATGGGGTCACCCTGGGGAAGCCCCCCCTTCTTCTTGCTATTTCCAGTCATTTAATTTATGTCTCACCCTTCGAAGCTCCCTCTAATTGTTTGACATTTGGAGCACAAAGCCAGGGTGAATCACAAACTGTTTATCCTTTCTGTTACTGTTAGCTTCATAAAATTTGGGATGAACAACTCTCCAGGAATTATTATAGAGGGGCATCAGGCTTACCAAACCATACACAAGTGTTCAGAGTGGAAATTCCAGTGTTCAGAATAGGTATATCCTGTGGAGCAGCTCCCTTAAGGAATTCTGTATTTATGTCTTAGAACATGCGTAGATGCGTTCAGATGTAGTTACAATTATGATGACTGAAAGCAGCCCCGACCTCCTGTGTGGATCTTCCCTGATCTGTTAGATATGTTTAACTGCTATGGAAAAATATCTCATAGACATGGGAGTTCTTGTGTAGTTTATGTGTTAGATGGCTTTATGGAATTTATGTTAATTTTGTAAGACAATGATACTATGGTTTGCTGGAGACTATGTTTATTATTAGAAGGTGTGTGTAAACGCTCTACTGGCGGCATGTTGTAAAGTCTGCAACTTTTACAGAGGTTAACAAGAGTATATATTGCATATATGCAAGTTGTATGGATATGTATGGAGTGTCTTTATATTGTGTAGTGTGTAGGCTATGTTTGTGTGTGACATGGATTATATATCAAATAGAATAAGGCTGTGTACATGCACGCATTGTATACCACATATATATATGTATATATATGATAGTACATGAGATATAAGTGTGTTTGTGTGTGTGTGTGTTGTGGTACATTTCACTCTTGTTCCCTGTTTGTATTTATACTTCAAAACACACATCAGGTCTCTAGTGAGATAGGAGGAAAGAAAAACTATATACATCAAACCCATGATTAGTTGTTAAGTTTAAGTGAGAGTTATGGATATTCACTGTGGTGCTGTTTCAATTTCTCTTTAAATTCAGAATATTACAAAAGAAAATGAACTTAGAAAAGGGCAGCTTGGGAGTGCACTGCCCTGGGCGGCTAGAATTCTGAATGTCATCTACTGGCTCTGTGTCATTGGGCAAATTGTTGAATCCATCAACATCTGACCTTCTGCAAAATGATGATAATAATAAGAAAAGTATTATCAAAATATATGGTGTTCTTGTTAGGTAAAGTGAGAAAATACAAGAAAAACACCCACTATAGGTTAGAAAATGCTCACTATCCATCAGATAAGCCTTTTCATTGTTGTTGCCATGCTCCCAGGACCTTTCTGGGTCACGAGATTTTAGGACATGATCTAGAGTGCTCAGGGGCCATTCAGCTCTGAAACAGAGAAGAATTTCCAGTTTAGGGCAATGGGAGTGTTGTTTTGAAAGCTTTCTTTGTGATAAGGTGGGGAAACTGTTCTTCAATGTTACTTGAAATTGTAGCAGCTGTGACACTCCCACGGGATTTCCAGATCTATGGCAATACAGCAGCACGTTGGGAAGAGAAAGTTATGGATACAAGCCAAGAGTCCTTCTTTGCTATGACTCCAGGTCATAAGTAACCAGTGGTGTAGATTCTATGTCCCCTTAAGACAGTTGAGAAACAAATCTTTCATTTGAGAGTTTGATGTGCACAGGGAGGGGAGAGATGTTTTCTTGCCCCAGCATAAACTACCTGGTCTGCATATTTATTCTGTAAAGTGAGGCAGAGTCATGCTTTTTCCTCAAGTCACTGTGGTTTAGTTACTTGCTCAAGCATCCGTTTGATGAGAGAACGCACACTGGGCAGCTGTCCCATAAGACACCTCTGCATGTTGCTCTCTACGGTCTTGCTTTGTTTCTGCTCCCAGGCATTTTTCCCTTAGCCCGCATACAAAATACCTGGGGAGAAATGAAACTACAATTTTATTTCCATCTTTTAGATGTACTGGAAGCCTTTAAGAAGGCTACCTTGATCTGGTGAGCAGGTTCCCAGAGCCTAGCAGCAGTGTAGCAGAATTAAATTCACCCATTGTCAGAACTTAACTTCCTCTTGAAGTGTAGAGGATGGGTATGCTGCTTTGGAGCTTATTCACACAGAAAGCAAGTCCATGTTTTTTGTGTATCAACATTTGTGACTTACACACACACACACACACACACACACACACACTCCCACATACTTGTGCATACACACTGTGATACTTTCAGCCACCAGGTCATGTATTTATCTACTGTTCCTGTTTTCAAATCATATTGAAAACCTAGATGGCCCCAGGATGATGTTCAGATGGTGTGTGATGTCTGTTTGTTTGTCTCTCTCTTTTTCTTGAGAGAGGGTATCATATGTACCCCTGGCTGGCTGGAACCTGCTGTATAGACCAAGCTGTCCTCAAACTCACTTACACCTCTCTTTCTCTGTTTCTTAAGTGTGCGTCACCATTCCTGGCCTGATCGTTGTTTGTAGTTTCTTTTACAGTAAATATTTTTAAAAAAATCTTCTTATACATGTTTCAATTGTGATAAATATGAACTTATATTGAAAATATAAAAAAACCTATTAATAGAGTATTAGACTATTCTAAACTAATATATCTGTAAGTTACACTTTCATGAGAAACATACTTTAGAAACAAAGTAAAGCAATTGTAATATACTAGGAAACTGAGTATTCCAAGGATTTCAGTGGCATGACTAAAAATATATTAGGATTTAAAGTCTCTGTGGCAACAAGGGGCAATGCCTTGAATTTTAAATACTGTGGACTGTATGCATTTCTTTTTCTCTTCCTTACATCAATAAACAATAGTTCTGATTACTTAACAGTGCCCAGAAGCTAATACCTGCTTCCTGAGCCCTGATTTCTCTAAACACTGTACTGAGATGAAAGTTGAAGGTTTGTTACCAATTGCTTGAGGTTTCAGTTAGTATTTCTGAGAACTGTTTGTTTAGAGGTGTAGTGGAATGGCCCTCTCAGGGCAGTGCCAAGCAGGGAGATGGCACCCTCAAAAGAACCAGCAAGAAAGGAAAAGACAGGCAGGAGAAATGTTTTAAAAGTATCTCAGTGATTCTCTGACACTCCTCCCACTGATGGGGGCAGTCTCTCTCTCTCTCCTCTCAAATGGAAGGATGCACCAGCAATTCTGAATGAATAAAGTGTATCCTACAGTACATTTGACCTTCAAGGATGGCTCAGATGACCTTCAAGGATGGGTCAGTTGAGACCGTGTGGCTTTAGATTTGTCTCCTCACTCTGAGTCTTAGGAGAAGCCCTCCATCAGGTAAGAGGTGAGAAGGAGCCCCTTCAGGCTGTGCTGGAGAAAATGGAGGCAGGCCATAGCACCCCTGCCTGGTCAGGAGCAGATGGCAGACGCGTGATTGAGCAATCTTGGATGGCTATCCAGACAAGGAGGCCATAGCCTGGGGAGACATTCAAATGTAACCACATGCTAGACCTCAAGTGACAACTACTTAGCCCAGCCTTCCCCAAATTCTGACCTCAAAACTGTGAGGAAAGTAAAAGGGTTGTAGTTTGAATTGTGGGATAATTTTTATATCACTGGTCCCCAGCATTTTAAGATATGAGAAGAAGCAAAGGTTTCAAGTGCCACTGTCAGTGAGGCCTGTGGCAGTTTGTATTGCCCTCCATTTGTGTTAAGATAACTTCTGCAACCATAGTGATTTGCATTCTCACAGCTAAGGTGACTTGTTTCTCTAGATTCTTGTCTCTCCTGACCCATCAATTTGCAGTAATGGCCAACCAGGAGAGATGTATTAACCACCTAACATTCTTTAATGGAGCACTCACTGGCTACCCCTAGTGATGGGTAACTGGGGGCCAAAAAGGGAAACTTTTCAATCTCCTTCCACTGGATTCCTACTCAGCAGTGTAAACCTAAGCTCTCCTAAGTGTCCCTGGCTTGCTAATGTCTGCCTCTATGTGTCAATAACTGTTTTAATTCATCTATAAAGAGAACACTATATCTCAGTGTTCTTGAGCCCAAAGCCTGAAACCTTTCAACATTTCTTGCTCTGAGGGTCTCTGAGATAGTGCTTCCCTTGACAGAATTGGATTGTCTTTCATCCCTACACCTATCTTCTCCAAGGATCAAGACCTGCAGCTCAGCACCAGCCCCATTCAGCAAACCAGCGAGCGCCTGGCTTTTTCCTTTACGTACTCTTGACTCCTGTGGGCTCCAGTGTGAAGAGTTACTGTCCAGAATCAGGAGGGAAGGAAGAAGCAGCTGTGTTTTGCTCAAAGTCACTGTTAGATGTTGAATAATTTTGCTCTTCTCTGACATCCCAGAACAAGATGCTTGTTTTCCCAAGATTCTCTGGGGCTGAGTCACAGATGACAAAGCATGGCTGAGCAGAGGAGCTCTGCAATTGGCCATGTGGGCTCAAAGTTCTATTTCTCCTCTTCCGTTTTGGATTTTGCTTGATGCCCCTTCCCTTGGTTCCCATGGAGGCAGGAAGGGGTTGTGGTTGTAATGGCTTTCTGGACAGATGAATAGCATATCTTGCTTTTATTATAGTGACTTATATTTCTCTGACTCATATTTAAAGCAAATTGGATGCATGAGCTGGAGAAATTTTCATGGGCTTATGACAGGGAACTTCAGTAATTCAGAAACTGTTGGAAGGGAGCTTTCCTCCCTCCTTCCTCCTCCCTCTTTCCTCCCTCCTCCCTCTTCTTTCTCCTTCCTCCCTCTTCCCTCCCTCTCTCCTCCTTCTTCTTCCCTTTCTTAAAGTGCTCCCATCTCTGCCTCTTCTATAGATTCCCTTGTGTGGAGCCAGGGCTGGGAGAGATCTGGGGCTGTCTAGCATAATTTCTGTCAGCGTTGTGCTGGCTCTACAGTGAGGAAGCATCAGCCACGGTTTTCTCAATCTGGCGCCACTGTTCTTTGAATCCATGAACATTCTTCTCCTGCTGTAGACGGTTGCTCTTCTGGTTAGTAATGCTGGTGCTGGTTTCACGGTTTTCCACATGTTTGTCAGTATGCTCTTAGTTTACAGCATAGGTTGCTGTGGGTGCAGCAAAGCTAAAAATATGGTCTTAAAGAAATAGAAAAGTCTAGTCCCGTGTCCGACTGAAAAACTTCCTCAACAGTTTTCTTACACAATTGCTTATTCTTTTACATCCTCAAAATGGTTTGATTAGAGTTCCTTTCTATTCATTCATTCATTCATTCATTCATTCATTCATTCATTTTTTTCTCCTAAAGATACATTTGTAACTCAGGCTGGCCTATAACTCACTGCAGTCTTCCTGCCTCAGCCTCTCCTGTGCTGGGATTACAGGTATGAGGGACCACAGCTAGCTCAGGCTCTTTCCCCAAACCCCATGTACTTTATCTGTCTGTGAACATAGAGACCAGGAGAGGACAGAGGATATCAGGTACTGTGGGCTGCCACTCTCTCTCTTATTCCCTTGGGCCAGGGTTTCTCACAGAATCTGGAGCTAGGTAGATGGATAGCAAACTCCAGGATCCTCCTGTCTTTTCCCCTACAGTGCTGGGGTCACATGGCCATGTGCAACTTTTTATATAGGTACATGTGTGTATGTGTGTGTGTGAGTGTGTGTGCATGTGTCTCTGTGTGTTAAACTCAGCTTCTCAGACTTGTGCAAAAAATACTAACCTGCCAACCCATCTCCTTAGGTACCTCCCACTTTTATTTTAAGCCTCCTTAAAGTCCTTTAGAATTCGGAGGGCTTAAGTAATAAATGCCTGCGTGAAGGAACAGTTTAAACTTAAGCCAAAGGCAAAATCACTAAGATTAAAATAATACAGAACTTCAAAACTAATCGTCAGTTTTCAACACTTAGTACATTTCGTATATTAATAAGTTAGTTGTCCCCTCAGCATCCTGGAGAAATACTGCAGTATTTATTATAAATGAATTATAATCTGTAGATTCACTAATTCAATGTTTATTCTTCACTCTTGTCACGAAGCAGCTCATGGCCAGTCACAGACCTCTCATTCATTTTGAAAATAGTGTCTGTAAGGAAGGAAGGAAGTATTTCTATCGCTAGACAATGGGCAGCTAGTGTCTTCCAGATGGACACACAGGCCCTCTTGTCCATACATTCTCCAGGCCAGCCCTGCCACCTCCAAGTCCTCTGTTCTTTTTCTATGTCACACGACTCAGTGTTTACCAGAGAGCCCTGACCTAGTATAGGGACAGAGTCTGTTCTACAGTTTGTGACACGAGTGTATGGTGACAATTGCATTTAACTGAAAACACTTTTGGGTAAAAACATTTCTGTGAAAATGTTTTTATCTAAATTATCAATGTGGTTAAATGTTCATGAAACTTTAAGAATTAGGGAAATTCCCAGATAGCTTCAATAGCTGTGTGGAACAATTTCCTTTT
Source organism: Grammomys surdaster (assembly GCF_004785775.1). NCBI lineage: Eukaryota > Metazoa > Chordata > Mammalia > Rodentia > Muridae > Grammomys > Grammomys surdaster. Next base: position 8,504,599 of record NW_021604782.1, on the reverse strand, counting down.
GTCCAAATTCTCTCAAGACTGTGAAAGGCTCAGATTAGTTCTCTGGGCATTTTTTTCTCTCTTTCTCTCTTTCTCTTTCTCTCTCTCTTTCCTCTCTCTCTCTCTCTCTTTCTGTGTATGCATATATATCTTCACATATAAACACATTTGTATATGCGCATGCACACACACACACACACACACACACACACACACACACACACACACACAGAGTAACTTCTCTGTTATAAATATTAGATCTGGCATGCCTAAACAACAGATTTGACCCGAGGATTGATAAAAGTATTATAACTCTCCATGTAAATTGTTCAAGAAGTCAATGTGCTAAATTCCTGTATCACCAGAGTACACATAAAAGATAGAGTTACAGATGCTGCTTCAGTCTTGTTGAGGTAAATATTTTAAAACGGCCGCTGGTCAAGCCGACTATCTAAGCTGCTGCAGCTCTGCCTAGCCCAGCCGCCATGTTTCTCGGCTGGAGGCCTCGTGCTCGCTGCAGCTAGAAACGGCCAACCAGAAACACCAGCCCTACACCAGCCCTGCCACCCACGAGACGTGTCAGTGTGGGAGATGGCTCTGCCAATCTTCCACACTGTCTCTGAAAGGCTGGGCATTGCCTAGACCATCCTACCATCCATGTGGGCCCAGTAGGAAAATGAGACTCTAATGCTTAAATTATCCAAAAGCTTATATTTTGGCAATGATCAGTAACAAGATGCCCATACAATCAGAAGTGTAACCCAATACCCAACCTAGATATACCAACTACCTTTAACTGCTACAGACAGGTGAACATCTGCCTCCATGTCTCTCTCTCTCTCTCTCTCTCTCTCTCTCCTCTCTCCTAGCTCTTCCTATTCCTTCTTCTCTTCCTTCTCCTCCTTACTCCTCCTCTTCCTCTCCTTACTCCTCCCACCTTATCTCCTCCTGCAGAGACTCATCTTCCTTGTCTGTAAAGTAGCAGTGCAAAAGCATTGAAATACTTGTTCCACCATTATCACAGCAAGCAGTGAATGCTCAAGTTCTAGGTCTGTGCTGTAGGCTACAGTTTTACCCTTCTCTGTCTAAATGCGTTTTATTGCACAGATAATAAATAGTGCATTCTCTTCACCAAAATCTAGAATGTTACACATTGAAGATGAGCCTCTTTCAACTACTTTGACTATCTTTATACTCCCCCAACACCTACAAAATATAACAATGATTTCAAGTTTATAGTAACTTCCCAGATGTCCTTTTCTATATAGAAAGGATAATAAAAGCAATATAGAAAACAGAAGATCACTCTACGTGTTCTCGGCATAGGATGTAATATAGCTCTCTGAGATTTACACATCCATTAAACCATATGAATAACTGGGGGAATAAAGGACAAATGGCAAATGGATCTCTAAACGTCTTTGTCAGTTAGCACATGTAGTTGTATGCAGTCAAGATGGATCCTGACTAGTTGAGGCAGATTTTACTAAAGTAGCTTGGAATGTTGAAGTTGTGGGAGGTTCTTCTGGGTATCACTCTTGAGCCAGGGACTGTGCAACACTAACCTATGCAGGTCTGGGAAGTCATCCATACCAAAGCAATGGTCTATCTCCCTGCCTCTGACATGTTACAGGCTAACGCCAGCATGTGAAGATGCACAACCTGGACCCCTGTTACATTGTGGGGGGTGAACTGGACTCATGATGCCTTTGGCCATGCAAAGGCAGCAAGATCACCTCTCAGTATTCCTGAGTCATCTTTTCTGTCGAGCCTTCCTGCTCTACTCAGCAGACAATGGAAAAATGACACAGAGAAGTCTTTTGAGTCATGGTGACAACAAGGGCTGAGGGGAAAGTTCTGGAACTTTCAGCCTACTGTGTAATTTGTATTTCTCGAGTAGTTTACAGTCATCAAGTAATTAGTGGACATGTGTGTACACCAATTAAGGAACTCTCTAATCTTTGCTTTCCAAGTCCAACTGAACCATTCTTCTTTCCTTCCTTCCTCCCTCCCCCCCTCCTTCCCTCCCTCCCTCCCTCCTTCCTTCCTTCCTTCCTTCCTTCCTTCTTTTCTTCCTTTCTTTCTTGTAGGCATAAATGTTTCTGCAGCCTACTTTATAATGGTCCAACCATATGGGCTCAACCCCCCTCTAGCCCACCACCCACCAGAGGTAGTGGAAGAGAAATATTATCAGGTTGTTGGGGAAGTGGATCAGTTAGCAATAGTTCTTAGGGGGTGAGCTTGATCTTTTTTCTCAGTAGTTCAGTCCCATAGCAAACACCAAATACGACTCAACAGCTGACAACCAGTCTTCGAGGCAGGCAGACACCACTCAGGAACTGGCAGCTACAGTCCTCTCGGCAGGCAGACACCAGGCGTGAACAGGCAGCTGTAGTTCAACCCTGAAGAAGCCGCCAGGCTCGCCAACTGACCATAGGTGAGGCTACAGAGGTGGCAAGCTGCTGCAGGAACCCACAAGCAGTTCTTGGGCAAGTTTATCTCAATGACAGTGTTACACAGGTTGAGCTCAACAATGCTATGTAAGAGAAACCAATACATGCATGTTATTAGTGAAGAATAGTGAGGCAGAGCAAACCAAACAAAAGCTCAGTGCTTGTATTCCACTGTCTGTGGGGTCATATTTATATTCCTTCATCCCAGGTCCTTTCGTGTGTCTGGAATAGCAAAACATCCTTTCACCTGTGTCTGCTTCAGAAAAACATTCTTTCCTACGTCTGCTTTAGCAAGACATCCTTTTACCTGTGTGCCCCAGCAAAACATCATTTGACATAACTGACTTTCCAAAGAAACTAGAAGTTTCCACTTCACTTGCTCCTTTTGCTCTTGAGTAGCATATGTAATGGTGACAGAACTATTATAAGGTTCTATATATCACCATTAGTGTGGGTATTGACAAAAAGATTGTCAATGCAATAATACCCAAGATGTTTGCAGGCCCATGGGAGCTACGCTTTTGGGATTTCTTGATTGCCTGTAAAATATAAATGACGGCAATTATTTGTCTTGTTTTCTCTGGGAATTCCCCCATTTATAATTGTTATTCTGCTGTAATTTGTCATGTGTTCCAAGTGAATGGTAAATTATTTAATTACCCTGCTCATAAAAAAATCTCTTCTCTTTCATTATTTAAATATATCTCTATAGATTTAAAAATTCCTAATTAGTTTAACCTTTATTCTCCTGTATTTGGAGCAAGTTTTTCTGATTTTTTTTCTTAGTTTCTTCATGGCTTTTGATATAATACTTTGGGTTGCCTGTTGTCTCTCCCACAGATCCTAATCCTGGCTGATGGCTGGCTGATGGCTTTGGTTTTGTCTATGACAGTTAGCAGGCAAGCCCTTTAGGGTTTTACTCTCCTCAGCACCAAATGAATAAATAAATTAATTAATGGAAACAAAAAAAGAATCTCTGGTGTCCCATACCCAAATAAGAACCTTGGCACATTGTGGAAATTGGTAATGACTAGAGGGAAACTCATGAGGAAATGTTGACCAAAAGATGAATAATGAAAAACCATTCCTGTGTGTGGCACTGTTCTTAACAGCAGTGACTGGAGGTGCAGCCATTGGAATTGAGGACAGTTCTTGTCACTGCAGGAGATCATGAAACAAGGACATGTGTTCTTATTTATACTTTGTAGTGCTTAGGAAACTGTATTGTATTTTACACTAAAAATATAAACACTGCAAAATGAAGGTGAGGGTATGAGCTCTCCTTTGCTTTAAGGAGTAGTGTCCAGAAAGTTCTAGAATGGTTCCAGCAACTCTCTAGTAGAGGAATGTTAATAGCAAATCTTTCTTCCTTTCCTCATTTAAAAAAATTTTTTATTGGATATTTTATTTATTTACATTTCAAACTGTTGTCCCCTTTCCTGGTTTTCCCTCCATGAACCCCCATACCATTTCCCCCTCCCCCTGCTTCTATGAGGGTGCTCCCCCACCCAACCACTCCTACCTCACTGCCATAGTATTCCCCTACACTGGGGCTTTGAGCCTTCATAGGACCAAGGGCCTCTCCTCCCATTGATACCGATAAGGCTATCCTCTGCTCTTTGATTGGTGGTTTAGTCCCTGGGAGCTCTGAGGGATCTGGTTGGTTGATATTGTTGTTCTTCCTATGGGGTTGCAAACCCCTTCAGCTCCTCCAGTCCTTGTCCCAACTCCTCATGCTTTGCTGTGTGCATCTGCATCTGTATTGGTTAGGCTCTGGGGGAGTCTCTCAGGAGACAGCTATATCAGGCTCCTGTCAACAAGCACTTCTTGGCATCAACAATAGTGTCTGGGTTTGGGACCTGCACATGGGATGGATCCCCAGGTGGGGCAGTCTCTGGATGGCCTTTCCTTCAGTCTCTGCTCCACCTTTGTCTCCATATTTCCTTTAGACAGGAGCACTTCTGGGTTAAAATTTTGAGATGAGTGGGTGGCCCCATCCCTCAACTGGGGGCCTTGCCTAACTTCTGGATATGGTCTCTACAGGGTTTTCCTCCCCTTTGTTGGGCATTTCAGCTAATGTCATCCTTACTGGGTCCTGGGAGCCTCTTGCTTTCCTGGCATCTTGGACTTTCTGATAGCTACCTCCATCCCTCATTGCTACACACCTCTGTTCAATTTCCTGACCCTCTACATATCACCCTATCTCCTCCCACACCTGATCCTGCCCCCTTTTCCTGTCCCCCTTCTCTCTTTCTCCCAAGTCCCTCCCACCCTCTTTCATGAGTATTTTGTTCCCCATTCTAAGAAGGACTGAAGCATCCACACTTAGTCTTTCTTCTTAACTCTGAGAGACACATTCTCCTGGTTTTAATTTTTTTATTATTTTATTTTCATTTATAGAACAACTACAATCAAGGTATTCCTTAGAGAATCCAAGATAAGTTGGGGGCTTATGAATCCCTGGAATCAATGGCTAGATCTCTGTTCAGCTGATATTCCCTTTGTATATCCCAAACGTAGATTATATTGTCTAATCTAGACAGAAAACAGTCCTTGTGCATGGCAGAGTTGCATTAATATTAACAGTTCTGACTAACTTGACCCGACAGTGTATCCCCATGACATTTTCTGTCTCATCTAAGGCAGCCAGCATAATATGGGAAGAGAATGACTCTTCACCTAGTCTGCATCTTTAATCCCCTACTGTGGTCTGTGTGTCTGAATAATATTTTATAATCCTCTACCTCTATGATTCCATTTCCTTAAATAATCACAGCTTTTCAATGGTTATTGGAAATACTTAAGAAGTCTTTTCTCCCTGTGATGCCTGGTTTCTAAAATATCCTTTGATTGACAGGCAGATGAGTGGTTCTAGTGTCTGGGAATACAGAGATTGGCACGTGAGTGAGTTGGTTTTCAGTGATCTCTCTATGAATGCAGGGCCATACTCATCCAGAGGGGGTCAGTCTTACTTCCCAGAGCCAGGTGGAGAATGGGGACCAGGAGGCAGAGCAATCCACTGCTGCTTTTGTTTTGTTTTCTCCAGCATGGTGCTCCCATCCTAAGGGTGTGGTCTTGATCAGCCATGGGTGTCTGTCTGCTGTTGATTTGGATTCCTGTCAGTGCTGTGGGAATTCTTGGCTGGGTCTAGCTGGCAGATCTTCAGGACATGTAGTGGTACCCCAGGGTGGCTTCCTGTTTCTGTATTTCCTGTCAAATATGGTTGATCTTGAGGTTGTGGTACCTACTGAAGACAAAGGGTCTCCTGTCCCATTCCCTTGAGTTATTCTTTTGTATGATTCTTATCTTTTTCTCCTGCCTTCTCTTGCTCAGTGGTTTCCTGACTTAGGCCAGAGTGCCCTAGCCCTGGATTTTCAGAAATAGAGGGTACATACTCTGTCTTTACTATTTGGAAACCTTTCTTTAGGTAGAAAGAGACCAGTGGAACTGGCTTGGTAGTTTTGTGTACCTCAGAAGCATTGATCGCATGACTTCTCAAAGAACACAGTTCAGTTCCTAGAGGGCTTTCTACGCTTCCTCAAAAGCTGAGACATCTTCATAATGAAGACAAGAAAAAGCAAAACTGTGCAAATAAAGTCCCTTTGCCTTGTTAATCTCTGCCATCGGAGCTGCAGCATTGTGTGTATTCTACAACAGAGATGACAGCGAGTGCATTATTTTATGCCCCAGTATGGAAAATATAGAAGCAAGCAAACAACCAATCAAAAAAAAATAGACAAAACAACAACAGCAACAACAACACACACAAACACACCACACACACACACACACACACACACACACACACACACACACACACTTGCTCACTCACATACACACCTCAACCCCAAACACCCAAAATCAAAAGACAGACCTTTTCCAGTTAAGTTGAAAAGTTTCAATTATCAACGATTTCATTTTCCAGGAAGTTAAAGATGGAAAACAACACAGAATCCAAACCAGAAAAGCAAACCTGAGCTTTGGAGTTGATGGCTTTGCCATCAGTAGATTTAAAGTGCAGCCTTCCTTCAGTTTGTGAGCAGGAGACGGAGCAGACCAGATGCCTCCTGCAGACTCACAGGGGGTTGAAAGGTCTGGGGGAAGGAGGCAGGAGGGGGAATAATGAGGGGGCTTTCCTTGGTCTGCATTAAATCCAAGCATGCTAAATTCATGAGAGGAAAAAACCCTGCTTGAAGTCTTTGTTTCAGTTTTTGAATATATACATATAGTTCTCCCTTCTTTCCATCTGGATTTTGTTAAAAAAAAAAAAAAGCAAAAAAGCCTCAGGTCAAGCCAGCTTGAACAGTGGAGCTACCTTCTCCAGAATGACATCATGTCTCCACTGTTTTTCTTTGTAAAGCTGAGTTTCAGATGGTGAAGTCACACCCTCCTCCTTCAGCTCGCTCTGCTTTCCGCTCTCACAAGCCCAACCTGATGGAGTTTCATTGTTTTTATGGCTGAACCACAGCGCCAGACACAGCATTACTAACCGGACACTGGAAAAACAGTTCAGGATAAGAATTCAAACCTATGATTCTGAACTTTGAAGAGATTTGGGTCCATTTCTTTACCACCAGCAGCCAGTAACTTATTGTTAACTTTCTGCTGGTGTCCTATGGATAAAAGGTTATATTTTATAAAATGACTGAATGTGCTTAAAAGTATCCCTTAATTTTTAAGGCATACACACACACGCACACGCACACGCACAGGTTAGAAAACATTTGCATGAATTTACCTTTTGAAATTATGAAATAAACAGAAGAATGGTTTTAAAAATTCAAAGATGGTAGCAATGTTCGCTAGTAATGAAATGATGCTTGTTCTTTTTACTGGAAATTATAGGAAGGTTCCATGATCACTTGGCTATATATACTTATTTTCAGATCTTATTGCAAAACCAATCACATTGTTACCAAAATTTAGCTTGAAATTTTTAAGAATTGGGGTTGGGGACGTGGCTCCATCAGGCTTGGGTTTCCTGATGCTCATGTGAAAACCGGGCATGCACTCCCTTGTAATCCCAGAGCTGGGGAGGTAGGGACTGGGCTTAATGGCTAACCAGTTCTGTTGACCTGGCGAGTCCAGGCTGAGAGATCTGTGGCCTCCACAGACGTGCATGATGTATAGTCTGCTCCATACAACTTCTGTGTGGGTGGTGGTAGACAGAACCTTCTGAAATGGGGAGCGGAGTAAGTCTTCCCTTCCTTACATTGTTTCTATCAGACGTTTTGTTACAACAATAACAAAGTAACTAATGTATCATCTTTTATTCCCACAGACTATGTGAAACCCAGCGGCTCCCCTCTTCTTTCTTTTAACTTTTGCCCTTCTTCTGGTGTGAATTTGTACCTTACCATGTATTTAATTTCATTTTTCTGTGTGTATTGGCTATACATGTACACAGAACCATACTCAAACATACATATTTATACATACTTCAAAGAAATAAATTATCATATATATATATATATGTATATATATATATATATGTATGTATAGTTGCACTGCTGCCTTCTTCAAAAATCAAGACCTTTTATTTGTCCAACCTATTTCTGTACTCTACGTCCATTGGTGTGTCTGTCTTTGGTCTGTCTGTGTTTTTTATAGTACTATACCACATTGTCACTTTGATACGAGAGTCAGAATTGTAGCAGGGTATTGTAACTCTCCAGGGTACGGTTCTCCAAGTGTTTCTTAGTTATGTTAGACCATTACCCAACTTGTGGAATTCTCCTAATCAAGCCTGCTGAGAGTTTTGAATGGCAGTATGCTGACCCTCTAGAACAGTATGGACTGAGTAGCTAGCAACGTTGAGCCTTCCAATCCATAAATGTGCTAATGTCTCCATCTATTTAGATCTTCTTTCATTTAATTCAGTAATATTTTATAATCTGTGTGTGAGTAGGCACATGTGTACACGTGTGCATGTAGTGTAGATGTTTGTGTTCACCTGCGCATGTATGAGGAAGCCAAAAGTCAGCATCCCATATATGCATGTGTGGAGGCCCAAGACTGATGTTGGATGTCTTCCACAATTGCTCTCTGCATTAACTTTTGAGACAGGGTCTAGTGCCAAACCTAGAGCTAAGGTGGTGGCTAGGCTGGCTGGCCACTGAACTCTAGGTGTGGTGGTTTGAATATGCTTGGCCCAGGCAGTGGCACTATTAGAAGGTTTGGCCTTGTTGGAGTAAGGGTGGTCTTGTTCAAGGAAATATGTCACTGTGTGTGTGGGGGGGCTTGGAGATGCTTCTCCCAGCTGCCTGGAAACAGCCTGCTTCTGGCTTCCTTTGGGTGAAGATATAGAACTCTCAGCTCCTCCAGCACCATGTCTGCCTGGACGCTGCTGTGCTTCCTGCTGTGATGATAATGGACTGAACCTCTGAACCTGTAAACCAGCTCCAAATAAATGTTGTCCTTTATAAGAGTTGCCTTGGTCATGGTGTCTCTTCACGGCAATAGAAATCCTAATTAAGACACTAGGTATCCTCCTGTATCCACTCTTTAGCACTAGATGTATGCCACCATGCTTGCTGGGAATCTGAACTCAGAACACTGTACTTACACAGCAAAAATTTCACCTACTGAGCCATTAGCCCTGCCCCACCATAGTTTCAAAGCTTTGTTTACGTTGTCTTATCTAATTTTAACCCAGGTTTTACAAGTTTTAATGCTCTTAGGAATTACACTTAAGGATATATTTCTTAGTCATTGCTGTGAGTGCTCAGAAATAATCCTGATTTTTTTTCTGTTGATCTCATACCCAATAGCTTTATCAAATTGCAGTCATTTGAACATACTGTTGTTCTTTTGTTTGTTTTTTGTTTTGTTTGTTTGTTTGTTTGCTTGGAGGGGTATTTCTATACACAGAGCCATGTCTGGAAGAGTGTACCATCTGCTTTACCAATGTTTATGACATTTTCTCTCTCTTGCTTTGTTTCATTAATTAGGACTTCCGGTCTAATGGTCAGTAGTTGGGGATTGATTTGCTTCAGGTTTAAGTTTGCTGAGTTGTAGTAATGTGTGGTAGATACTCATATCAGATTGAGAAAATTGCTACCATGCCTAACACCACAAGAATTTGTTTCTGTGGTTATTAATGAAAGAGTACTAAATTTTATGAAATCATTTTTTTCATAATGATTTTCTAATAAAAATTTTTTTCTAGTTCTTTAAATGTGACAAATTCAAATTGATTTTAAAACGTGAAGCCAACTTCACATTTCTTGGGTCATTCTTGGCCATGATATATTATCCTTTACATGTAGTGCTAGATTCGATATAAAACATTTTCCTCAGAAGTTTACATCCATCTCTGTGTTGATAATAGATATTATTGGCCTATGATTTTCTTTACTGACTTATATTTTGGTGTCAGGGTTATGAGCCTAAAAGAACAAGTAGCAGTGTTTGCCTTTGTTCTGTCTTCTGAAAGAGTTGGTGCAGGGCTGGTATTATTTCTCTTTTTGCCTCCTTCTCCTCCTCCCCTTCTTTCTCTGACAGGATCTCTCTATGGGGCCCCATAGGCTGGGCTCAAACTCTTGATCTTCCTGCTCTAGTGTTTTGGATCCTGGAATAACAGGCATTCATTGCTCTGCTTGACTATGTAATTTTTTGTTAAATGGCTGGTAGAGATTTCTTGCGTGTGTCTTATTTGATGATTGTCAACTACAGATACTATCTTAGCATTCTTCTGCTCATTTTTTTTGAGTTAGTTTTTTTCCTCTGTGGTCTTTGAAATCCTTTGCTATCTGAGTAAGCCAGACACTGAGTATCTAAAATGTAATAGAGGTGCTGGAGAGATGGCTCAGTGGTTAAGAGCACTGGCTGTTCTTCCAGATTAGATTTGATTCTTAGCATCCATGTTGCTCACAACCATATGTAATTCCAGTTCCAGGAGATCCAACACCATCTTCCGGTCTCTGTAGGCACTGTATGTACATGTGGTACACAGATATTATGTGAAGACGAAACACTTATATACAGAAATAAAAATAACAGAATATAAAATATAAAAATAGAATTATTTATTTTAATTTACCATATATATTTATGTTGTAGTATGATAACACACACACACACACACACACACAAACACACACACACACACATTTTTGGGAATGACTAACCAAGCTAGTTAACATGTGCATCCGTTCATATACTTGGAAGCCTGTCCTACTGAGGTGAGTGTGTCTATCCCTCTGGGAAAATCCCCCATCTTTCACCCATGGGTCTCTTTCATCCTACCTTTTACAAAACATCTCCAGTGGCAATTGTGCAGTGTTTTGGTCATTTGTAGCTTTCCTTCTGTTGGTGTTTTCCTTTGAACAATAGTCATGGCTTCCTTTTTCTTTCCAGTAATTGTAAGATTTTTACTCCATTTGAGAGTAGCAGACCCTGGAGCCAACTTTACTCTGCCCAGCAAAGATCTTATCCTTTTTTCTTATCAGCCATCTCGAGTCCAGTGGAGAATTGTTTGCTTTGATCCAATAAATTCTACAGGATTTCGGTTGATTTGTAGCTTAAGCTGGTTTAGGTTACGTTTGTCTCATGTGTTTTTAAGGGTGCAGCTTATCTTGGTATATAACAGGGCCTTGCTTCCAGTGGATTTTGGGTTCTTTGTTCGCATTCTAATCTTGTCCCTGACTTCCCAGACCTGTCTGTCAGACACAGATGGTCCAGGAAGGACTATGGCTGCCTTTCTGGGTCCTAAGATTCAATTCCATTGGACCAACTCATGTGACTGCTAAAATTAATCTTGTTCTCCAGCCACCAGAAGGTTCTTTTAGGGGGACCCCAGTCTGTGTTCTGTTTATTCAGGAAGGGCTTGCTCTTCCCTGAAGTCTTTTCCTGCGTCTTCACACCTCTTAAATATGCTTTAACATACGAATTTTCAGTGAATTCTGATTTACAAATTCTGTATCTGGGTCTGAAGTAAAACTACAATAAAACTGTGAAAAAAAAAACATTTGTGAAGAATCACAAAGTGACATGTTTTTATCACAGAGTCTTAGTACAGTTTTGCACTGGGGTATTTGCATATGAGAAGCAATGCATTTTAATAGCACATTGCAGAAAGTTAAGAAGCAAAGGCTTAGTTTGTAATAAAGATGGTTTCTTTGAAATTCTGCATAGCAATTTTTTTATGTAATATAAGAGCAGTAAATTGTCCATTTGTGAAGAAGGGGCGGGGAGTAATTTCTTTCCTTAGTTATGGCTTCTAAAACAGCAAAGTTCTCAAGAAAAAAATAATTTAAAAAAATACAGGAGAGCAGATTTTGCTCACAGCATTATTAACATATTTCTAAACAGAACAATAAGGAAAAAGCAAATGAAATAGAATAAGCCCTTTATCCTCAAAATTATTATAAATAAACTCAAGTATCACCAAAGGGGGTTGATGTATTTACAAAATAGATGACGCACAGGTGTCAGCACTCTTAATGTCTAACGAGCTTATGAGTCTTCAAGAAAAAGACAGGTGTGCAAATGTTTTAAGAGGTAATTCACAAATGGCTTATAAATATATAAAATATTTATATTGCAGAGTATCAACAATCTGAAATGGTGGTTAAGGTGGGAGAAAACCTCATTAATATTCTGGTAAGTACTTTCTAGTCATATATGCATAAGTAGTGCTCATGTTGACCCGATAGACATTGTGAAATGTTTAGTACAGTCTTCCATCATGTTGACTAGTGATTGTGTGTGTGTGTGTGTGTGTGTGTGCATGCGCGTGCTGTAAGGGACTAAATGTATGGATGGCCTCACACAGGCTAGGCTAGCATGAAGCTACACTCCAGGCCAGAGTTTTAAATGTCCACGTTCATTCTCCACTGACTCATAGGTTTCTGCTGAGAAATTTGCTGATAGTCTCATGAAGAGTCTCTTGGAGGGAACTTGTTTTTATTGACACTTGAACTTTTTCTTTTCTTTTTTCTTGTTTCTACTTTTTTTCTTTTTGACTTTGGCTATTGACGGTGAAGTTATGATGTGTCTGGGTGAAGACGTTTATAAATTGAAGGACTTCTGAACTTTATGGTGCTGAATGTTCACATCTCTCCCAAAGTTTGTGAATTGTTTTTTGTCTTTATTTCTTTACATTTTCTACCTCATCTTTTAATGCATACATTTCTTAGCTTAATGATAACATTATCATCCTTTAACTTTTTCCTTTTATTGAAAATAGGTTTTTTTTTCACATAATGTATCCCGATTGTGCTTCCTCTCCCCTTCTCTTCCTGGTTCCTTCCTACCTTCTCTCCCATCCAGACCCACTCCATTTGTGTCTTTCATTAGAAAACACACAGTCTTCTAAGGGATAATAAATAACACCGTAAAATAAAATATAATAAGCTAAAAACAAAAGCTAGCACACCAGAGTCAAAGAAAATAAACGGAAACAAGGACAAGAGGCCAGGAGAAGGCATGAGAAACAAATATAAAAGCAGAGACACGCTTGCTTACACACCCAGGAATCCTATCAAAACTAAACTGGAAGCCATAAAATGTCCTCAAAAGACCTGTAGGGTAAAAAGAGAGAAAAAATAAAGTAAAAAACAAGATAAAAACAAACAAACAAACAAACCAAAACCTCTGAAGTGCCATTCTAAGACAATGAACTTCCAAAGACGTTGTTGAGTTTGTTTTGTGTTGCCATCTCCTGTAGGTAAGCAGCCTACCCTTGAGAGTACTTTGTTTCCCCAGTGAGACTCCCTGGGAATAAACTAACTTTTCATGTGTAAGTGGTTATTAGTTGGAGACATCTTCTGGGTTTAGATGGTTCTGCTGCGTTAGAGATCTTTCTGCTTCTGCTTGTAGCTCTAGGACTCCACCTTGAATTCCTTGTAACTCTGTTTCATTGTCTTTTCTTTTGTGTCCTGTCTGGATTCTGGCCAAAGGCCAGTCTTCATGCTGGCAGACTGCTCTCTTCTGCTCAGTTTGCTCTGATGTTGAAGCTCTCTCTTGGGTTTAGTCATCAGGTTTTCCATTCTAGGATCTGTACTCAGCTCCTTTTCTCATGTTGTAAAGATCACCACGTCTCTTTTGAATTTCTGATTTCATCCGTGTTGTATTTTCCAGGCCTCGTTTTATCTTCTAACTCTTTTTCTTTGTATCTCTCCTAGTACAATATTTTAAATTTCTTTTTAAGAAAGCCATAGATCTTCATTTCTTTGGGGTGTGGTCATTTGCTGCAGAATTAGTCTGCTCCTTTGGCTGTGTTATGCTGCCTGGCTGTTTTGTGTTCTGTGGCTCTGCATAAATGCCTGTGTATCTGATAGTGCAGTCGAGCCTTCCTGGCTTCGGTGTGCTCAGGGTTTGGGTAGCTTGTGGTAACTTTGCTTGCAGGGAGCATCCTGTGCACAGTCTCTAAGAAACTCAGTCAGCTGAGGTCAGCATCTGTGAAGACAGTGGGGACCTCTATAGACAATGGCTGCAAGCTGCTGAGATCTGTCTGACCACTCTTTCCCACTCAGTGAAGTCTGTCTGGCTGTGAGCTACCTCTGACTACAGGGCAGGGTAGAGCTAAGGTCTCCTCCTCATCCACCTCTGTGTAGTCATCCTCTGATTCTTGTGCTGCGTGTCTTCTCCTTTGCCTCATTCTAGAACCTTCCTTGAGCTACTCGGTTGGCACATGATTATTTGCCTTTGTGAGAAGGAATATTGGCACTATTATATCATCTTGACTTTATATAATAATTGTAAGATAAATTTTAAAAATTGCCAAAGAATGAATGGCCTGAAATAGTAAATGTGAGATATTTGAGAATCTTTAATAATAATGTCAGCTTATTTCTTCCAATTTTGACTTTTTTTTTTTTTTAAAATCTTGCCGGACTCAATAGAATGACGGTCTGGGTATGAACTCTAAGTAACCCACCCCCTGGAACTTGCTGGAGGCTGACCCAGGATACTTAGTACTCAGCATTTGCTTGTCTGCTTCTCTGATGGTTTACTCTATTTTGTATTCTTCTATTTGGTGGATCTTTCTGAAAATCTAGAGACATTGGTAAAACATCTGGAGTTTCACTGCCGGCTGGTGTCCACCACAGCATTAGCAAGGACAAACTCACAAGTTCCCGAACCTTGCAATGCCTGAGTGACACTGCTTTCCTAAAGCCCCCACTAAGTCACATATGAGCTAGGCTACAGACACAGCCCGATTCCTTCCTTTCCTAGATCTCACTTTTCGAATGAATAATGCTTCATGCCTCTGCTTCTTTGGATAGCTCCACTGTCTCTTTCCTTTTAATTCTGAGGTGCGAGTTGAGGAGCCATGAAGTTAGGCTTGCTTACTCCGATTTTATCCTGTCGTAGATTAACCCAGTTGTCCCACTTAGGGACTAATCTTACCAAGCAATTTTCAACTGAGCTATTTTTTCCCTCCACACACATAGTGAATACCCACAAATAGACCCTTAGCTTCTTGGCCGGCTCTTCTTCTCTCCTATACAGTGATGGGCCAGTCTCCTTTAGCATCAAAGACAACTAATGGCGCATGCCCGGGTGAAGGGCAAGCTGGGAACGAATGCTGCTCCATGCTCTACCTCCTGAGTCTTTCACTCTGCATGGAGCTGGCTGTCTCTCTGCTCAACTGAACTTTGGGTGCATCTTTGGCCTCAGCCAAACCTTGTGTTCATGGCGCTCTTTTTCTTTCTCCCTGTGGTAAATAAGTTGATGTCTTTCCTTACATCCCAAGGACATGGTGGAGCCCAGCTGACTGACTAAACTGAAACAGGCTAAGAAGCCTCCAAATAGGCATAAGGAAAGTCTTAAGATGCTGACCTATGAGTCTGCCACAGAGGTAAACACTTCAGTAAGACAGAGAACTGACCTTCTGACTTCCGCCCCTCAGGGAATATTAGTTTTACCGTCTCTGCTAAAATGATGGCAACCAGGCTGGGAAGTTCAGCTAGATTATTTATTCAATGTGACGGCCCCTCCTCCATACACCGGACCAACTTTGAACTCACCACCTTTCCAAACTCAGTGAGGTCTTGAGTACTTAAAAAAACAAAACAGAACACCCAAATCTCATCAAAGAATCAGATCTGGATGAATAGGCATTAAAAAATAGTAGATAAAAAAAATATCCCCAGTTACCTTTGTTTCTCTCTCTCCAAAAGGAAAACTTGAAATACGTTCAAGATGGTCATCATCTTTAAAAATTGGAAATGCCCATTGTAGCCTTTAAAACATATTTAATTATCTCACTTATGCTCAGTTTTATACACGCACGTGCGCGCGTACACACACACACACACACACACACACACACACACACAGAGCAGTTCCAACTGCTTGTGTGGTGGAGGGAAAAGTAAATTCCAAATTAAAAAAGAGCCCGTTGATTACAGCCCTCTCCTGTTAGAAGACTGATTGCTCAGTGGGAAGTGGACGGTCACAAACCCTCTACTTTTGGAGGTAACTGATAATAGAGGTTTAATACCCTAAGAAAAATAAAAGCTTCGTCCTCAGCAAGCGACTCAAACCCTCCATTGCTTGAGTTAAGTAGCGAGGCCTGCGGTGCAGTAATTACCCCGTGGGGGCCTCCGGGAAAGGAAAGTGCATTCCAGACACCTAATCATTTACAATTGAGTCTAATGAGCTAGTAATTTACAGCTTGGGGGTGGAAGTAAGGAAAGGTCCCTGCCAGGAACTGGGCAGCCTCTTTAAAAATCCTGGGGTTTAATGAAGGCATGGGAGGGTGGATTCATACAGCTGAACTTGTGTAATTCCATCTGCTCGGACAAGAAGTAAATGACAGGGCACTTGGGACCTACATCTGGAAACAACATGTTTCCAAGGATTTTATAAATCCTGCAGTAAAAGGAGAAAAAAAAAAAGGAAGAAAAAAATGAGGTAAAAGGCCTAATTATGGGGGGATGGGAACAGTCCACAAAGGGCCATTGCAGGCTCTTTTTAACTCGAAGAAATAACATTTTCTCATGTCAAGGTCAGACATTGATTATAATTGCTAAAGCATGCTTGCTAGGCTTCTATGAAAGCAGCAGGTACTGAATCCTTCTTTCTGGACCGGAGAAGAGCACGGAGGAGTCAGTATGCACTGGATGCACTCCATGCCCCTCCCCCTGTCCCTTTTTAGCTACAACTAGCACACAGTGGAGTTAGCTGTAAACAGATTAAGGAATGGGTGGTGGGGGTGAAAACTATTTGCTGGACTATCTCATCCTTATGCTATGCTGATGACTGGTGTGTGTGTGTGTGTGTGTGTGTAGCAGGATTAATTTCTCTTCACTTAGCAGGAGTGTTCTTTGAATGTTCTTTGTATTTACTTCTTTGGTTTTTAGTTTTGGCGGTGATGGGGTTTGAACTCAGGGCCTGGCGTATTCTAGGGAAGTGGTCCTCCAAGGAGCTCCATCTCATCCGTGTTCCTCATATCTTTTGTGTTGTTCTATTTCATGTCCCCTGGCATGTGCTCCACACTTCCCAAATCCTCAAAAACATTTTCTCTTTTCCACCATGTTTCTTTATTCTTTCCTTTGCTGGTATCTCTGGGAGTTGGTGGGAAATGAGTTTAGGGCAAACAGGAGATGGGGCGGGGGTGGGGGGGAATAGCTTTTCTTGTCTTGGAGGAGTCTAAGTTCAAGCAAGAGTTCATTCCTCTCTCCTCCCCCTGTCCTAGCATTTCAGAAGGGAAGACTGCACGTGGTGCTTGCAAGGGCAATTAGATTGACCTAAAACAAGTTACATTACTTCTAATCACAGCCTTGTTTTAAAGGGCCAGATAACAGTGTTTAGCATTTCCAGTGTGCTATGTGGTTTATGTATATTACTGTAGATAATAGGATCTCACTACCAAGTCTGAATGGCCTGGAATTCACCGTATAAACCAGGCTGGCCTTGAACATACAGAGACCCACTTGCCTCTGCCTGCCAAGTGATGGGGTTAAAGCCTGCAGCACCACACCCAGTTCTTCCATCTGATTCTCATAGGAGCCCAGTGACACAAGCTTTGCCTTCATGTCATCTTACTTTTTGGATGAGAAATTTTTGGTTCCTGGAAATTAATAGGGGAAGGTCTGTAGGATAGTAAAGGGAGAATTCAACCTCAAGTCTTAACTCTAGAACTCAGGCTTAATTCCTCTAATGTATTAACAGAGTTTCATACAGTTGAATGTCATATTTAGGAACTTGGGAAACACTTGTCCAGGAGGCAGAGTGATAATCTTGGTGACAGCTGGGAGACACTTCTTTCCCTCCAAACATAAAATTCAATCCTTAAGTCTTGCTGGGCACGGCAACTGAATATAGAAGGTATTATTTTTTTTCTGGTGTAATACTCTCTGCCATAGAGCTCAGAATCTGTCTCAAAGCTAAAGTGTAATTGGTTTTTGAGTGTTTTATTTTCCTGTTTTTCTAGCGAAAAGGCTGTTTTCCATGTCTTAACTTTGAACATACCCCTTTGATTAAAAATAACAAACAAAGTCTTTGTTAAGTTTCTCAAGTTCTAGAGTGTGCTTTTTGAAAGCCTGGGCAAAACCTCTTTACTGCAATAATAATTATTCTCTGGAAGGCTGTGTGTGCTGACCCATAATCAGAAACACGTGATAAGGTACTCCATTCTGGTTTCAGTGCACATGAACCAGGGAGGACTTTCAAGTTAAATAAATCCTTGCATGTGTGACGAAAACAAGCCCCAAGACACTGTGAGTGTTACCAGCAGTGGAATCTGAGACCAGAGGGCTAATGAGCATGGAACAATTAGAAAAATCTTAATAGTAAGCCTGTACTTCGCTTTCTTTTTGATTTGTAGAGAGCCTGACTGTTGGAATTTCCCTTGGTGCTACTAGCTTGCTTCCATTCTTAAGATTATACAGATAAGCTTAGAAAAGCAATCTGGTAGTTGAAGAACTATACATCTCATCATAAAACATGTGTGTGTGTGTGTGTGTGTGTACATGTGTGTCTGTGTGTGTATGTATGGGTTTATGCGACTGTGTGTTATGTGTGTGGCTATGTATGGGTGTGTGTGGCTATGTATGTATGTGCGTGTGTGTGTACATGTGTATGTATATGTATGGGTGTGTGATCATGTGTATATGAATGTGCGTATGTGTGTGGTTATGTATGTATGAGTATGAGTGTATATATTTGTCTTTGTGTGTATGTGTGTGCATATATGTCTGTGCATGTGTGTGTTGTGTGTGTGCATGTGTGTCTGTGTGTATATTGTATAAGTATGTATATGAGTGTGTATGAGTGTGCATATATATGCATGCATGTGTGTCTGTGTGAATCTGTATGTATATATGTGTGTATGAGTGAGCATGTGTGATTATGTGTGTATGTGTATATGTGTGTATAAATGA
>NW_021604782.1:8477036-8485823 GCF_004785775.1 Grammomys surdaster | reverse complement strand
TGTGTATGTGTATATGTGTGTATAAATGAGCATGTGTGATTATGTGTGTGTGTGTATATGTGTATGTGAGTGGGTATGTGTGGTTATGTGTATATAGGTATGTGTGTATGAGTGTATATATATGTGTGTATGTGTGTCTAAATATATGTGTGTGTATTTGTGTGCATGTGTGTATGCATGCATACATGTATATGTGTGTGTGTATAGGTATGTGTGTGTGAGAGAGAAAGAGAGATTTGTATATGTAGATACAAGTACATGTGTGTATAAGCATGTGGAGATCAGAGGTTGATGTCTGGTGTTTCAGTTGTTCCTCTTCCCCCTCCTCCCCTCTCCTTCCACTCCCTCCCCTTTCTCTTTCTCTTTCTTTCTCTTTGAGACAGGGTCTCTCACTGAACGTAGAGTTCATCCGTTTGACTACAGTAGGCGACAGTGAGCCTCAGAGATCCCCTATCCCCCTTTCCCAGGTCTGAGATTACAGGGCTGTGCCTGCCACCGAGCAGCCCGGCCTTTTATGTAGGCGCTAGGGATCTGGATTCATATTCTTACCCATGACCATCTCCACGGTCTCCTTGTTTATTTCTTTAGATGATCATGGAAATAATAAACTAAACTATGTTTCATTCTTTGGATCAGTGAGTTATACTGACATCAGATATTCCCAGGTAAGGGAGATGTAATACGTATTGACTCTCAAATATCTTCCACATGAGTTGAATGCATAATCATCATAAAAATACATAAACATAAAGACATGAACAGCAAGATCATTTATTGTTGCTCTTTTTTAATTCTCTAGAGAATTACATTACCATCCCATTCATCTGACATGATTAGGGACCACACATAAATCCCCCCCGAAGCTTTATCTCTTCAAATGCTAATTTTTAATATTTGTAACTAGAAAGATATAGATGCCTTTCCAAAGCACATAAACTGATGATCTGTCTTCTTCAAAAGAGAGGCTGAAGTAACGTAGTCTTACCCTGTGACGTCAGATTGTTGCTCCAAATCATTGTCCTCCTAGGCTACTATGCCTTCTGCTGTATTGTAGGATTGCTGCTGGGGCCTAGAGGCTGTGGAGACATGAAGGGCTGTGCTTTATAAAGATGGTTGATGCTGATTGGGCCAGTTGAGCTGAAACTCTCTCTCCTCTCTCTCTGTCTCTGTCTTCTGTCTCTCTATCTCTCTGTCTCTCTATCTCTCTGTCTCTGTGTGTGTGTGTGTGTGTGTGCATGTGTTCGTGTGTGCGTGTTTGGGGTGAGAACAGGCCCCCTTTTCAGTTTCTGTAGCTCTTAATCAGTGGCTCTGAGAGAATCTGCTGAACCCCTTAGGTGGAAGTTGGAGTTCTCACCTCTGCACTGGCCATGTCCAGGGTGTGGCTGTTCCATTTGTTGTTCTGGATTGTGGTGTAGATGCCCAGAACTGTCTCATTACTCACTTTCGAGAAGGCAGAAGCAATTTCCATAACCTGTTGCTTCTTTTGAAGGATTTCATAGCTTTACATCTCTCAGTTCATTTTTGTGGCAGACCGTTTAACTCATAAGACTTCCAACTATTTCAATCATCCCTAGCAGAGATCCAGGTTGTAGAATGAACTCATGGGGCCCAGAATTTAAAAAATTAAGTAGACCTGGGTTTGAGGATCTATTAGCCATAGGCAGAGTGATTTATTTTTCTCAACCACCCATTAAAGAGTTACTAGGTACCTGTTATTTTCGAGGACATTTCCTGGGCCCTTGGGACCCAGTGCTTGGAGTGTACAACCTAGTAGGGATTATGGTAAAGGAGTAAACACATGTGTGCTAAAAGGTGCTAGAGCAAGCAGTGTGTTGGATGCAGTGTGAGTGACAGGTAGACTGGGGGAGTTAGGAATTCTGTCATTGGAGTGGTTGGCAGGAAAGACTGCAAGAACAGCGTGTACACAGTATGGGAAGAATGGAACCAGAGATGCCTAAACAGGCAACCTTCTAGGATTTTGCACTAAAGGAAGGCAGAAATGTGCTATGGCAGCTTAGAGTGAGTGGGGGATGCAGGGACTGAGTGGGGGTTGTTTCTGAAGAGCCTCTAGTGCTCTTTCTACAGAAACTGAGGGTGCAGGAGAAAGAGGGAGTGATTGAAGCAGCACTGTTGCTGAGACAGAGAGAGAGAAGACATTTACAGCTAGGTCAGAAGGCCCAGACACAGGAGGGATGGGAGAGAACCAGGACAGGAGTACAGAAAGTTGGTAGATTTGGTGGTTAAGGTACAAGCTGGCTGATTCTGTTTCCTCAGTGAAAAAAGACAGAAGGTCTTCTCCTGAGTCTTAGGGATGATGGACAGATGCTTGAAGAAAGTGAAAAAGGTTCAAGCCAGACATTTTAGAGAGATGAAGAGTGAAGAAGCTACAGACAAACAGGTGAACTGCGTACAGCTGACGGGCCCCTTTGAGACTAGTGACTATGGCCTGTGGGTGTAGCTCAGTGGGTTAGAGCTTGCTTAGCTTGTGCAGAGTCCAGGAAGTGCTGTGGTCACATACTTGCAAGCCTAGCACTCACTTGGCAGGTAGATGCAGGAGGTACAGAAGTTCAAGGCCAACCTGCCTCAAAAAAGTAAAATTATTAAAATAGAAAAAGGTGATCATAACTGAAAGTCGAGATTTTTTTTTTATTTTTATTTTTTGGTTTTGCTTTTACTGTAGAAAATGCCTCTTATTTTTCTACTCATTTAAAAAATGATTATAACATTGTCCTTATCCCTTCACTTACTTATGCTTAATTTTTAAACTATCGAATACCTTCATTCATTGCCTCTTTAAAGCTCTCCGCCCCCCGGGGTGCGGGGGGGGGTGGGTCTGGAGATTGGTGGATAGTAATGTTCAAAATTCATTTTGGAGATACCATTTATTTAACCGAACATTTTTTTTTCCTGGCCTGTCTAACTGATGAAGAATATTTCTTGGCAACGCTAACAAATTTTAAGAAAGAGATTTATTTTCAAACAACTGCTTTCCTTCCAGATAATAGCAAATTACATAAAACATTTCTAGGTCAACTGAGGCAACTGAGAAATTCTGATTTTGACCACGGCTGAGACAATTTGCTGTGGAGACGGCTGCAGGCACCCAGAGGCTGCCTAAGCCAGTCGGGGGCTCTAATGGATTGCACATGTGCTCTGAGTAAGGCGAAGACGAACGTCCCAGAGGTAGACTGGTGGGAGCGCCTTAGCTGTTTCTAATAAAACGTTTTCTTAAAATTCCAAGACTGCTCCCCCATAGATGTACATAATTAAAGGATTTGAATGAGATGTATTCATGCTCGTTAATGAGTTCTACCTCTCTCTAATTATGGAAGAAACACAGAGCCTTACTAGAAGAACTTTGAAAAGCACAGACGTGACACAGAGCCCACCAACCACTGGATATTCATATACATACGTCTCTCTAGTGGAGATCAGCTAGCTTTGTAAATTCACTGTTAAGTGTTTCCGTGAGTTTTTTTTATTCATGTTTCCAGTTTCCAAAGGATACATTCAATTGTCTTCTAACATTATAGAGCACCCCACCCCCAGTTTTCCATGCTGTCTCTAGATTCCTAGAGGTAAGGCTGTTGGGGCCGCTACAGGGCTTGGGCAGTCAGGAATTGGGAGCAGGTCATAGAGCTGGTTGGTACCACACTCCACTGTACCTTTTAAATGTCAGTTCCACACAAACCTCATTTTAAGCTATGCTTTTGCATCAGATGATTTTTCCTTAAGAGAGGGTCACACTATGTGCAGCTCAGGCTGGCCTTGAACTTGCTGTGTATTCCAAGTTGACCTTGAAGTTGTTATCCTCCCTGAATAAAACTCTTGGGGAAGTGTTCTCATGCATCTATAAATTTGAAGTCACCAATAATGGCTATTAAACCATATTGTATTTCTCGTCTGTTTTTCATGTCTATAGCTGAAATAAAGTTATGGGCAGCTTTATGCACAGAGCTGGATCCTGATCTATAATGCTTTGACTTAGGGGGGTTTCAGTTTAATTTCAGTGACATGAAAGTAGAATGTATTCGTTAGGTGCATGTTTCGTCCTTTCACGTTCAGTTTTGCTTGTTTTGTGGATAGTGTTGTGTGGTGCAGTATACTCTTCCACTGCTGGACAGTCATAGTGGATCTTAGCTCCTAGTTGAATACCATGTTTATGTGGGTAACTGTCAGTACTGTGTTGTGTGTGTGTGTGTGTGTGTGTGTGTGTGTAGTGTATGAGAGTGTGTGTATGTATGCGAGTTTGCTTGTGTGTGTGTGTGCTGTCTTTCTCTATTGCTCTTCACCTTATATTTTAAGACAGGGTCTCTCACTGAACCTAGAGACCACCATTTTGGCTGGACTGCTTGGCCTACCAGTCTCCAGGATCCATTTGTCTCTGCTCCCTGCCCCAACCCAGGGCTGTGGTTATAGATGTGTGCCAACATTCGCATCTGGTTTTTATATGTGAGTGTAGAGGATCTGAACTCATGACCTCATGCTTTCACGGTAAATACTTTACTCCCTGAACCTTCTCTCCAGTCTCGTTTTATTTATTTAAATATTTTGGCTATTATATTTTGTGGTTGTATTTTCATATTTGATAAATGTCCGTCTGCATAATATGCTTATTTGTGTGATAAGTGCATTTTTGACTTCCAGCATTTTCAAGTTATAATGAGCTTATCAGAACAGAACTGTATCATAACAAGGAACAGTTGTGTGTGAGTCTCTCTGTGTGTAATTATGTACATACTGGAGGATTTACATAGCTATGGAATTCCTGGGCCAAGAAATTGATACTATTAAATTATGCTACAGAAATACAGATGGAAGGTTAGCTCTGCGGTGCAAATTCGTAACAGCAGTGTGGGAATGGACATGCCTTCAGAGCACAGATGGCTTCCCTTGCTTGTTTTCTGTACAATGGTAGAAAAGTATCATGCTGCGGCTGTCTTAATAGGCCTTGTCTATCATGAGAAGCTAGATTCTAGCCACGTGCTTCCCAGAGCTCCTTTCTTACACTGGTTCTCTATTTCCTTGAGTATACTTCCTCATGACTGCTTCCCTGCATCCACATCCTGCTTCTTTGGGGTTACCTCTATTGGAGAGCTTGTCAGGTGGACCCTCAGATACACAGATGTGCTTTGTATATGGAGAGAAATGGCCTTGGGCTTCATTGATGGATATTATTATAGCATGTAGTTAAGGTTATGACCTTATAATACCATGTAACATGTTTCATGGAGTCTAATTTGTCTAATTTCTTGACTCCTTCTTTGGTCTTTAAACTTGAAAAACAAAAAACATAAAACCTTCCTATGTTCCTAAACATCAACCTACCTGGTCAATAATTTGCCTGAAAAAACACTTGGCACTTAATTCACTAGAATTAATTTAAAATTATTGTTTTAAATGTTAATTAAATAACTATTTAATTATTGTTTTAAATATTTTATGTTAATTAATATTATTTTAGTTAACTAATTAGAATTAATTTAATTAATTTAAAATTAGACGTTTTATTTTGATGTTTTACAATATCTATGTGCACATGAGCTGTTTTTCAACCACTGATTTTTCAGCTCCATTTGGGTTCTTACTGAGTAAGAAAACAAAGAAATTTATATTGTGATCCCATTGTCTCTATAAATTGTGGTTTTATGTTGCAATCGTGCAGGTATATAAATTGTATGTTGCCTAATTTATTTGAAGGATTTCTCCTTTGTTTCATGCTTTGTTTCTGCCTCACCAAAGTCTATGTCCCTTCTCTTTTCTCCTTCCCTTCCGGTTTCCCTCCTAGACCAGAACTTTTGGGGCCATGTTACATATAAGACTATGGTTATTCTTACCATGTTTCTGTCTTTACAGAAAATACCTCAACTTCTTGCCTTTCAGGGTGATTTTCTAAGCTTTCAGTAGATCCAAGCTTGTTAAGGAAGTTTACCCTTATTTTTGTTTGCTAAGAATCCTTTAAGATCATGAATCCCTTCTGAATAATAGAAAAACTCCAATTCTTTCACCTTTGAGATGTTTCTTTCTTTCCTTTTTTATTTTGTTAAACATGAATTGTGTTTTCTGATGTGAACTCATATAAACACAGATTCAATATATTATTTATTTAACATATGGACAGATTTAATTCTTGTAATATTTTATTCAAGTACCTTATGCTTTGAAATAAGACTGATTTATTCTCCTCCTTGGAGTGATTTAGTGTGCTTTTAGAATCAAGGCTAAATAAGCAGCTTAAATGAATTGGTGCATATTACTTATTTCCCTGTCCTTTGAAAAGTAAGATTTGGTATGTTTAGTCTGCAAAACCAGCTGGCTCTAGGACAGCATGTGTTTGCATGTGTGCATCATAATAACTGAGCATTCACAAGTTGTCTGCAGAAGTAGATGAATATTTCTTCCTATCTCCCCAAGCTCGTGAAACTCCTCCAGCCAAGCTGCTTTCCTTGAGTTTCGGCTTCTGTGGCTTGCTTTAACCAAATGAATGCAGCTGTAATTGTTTTGTACTTGCTGTGGGCCCTAAAAGACAGAGGAACTTCTGTTCTGTTCTCTTGTGATCAGCTGTCAGAAACTCATGGTAGATTACCAAATGTGTAAGTGTGGTGGAAAGACAAAGTAGAGAGAAAAAGAGACAGGGGAGGCTCAACCAGTCCCCAGACCATTCAGTTTCCTCACAGAAAATGCCAGATCCATAATCAGAGCTGCCTTGGAACCTCCAGCCCCAGCCTGACTGCTTCTTCAGCAGTACTTGATGTAGGAATAGTTCATTATGTGTTATCAGAATTTCAGAACCATAGGAAGCAATAAATGATTTTGTACTGGATTTTTGTACGCCCAGGGTCTGTTCTGGTCTTTGGTATTATTTGTCTTTTCTGCCCACATCACCATCATTCTTAATGTTATTCCATTGAGTCTTCAAACCCGGTTCACACAATTCTCCTGCTCATTTTTATATCACTGAAAATGACAAAATGTTGCTCCTATCCACCCCCTATTTTCTCTCTCACATAAAGTTCACGATATATATATGTGTGTGTGTGTATGTGTATGTATATATTAGTCAGTTTTCTAAACCTTCCAGAAGGCAGATTAGAATTAAATTGAACTTATGGATTCTTTTGTGAAGAATATTTGCAAGATTATCTTCATAGCATAAACCATAATTGGCCTTAACTTTATTGTTGTTGTCTTTTTGAGACAGTCTAACATGGTTGCTGAGTCTGGCCTGGAACTTGCTATGTGACCCAACTTGCCTTGAACATTAAGCAGTCCTTCTGCCTTATCCTCTCAAACATTGGGATTGCAGGGATAAGCCATCACATCTGGCTATAATTGGTCTGATCAGATTTTTAAAGTATCATTTATTATCAAACATATTTCACTCCTTTTACTCATTCATTACTAATTCAGAGGGCATTTCGTGTTAAGCTGAGATTTGAAACCTATTATAAGCAAGTAAGTGGGACTTTTAAAATTTTACATTTTTCTTTCTTTGTCTATTTATTTAATTTGTCTAGTGTAAGCACATCTATGTACTCCGTAGCCTGCACATGGAGATCAGAGGACAAGTTCTAGGGGTCTGTTTTCTTCTTCTACTATATGAGACCAGAGGACAAAACTTAGGTTATCATACTGGGAGGTAAAAGCCATCTCACCAGCCAGCCCAAGTGTACAGGGCCTTGCAGAATCTTTTGTATATAAATCCTATCGCCTGCTATTATTTTCTTTCAGCTCTATCCCATACTTTTCCTTTTTTTTTTTTTTGAGATGCATGGAACTTTACTGAAAGCATTAGTGTCAGAGTTCTATCTTTTCATTGGAAAAAATACATTTATCTATCATCTGTCTATTATCTATTTATCTGTCTGTCTATTTACCTATCATGTATGTATGTATGTATGTATTTAGTGTGTGTGTACGTGTCTGTCACAGCATGAGTGTGTGTGTCAAAGGACAACTTGCAGGTAACAGCTCTCTCCATTTGTCCCATGGGTCCCACGGATTGAACTCAGGCTGTCAGACTTTGAGGCAAGACACCTTTTACCTATGGAACCATCTTGCAGGCCCATGGCAGGGTTCTTATGATGTCATCTTGCTTGCTCACTGGAAGGCCAGTTCTCAGGTTGCCTTGTGAGGAGTGACCATTTGGACAAATCAGCTACACACAGCTGGAGTTTTCTTGATGACCCTCTTCCCCAGAACTGGGCAGCAAGTCCTTTCTTGTGTTGCTCCATCATCACAGCTGGGTTCTGAGAAGCTTGGGGAGGTCATTCTCCTAGCCTTGCTCAATAGGGTGGAGGAGGGAGTTGGTCCTCTGGTGTCTGCTGCTTTGCATTGTTCCAAATACTCTGTTTTTTTTTCTGAGCCACAGCCTTTCCTCTTTTTCCTAATGGGTGTTTGTTTAACTTGCTTTAAAGTCACTGGAGTCGTTTGGCTTCCAGCTTTGATGTAAAGAGTGACTAGTAGCCCCTCAGCATGTAGCTGTTCACACATGTGGGACAGAGCAAGGGGCCCCATTTGCAGCCTCAGAGAAAGGCTCAAGGAAGTAGCACTCATGGATTTTTCTGTTCTAGTGAAACTTCTTGCACCGCTGTCCACCTTCTCCGCTTCTATAAAGTTTGGAGATTTGTAGATCTGCCTGCAGTTCCAGCTATAAACTTACCATAGGTAAACAAACCTGAAATTAGCACACTGCTGGCTGCCATTTCTGTATATGCAGAAGATAATGTCTCTGCTGATTTTACTGCGTAATTCTCACAACTACATTTATGTGCTTTCAGTGTGTGT
>NW_021604782.1:8468986-8476936 GCF_004785775.1 Grammomys surdaster | reverse complement strand
GAGACTGGGTTGGGAGGTAGGGGAGAGAGAGAGGGAGAGAGAGAGAGGGAGAGAAAGAGAGAGAGAGAGAGAGGGAGAGAGAGAGAGAGAGAGAGAGAGAGAGAGAGAGAGAGAGAGAGAATGAGAGAATGCTGTAGGTTGTGCTGTGCTTAGAGGTCAGAGGACATCTTGCTGGGGTCAGTTCTTTCCTTCTACCTCTAGGTCCCAAGAATTGAACTCAGGCGTCAGGTTTGGCAGGAAGCATCTTTACCTGTCGAGCCATCTTGCAATCCCTACAAGAACTTAACCAGACTCATCTGGTGTTATCATTTTGTTTTTTAGAGCCCATGAGCAAAAAAAATCATATTTTTCTGTTTTTATGTCACCTGTTTCTTTAATCAGCCTCAACAGAGCTCTCCTTAGGGCCATTTGCCCAGAGGATGGAAAACAAATCTAGACGTGGATATGAGACCAGCAAACCTTGAAACTTTTTAATGAAAGGAACTTAAGTAACTAAACAAAATGATAGGCATTAGATCTCAAACAAAAATAGAGGAAAACTTCTTTATAACCATGTATTTCCATCAATTAATTTAAAATAGCAATCTGACCAAGGTACTGTTAACACTGCTAGCTATTTGCAAATGTTTATCTTAATAATGCTTAGTGTTGGTAATTACAAATTTGCTTGTATTTTTTATCTTTAAATTCATTTTAATTTTTTCTTGGCATTGAACCTGGGCTCTAGGCATGCTACCAAACTTACTTTTTTGTTTGTTTGTTTGTTTGTTTGTGGTTTTTTAATCACTTTTTATTCACTTTACATCCTGATCATAGCCCCCTCCCTCCTCTCCTCCCAGTACCCCCCTCACAAGCTCCCCTAATGCCCTTTCCCTTCCTCAGAGAAGGGGGGAGCCCACTTTGGGTACTTCTTCACTCTGGAACATCTAGTCCCAGCAAGAGTAGGTACCTCCTCTCCCCCTGAGATTCAGCCAGGCAGCCAGGCAGGGAGAAGGGGGTCCAATGGCAGGGAACAGAGACCAAGACAGCCCCTGCTCCACTTGTTAGGGGACCCATATGAAGCCAAGCTGTACATTTGCTACAAATGTGGAAGGGCCTAGGTCCAGCCCCTGCATGCTCCCTGGTTGGTGGTCCAGGTTCTGTGAGTCCCCATGGTCCTGAGTTAGTTGACTCTGTAGGTCTTCTTTTAGTGTCTTTGACCTCTCTGGCTCACTCAATTCTATCCCCACTCTTCCATAAGACTCTCTGAGATCTGCCTGATGTTTGGTTGTGGGTCTCTTCATGTGTTTCCATCTGCTGCTGGATGAAGCCTCTCAGGAGACAGTTATGTTAGGTTCCTGTCTGCAAGCATAGCAGAGTGGCAGGGGTTGGCTCCCTTCCAAGGGATGGGTCTCAAGTTGGGACAGTCATTGGTTGGCTGTTCCCTCAGTCTGCTTCATCTTTAATCCAGCACATCTTTCGGGCAAGACAGATTTTTTTTTTTAATTTCTATGAGCCTATCTCCTTTTTCTTCCTTTCTTCCTTCCTTCCTTCCTTCTTTCCTTCCTTCCTTCTTTCCTTCCTTCCTTCCTTCCTTCCTTCCTTCCTTCCCCCCTCTTTCTTTCTTTCTTTCTTTCTTTCTTTCTTTCTTTCTTTCTTTCTTTCTTTCCTTTCTTTTTATTGGATATTTTATTTATTTACAATACAGATATCATCCCCTTTCCCCATTTCCCCTCCCTAGAACCTCATCCCATAGCCCCTCCTCCTTTATGCTATTATACCATTTTGATTACATGAATATATTAAGGTCAGTTCTAGGTTGAGGGTCTAGCAATACAATATATGCAAATAGTCAAAGAACAAGCAAGACAATAAACACAAATAGTCAAAGAACAAGCAAGGCATCAAACAAAATTCCATGAACACTCCCGTGATCACTGTTTCTAAGGGCTTATCAGGATGACCAAAATATCTGAGCCTACTTCCCTGTCCTAGTCCAAAGTCATTTTCATGTCTGAAGCCTACTTCCTTGTTCTAGCCTAAAATTTAGATTCCTGTCTGAAATGACTTCTTTGTTGTAGCCTAATATTTAGATTCCTGGCTGAGGTTACTTCTTTATTCTAGCCTAAGATTTAGATTCCTACTTGAAATTACTTCTTTATTTTAGCCTAATGTCAAATTTCTGCCTGAAGCCTACTTCCTTGTGGCCAATGAACAAGACAGATTTTGGGTTGCAGTTTTTTTGGGTGGATTGATGTCCCTCTCCCCTCTCTGGAAGTCTTGCCTGGCTACAGGAAGTGGCCACTTCAGTCTCTATATCCCCCTCTTGTAGGAATCTCAAGCTAGGGACACCCCCATAGACTCCTCATATCTTCCCCCATCCCAGATGTCTTACTGGGATAGGGTTAGTTAGGGTTTTACTGTTGTGAACAGACATCACGACCAAGACAACTCATAGACAATATTTAATTGTGGCTGGCTTACAGGTTCAGAGGTTCAGTTCATTATCACCAAGGTGGGAACATGGCAGTGTCCAGGCAGGCATGGTGCAGGAAGAGCTGAGAGTTTTACATATTCATCTGAAGGCTGTTAGCATAAGCCTGACTTCCAGGCAGCTAGGATGAGGGTCTTAAAGCCCACACCCATAGTGACATACCTACTCCAACAAGCTCACACCTTCTAATATCACCACTCTCTGGGCTGAGCATATATAAACCATCACACCAGGCCTTCAGCTAGTCCCAGAGATGCCCTCCCCCTGCACTGATTTCCATTCTTGTTTCCAGCCCTCTCCCAATACCTGATCCACATTCCGTTCCTCTCCTCACCCCCAGTCTTGTCCAGTTCCATCTCTCTATCTACCTTTAGTTTCCCCTTCTGAGTGAGATTTGAACAACCTCCCTTGGGATCTCATTATTACCCAGTTTCTTTGGGTCTGTGGATTGTAGCATGGTTATTTTGCACTTTATGCTAATCTCCACTTATAAGTGAGTACACACCATATGTGTCTTTCTGGCTCTGGATTACCCTGCTCAGGATGTGTGATGATTTGTATACGCTCAGCCCAGACAGTGGCACTATTAGAAGGTGTTGGAATAGTTGTGGCCTTGTTAGAGTAGCTGTGTCACTGTGGGCTTTAAAACCCTCATCCTAGCTGCCTGGAAGCCAGTATTCTGCTAGCAGCCTTCAGATGAAGATGTAGAACTCTCAGCTCTTCCTCCACCACACCTGTCTGGATGCTGCCATGTTCCCACCTTGATGATAATGGACTAAACCTTTGAACCTATACGCCAGCCTCAATTAAATGTTGTCCTTATAAGAGTTGCTTTGGTTGTGGTGTCTACTCACAGCAGTAAAACCCTAAGATGGGATGCTATTTTCAAGTTCCACCTATATGCCTGAAAAACTCATAATGTCTTTGTTTTTAATAGCTGAATAGTATTCCATTGTACCTTTAAAATCCCCAGCATGAAAGCTCCTTCCTTAGTGTTCCATTAGGCTATTCATAGTATATAAATACAATGAGATAAAGACCTTTAAACCAAGTCTACCTAACCAAGCAAAGATCTTGACTCCAACAAGTAAGGGATTGCATCCCATGGACTAGAAGAAAAGTCAATTACGATGTCAGGCACTGCATTGAAATGTAAGGACCATAATATCCACATGATTTTTTTTATGAACATCATAGAACATTGCAGGCTGGAAAACAAAGCAAGAATAATTTTACTTATTTTCACTCTCTGGCCTCTTCTAAGAGGCACAGGCACACTGACCAGAAAACCTAAGTCCCCTGACTGCCACCATAAATTATTTCATAAAGGCATCAAGGCTCTCTCTTCCCTCTCAAACTTCATCTGCCACCAGGGATCTCCTTTCCCTCAGGGACAGCAGCCAGGCAGTTGCGCTGTTTATAGGAGAGGAACAAGGTGACATTGTATTTGCAGAGATATGCATTTGGTTCCAATAAGAGGCTGTATGTCAGGGAAGAATTGAAAAGGATGTGTAGCCTACAGGGAAGCCATGCATGGTATTATACAGAAGCAGAGTCAACCTTGGACTGCACCCAATGGAGATACATTGAGAGACTGTGTCTATCCATGTGTCTGAGGAGGATATTTAGTCAGGGTGTAAATGAATTTGAGAAGAGAAAAGTAACTATGGATTATGCTGGTGAGTAAAAAGATGGTCTGCAGGGATATCTCCTAAGTAGGACAAGATGATGCCTGGGAAATGTTCTTGAATTTGTGTTTTCCATACTGCTGTGGTTTAGACAAACATCCCCTAAACACCTACATGTCATGGCTTTGGTCTTTGTGGTAGCAATGTTGGGATATGGACATTCTTAGCTACATAGCAAGTTGGTGTCCAGCTTGGGTTGCATGAGACCATGTCACAAACTCTACACCCTCCCAAGTAGACATACCCTTAAGTCCAGCTGTGAGAACCATGATATAGTCTGTATTTTGGAAGGCTTTTTAAAAAACCTGCAATCTTAATGTGAACAGGCAGCTGTGGACTTTAGCCCCACTCATATTGAAACTTAAATATGGCCAAGGAAAGCAGCTGCATCCTCAGGTACCAGGAACATGTCGAGAGATGCCCTGGAGAGAATGGAGTCCAAGCTTGGAAAACCAAGCCATAATAGGAACCCCTGGGCTGCTGTCAGCTGATGGGTGTTCCATTCCACAATGGAGATGGTGATGTGAGGACACCATGAAAATCCAGGGGTGTGGTGCTCACGCAAAGGACAGTTCCAGCTGACCTACAGTCTCCCATGCAAATTCTTATTGGGCAAACTCCAGAGTAATGAAGAGGCACCAGCATCAACTGTGCTAGTGTGTCAGTCTTAGAGCCAGACCTTTCTGACTCACACAAATACGGCCCACATGTATGGTTCCACAGCCAAGTCTCCATTCCCTCCTCAAAATTTCCCTTTAGTTCTTTCTAATCCAGCTGCCCGAAATGGTTTACCCAGCCTCACTGACAGCCATTACTCTCCTGTGGATAAGCAGCTGCTTTACTAGAGCCAGCTGGTATGTGACTTTTTTTCCGAAGAGGGAGATGTTCTGGTGGGTCTCTTAAGTTCTTGGATTTGCTTAGGTTCAGATATATTGTGTTGGACCACTAGTTGACCTGGCCATCATCTTGACCAAATCCAGGGAACGTTCCAGCTGGGAAATAGATACAAATGCACAGAGTGCTCTAGGGTTAGAGACACTGGTGAGATTCCCTGAGCTGAATTGTTGAAAGCTCCAACTGGGGATTTATAGAGGTGTTTGCTTGTGAAATTCTGGCTAAGGATAGGGAAACGGATATGCCCTAGAAAATTTCAGATGGAAATTTTAAGATAATCTCAAGATCGAGTTAGAAGGAGAAAACAGGAGAGGGAGGTGGCAGGGGACAGCAGTGGATGGCAGTCATGGTTAGGAAGGAAGGAAGGTTTAGTGTCTGTGAAGCCTTGGAGGGAATTGTAAGTGCTCTGGGGTCTTTAGCTGCTCTCTTTTGGTGCTCACACTTGAGCTTCCGTGTGGAAACGATCTGCCTCCTATGGATGAGCTGGCGTTCTCACACTGCAGATCAGAAGTCACCGGAGCTGAACTGAAATGACTATGGTTTCAGGCAGATGGAAAAGCCTGTTTTGAAGAGACTAGAGTTGTAATTCCAAAAATTTAAAATGATTAGAAACAGAGAAAGGACTGGAGAGGTGGCTCACTGGACAGGAGCTGCTGCACAGGCAACGCAGGGACCTGAGTTTGGATCTCAGCACTCAGGAGAAATGCCAAACATGGCTGCACTGTAACTGTGGTGATAAGCAGGAGGGACACGGGTGGGCTTCCCGGGCTTCCGGCTGCCAAACTTGCTCTGGATTCACTGAGAGACCAATCTCAAGAGCATAAGGTGAATAACAAAGAAGGGTGGTACCCAAGGTCCTCCTGTGGTCTCTGAGCACAACCCCATGTGCCCATCCCCAATTAAATTCTCTCTTTTTCCTTCTCTCTCCCTCCCTCTCTCCCTGTCTGCCCCAACCCCCAACACAATCATGGTAACAAGAAGTGGAGGAGGTCATTAGCTCTGGATATAGCAACACAGTACACTTACCATCCTTTATTTAATGCGGTCTGAGGATGTGAGTTGATTTCTTTTTCCCACCAGTGTTTTATTATGAGACATTTTTAGACATGCTGCAAAATCAAACAGATTTCTCAGTAGATACTGCTAGGCCCACTGTCTGTATTCTGTTCTCTATATCTGTTTAAACATCCACCATTCTAACCATCAATGAAGTCATCTTTACGTCTGTCTCTCATTCTCACCATCCATTAAAGCTGAAAGTCAAGGATCTTAATATACTGACACTGCTCTACTGTAACTGTAGCATCAACGTGAGTTAAAGGTTGTAAGTTTTTTTGGAATATAATTTATGTACAATGAGGCATACACATAAGTATTAATTGTTAGAAATTTAACAAATGTGTCCTCTTGGTTGGTCCAAACTTTCTATTAAGTTATAGAATGTTGGCTGAATCCTGAAACTTTCCCTTTATATGCACTTTTCTTCCTAGATAACTTCTCCCTATTTCCTCTCCCTCCAAGTTGACTATTCTGAGTTTCCCCCATGAAGCACACTTCCTGTTTCTGGGACACAGGCAAGTCCAGAAGACAGTTGTACAGGTTTGTAGGCACAAGGGTACTGAGACATTCCTGGGGACATTCTAAGCGGGCATAGCTCTGCTTAGCTCTGTCATTAGGGGGAGCTCGGGATGTGACTGGGCAATAGTTCATTCTGAGGTGGGAGGAATTGGTTTCTAAGAAGTGTAAACAGGGACCGTGGACTGTGCATAGCCATCCTGTTTATAGGTACCCATGTATACATGCACATATGTATGTGCACATGGAAGAATGTGTTTATGGAGGTTAGAGATTGATGTTGAGCATCTTTTTCAACCATGCTCTACTTTATTTACTGTGGCAAGGTCTTTCTCTGAGCTTGAAGCTCACAGTTAATCATTCTAGATAGCCAGTTTGCTTGGGGGATCCCCTGTCTCAGCTTCCCAGTCACTGGAATTACAGGGAGGCTGCCAAGTCTTCCCAATTTTTATGTGAGTTCTGGGGATCTGAACTCTGGTCCTTATGATTTCAAGGCAAGTGTATCATCCACTGAGCCATTGCCCCAGCCTCCCAGTCTCTCAGTAGCTGCTCTATACATCCCTAATGAATCTATTTGAAGGTTCATGATAATAGCAGCTTTACCACCAAGCTATTAGCTTATAAAGACTCCTAGATGTCTGTGGTGGATAAATGAAAGGCAATGCCATATATTGGCCCTATAATTACTGACAAGGAAAGACAGACTAAGTCTTAACTTGCTCATTTGCTACCAAGTACTCGGTTGAGAAAATTGAAGGTGGGGCTGAAGGAGGGCAAGATTTTCAATTCAGACAGTTGACTCTGGCAGTTTAGAGGATAGGGCACCTGCCATCTTCCCAGTGAACTCACAAGGGTCTGTGTTTAAGTCAAGTCAGTAAAACACAGTGCTTTCTGTCAACTGCTTTGCACTGTCATCTATAGATGGGTGGCTTGGCCACTAAGCAAACTTCTGTCCTTTAGATTTGCATGCACAGAGACAGACAGATTTCTTAGTTCTCTCAAATGGTGGTCCTTACTTGGAAATAAACATGCCTGTTACTGCCCCACATTACAGCGCCACGCATTCCTTTGGAAGCTTAGCATTTACTTATGCCACAAAATACCTTTTTGTTACAGCTCCCTAAAAACCTTTAACCTAAAGCACATGTCAAGATGGCATCCAGGTCAGGAGAATGTCTGAAAATGGGGATCTAATGGATGTTATGTAGCCCTTTTCCTTGAGGATTTTGAGGTGTAGACCATCAAATTATGAATGCAAACAAGAGTCTCCATATATATGTATATGTATATGTATATGTATATGTATATGTATATGTATAT
>NW_021604782.1:8452605-8468976 GCF_004785775.1 Grammomys surdaster | reverse complement strand
TATATGTATATGTATATGTATATGTATATGTATATGTATATGTATATATTCAGGTGTAATGTTTTTTATACAAGCTGCTTCATAGCCAAGCAATGATGGTGCACACATGTTGTCTCTTTGAAGCTAATGTAAATAAATCTCTTCAGTATGAGAATTTGTGTCCAGATGAACAGCAAAGCAAGAGTGCCTCAGAAGAAAAAGAACCAGTCAAACCTAAATGTGGGTTGCATGCCTGAAATACTGTCAACACTCAGGAGGCCAAGGCATGATGATTGTAAGTTGGGGGCCAACCTGGGTTACACAGTGAGATCGGTTTCAACAACAACAACAACAACAACAACAACAACAGCAACAGCAGCAGTAGCACCAACAAGGACAACAAAAGAAAATTTCACTCTGAAAAAAAAGTCTAAAAACTAAAACAACCAAAACCTCTACAATAATATCAACAAACCCAAATAAAGCACGACAGCAAAAATAGCTGGGAAGAAAGCACCTCTCGAGATCATAACAATTACTAGTAACATTTTATAATGACGGCTTTCACCGCATATTCATAAATATACCACATCTGCGTTTCACCTGTATGATTCATTCTGTTCTGTTTTTTTCTTGTAAGGCAGTTGTAAAATTTGTTCATATGTTGCTCCTGAGAGAGATGAGGGGGTGGAATATCTTCATTTCCTCATCCCTGGACATTTTAGGTTGTTTTCACCTTTTATTAGTGTAAATGACGGCACTGATGACTGTCTCACATATGTTTTCAAGTCTTGGTGCTTATGGAGAAGTATGAAGGGAAGTGATTCCAATGCCTGTTGTTGTTTACTGAGGACAAATCATGTCTAAGCTCAACATGTGTAGAACGAGAAGATGGACATAGGAAGATGGCAGAATGTCACACTGCTGCGCCCCATCTGCTGCTTTCCTCATACCATAGGCTCCATGCTACGGAGGCCATTTGTGGAGAAGACACTAGCGTTCTTTTGCAGTTCAATATTTTAAGTAGTTCAACTCTCTTAATTGCTTAAAATATTGTTTGATGTTTTAAACTCCTGTTGCTCTTTTATTCACTGCTCCAAGTTTATGTAGACTTTCCATCCTTTTAAACTAAGGGAACAATGCAGTGCCTGCGCCTTCTCTCCTTGTCACCGTTAGTGCTTCCTGGCTTTGAGTTAGCAGACACTTATTGGTTTTCATTCCAGAGTTTGTTAATGCAAATTTTAAAAGCTTTAAAAATCCCACTTAAGGCAGGCAGTGGTGTCATGAGGCCTTTAATCCCAGGATGTGGTAGAAAGAAGCAGGCAGATCTTTGAATTCAAGGCTAGCCTGGTCTATAAAATAAGTGTCGGGACATCCAGGGTTATTAAACAGAAAAACTTTGTCTTTGGGTGAAAAAAAAATCCCTTTTAATACCTTTGTGCATATTTCAGATTTTTAAAAAATTACATATATCTATTCTGTGTATGTGTTGGAATCACATGTGTGTCATGGCGATCAGAGGACAGTTTTCAGGAATCATTTCTTTTGGTCCACTGTGTGGATTCTGGGGATAAACTTGGGTTATCAGGCTTGTTGGCAACTACCTTCACATGTTGAACCTTTCTGATTATTTAAAAGGGTTCTTATTATGTGGAACCTCAAGGCTTAATTACACAAATATTCTTGTGGCTCTTTATACATATTATAAGGTATTAAAACGCCACATTACTGCACCTATGTTTAGTGATTTTAAAGCAAAGTTATTAATATCACGTATTTGGCAATAGAGCCATAGAATAGTGATCACATGACCTTGTGGCAGGAAGTCGTGACATCTGGTAAAGCAGACTCTGTCTAACTGACTGTTGTTAAATGGATTTATTGGTTTGTAACCCAGAGGTGGCTGACCTTGACAGTTGTCACATGTTTTATTTCCCTTTAAGTCTGAAGGAGAGGATCTGAGCCATCATTATGTCTGGGTATAGAATGATGAGCCTTTTACTGGATAGAATTCTTCTTCCTACACCCCACTGAGGTCTTGAGGACTCCCTATAGAAGAATCTTATATTCCCCGGCTTGTGTTTGCTGTGTACCTGCACTGGTATTCTCTCTCAGGCCTTGCCTCTGATCGTTGGTCAAAATGTGGTTGGTTTTTAATTGTGTGTGATGTGTGTATGCTTTTGCATGTGGAGGCCAGAGTTCTTGAGATCCTCCCATCTCTGCCCCACAGTGCTGGGGTTGCCAGCATGGTCAGCCATGCTCAGCTTTTATGGAGTAGCTGATGGGGATTTGAACTCAGATCCACATGCTTTCAAAGTGAGTACTCTTACCTAATGAGTCAGGCCCCAAAATATGTTATTTCTTAACTGGCTTCTTCAGACCACCACAGTTTAATTACAGATGCCTTTATAGTTCTGTATAAAAGTCCCCCAGTGCTCAACAACGATCAGTCTGTAATATTCAACCAAAACATACTAACAGCCAAGACGATTGATGAAAGACAGTTTTGGAAATTAGACAGGGATATTCCCAGGCTTGATAAACCCAAACTGATTCCTTTTCCTCAGCACCTCCAGGAGCCTATTGTGTCACTCATATCCTGTCATCAGGTTTCAGGTGTAGATTCATATTTCCCAGTTAGAGAGGCTTTGCCTTTGTACCCTGCCAGGAAGTTCAGGACCCTCTGTTCCTTCCCAAAACAGCTGCATCTACCTATGCAGTTATTGGGAGAAAATGCCTGACAAAAGCAACTTAAGGAAGGAAGGGTTTATTCTGGCTTACAGTTTGTGGGTACAGTTCATCATGGCAAGAAAGGCATGGTAGCAGCAGCAGGAGGCAGCTGGTCACATGACACTCACAGGTCATATGATACCTGCAGGTCACATGACATCTGCAGGTCACATGACACTTGCAGTCAGGGAACAGAGAAATATGAACACTGGTGCTCAGCTTGTCGCTCCTTTTATTCAATCCAATTAGCTTGGGTCTTCCCAACTCAGTGAACTTAATTTAGACAATCCCATGATGTTTAGTGGCTGGAGAGATGGTGCAGCCATTAAGACTGTCCTTCCTGAGTTCAATTCCCAGCAACCACATGGTGGCTCACAACCATCTATAATGGGATCTGATGCCCACTTCTGGTGTATCTGAAGACAGCAAAAGTGTACTCAAATACATGAAATAAATAAATCTTAAAACAAACAAACAAACAAAGAAACCAAAAAACCTCCTCAGGGACAGGTCCAGAGATTTGTCTTCAAGGTGATTCTAGGTTAAGTTGTCAGTTAGTGACACCAGCAAAAGGAAAATCATTCCCCCTCAGTTTTACTCAGTTCTATTTAAAGATAAGTGAATATATGTGTGTGAGCACCTTAACTTATAATGAAACCTCCATAAAATAGCAGACATGAAAAGGCAGAGAGATTAATATTTTTAAAGTACAAGCAAACCCTTTGAGTGTGTGAAGATTCTAAAACTAGGAGCTAACAGGAGTTCTAGGCATTGTACTGTGTGTTGATCGGCCCTGGGATGTAATGGCTGAATGTTAGGATGAGAACAAAGTCACAGCGAGGAGAACTCCGCGCTGTGTTCACTACTGCAGTTTGGCAATAAGAAAATTACAACTGGTGGAGAGACTGAAATCCCTAGCACTGGGGAGATTGAGGAGGTTGGAGGCCAGTTTGACTTACACAAAGAGACCTTGTTAAAAGAAAATCTCCAAGTAATAAGTATAAAAGTTAAGGAATTAGTAAAATAAGTAAGAATGCTGAATTAAGGAAAAGTATAGGTTGAATTGAATGATTTTTATTAGTCCTAAAAGAATATTAGCAGATATAACAAGGAAATCAAAGTTTTATAAAAAGAAGATACTCAAATGACAACCTAAGAGATATGACAATCTAATGGCTAAAGCAATCAAGAGTATATACTAAGTGATTTAACAAATGATGTCATCATTTATGGACTTACACCTAAAATCCTTGATGTAGTCTAGGGGCAGTATTGACTACTCTGTGCCCTGAGTAGACAGCTATAGCCTCTGCTAGGCGGAGATTAGTATCTGTTTAGGGCTATGAATATTTAAAATTTTGTGTTTAGAGAATACTAGAACCTGCTGGTTGTGGTGGCACACGCCGGTAGGATTTGCTGAAGGAGGCAGAGGCAGGA
This sequence comes from Grammomys surdaster, assembly GCF_004785775.1. NCBI lineage: Eukaryota > Metazoa > Chordata > Mammalia > Rodentia > Muridae > Grammomys > Grammomys surdaster. The sequence goes on along the minus strand of NW_021604782.1, from coordinate 8,464,830 downwards.
GGATCACGAGACTACAAGGACCAATGAAAACGTCTTAATTATAATGCATAATACAGGAGCTAGCTACACCTGTGAAAATTATGGGACAGCGTGACCCAGCTGGAGAGTTCAAAGGTCAAGGTAATTCCATGTGGAAGATGAATGGAACAACGGAAAGAGACAGACCCTGGATCATTTCTAGCCTTGACATTAGAGCAAGCGCAAAGTAGTTACACAAACCAACATATATATCCAGCAGAAGGGGGAGGGTTTAGAAGTTTTAATAATATTTTTCATTATTAAGAGTTTATTAATGACAAGGAAAACATAGGAATTTTATATTAAATGTGTTATTAACTATCAGATGTTTACTATTTATCCAGATTGTCTTCTTTAGGGTTTTTACTCAGTTCATTGTCATCAAGGCGAGAACATGGCCGCATCCAGGCAGGCATGGTGCAGGAAGAGCTGAGAGTTCTACATCTTCATCTGAAGGCTGCTATCAGAAGACTGGCTTCCAGTCAGCTAGGATGAGAGTCTTATAGCCCACATCCACAGTGACACACCCAGTCCAACAAGGCCACACCTACTCAAACAGGGCCACACCTTCTAACAGTGCCACTTCCTGGGCTGAGCATATACAAACCATCACACAGATGAATACAAAAAGCATCACCAGTGATAAGTGATGATTTTAGGATTTCAAGAAATCTAATTTCTTTGATTTTCTTCTGGGTTTGCCTCATTTTTCTGAATTAAATATTAATTATACAATTCTAGGAAGACCGTAATGCTTTAATTTGCGATCACATTTCAGGAAGTAGCTCATCTAATACATTATTTGTGGGTTCACTTAGAGTATGCTTTAGGGTAAAATTATTCATTTGCTTTTTCTCTGTTTAATATTATTTCAGTATGGGTGAATCTAACTCATTTGTATATATGGTTTCTGTCTCAGTTTGGGTTTTATTGCTGTTAAAAGACACCATGACAAAGGACATGTCTTACAAAGGACAACACTTAATTGGGGCTGGCTTACAGTTTCAGAGATTCAATCCATTATCATGGAAGGAAGCACGGCAGTGTGCAGGCTGACTTGGTGCTGGAGAAGGAGTTGAGAGTTCTGCATATTGATCAGAATGCAGCCAGGAGAAACTGACTTCTAGACAGCTAGGAGGGTCTCAAAGCCTACCCCCACAGTGACACACTTCTCCAACAAGGTCACACCTCCTAATAGTGCCACTCCCTGGGCCAAGTATATTCAAACCACCATAGTTCCCATGCATACTAATTTGTATTGTTTCAAATTAAAATTTTATTTTATTTATTTTGTATGTGTTTATGTGCATGCATGCAGGTGTTTTCCAGAGTGCACACATGCAATTCAAAGACAACTCGCTTCTACCATGTAGGTCCCAGGAATCAAACTCAGTTCCTTAGGCTTGTGCTGGGCACCTTTACCCACTGAGCCATCTCACCAGCTATTTTGTATCACGACTGAAGATGTGTGTGCAGAAAAAACAGTTATAATAAGTTATAATAAGCTGATGTCTTTGGAAGGGCCTCCTTGTAAGGAGACCCCTGACTGGCCATCTGGGAAATTTGATTTCTAGAAGGTTCCCAGCATCCCCTTGGGACTGGGAAAAGTAGTTTGTTGTGCCTAGAAGGCTTGCACAACCAACTGTGGTTTGTACCAAACTTGTTTTCCTCCTGGGAATATTGGACATGCCAGACAGAGGCAGCCTCTGAGACCAGTCTCTAGTAAAATGCCTTGTACACAGGGTCTTCAAGGAGCTTCTGTGGTAGACCAGATGGCACGTGTCAGCCTGTTTAGTAAGAGGAACTAAACACATCTTGAGTGACTCCACAGGGAGGTGATTGGAAGCTTGGGTGTCATTTCCCCTGACCTTTGCTTTGATGATTTTGCTGTAATAAATCCTAGTTGCAAGACCAGCTTTATCCTGAGTCCTGGGAACTTTTCTTCCTCTGTAGTTTTCTTTATTCTAAAGAACATCCTTAAAGCACTTTGGTAAAATTCTGGTTTAAAACATCAGTTGTCAGTATAGTGCCTGCAGGAACTAGGAGCTAAGTTCCATCCCTAGTTTGGATGTAAGAAGCTGGTCATGGTGCAGATTACACATCTGCAATCCGATCCCTGGAGAAAGCAGAGGCAGGAGGATTGCTGGAGTTCACTGGCTAGATAGTCTTTCAGAATTAGCTTCAGGTCCAGTGAGACACCTTGTCTCAAAACAATGTAGGGAATGAATGACAGAGGGAGAAAAATGCCCAACGTTGACCTCTGGCCTTCACATGTAAGCACACACGTGTGTCCATGCTCATACATGTGTATGCACATTCATGGACACAACACACCCAAATCATTTTAACATTTTAAAATCTGAAAACACTTTCATACAATTTTTCAATGTTAGAGAGTATAAATCATAAATCCTCCTTATAAGAGCACTTTAAGGTTGATATGCTCTTGTCTTCTTCCACACACCTTTAATGTTTGTGATGAAAACTACATTTTCATCATTTGCATCTTTGTTCTTTCACATTTACTATTTTTTTCTCCCCTCATCACTACTTTAAATTCTCCTGGTGGGAAGTTTGATCGCCATGTACCGAGGTTTGACTCTGTTCTTAGTTTTTAGTTTTTGAAATCTGTTTTACTTGGATGTCATTTGTCTTCTTGGATCTATTGATTTTAATTTAATGCTAATTTTAGGGATTTTTTTAATCCATATAGCATTAGATTTTTTTTTTTTGCAGCAAGCTTTATTCTTAGGATTTAGTTTTTACTACCTGTGATGTTTCTTGTTTCTAAAACATGGCATTTCTGGAGTCCCGTTGTACAGGATGCTCAACACGCCTCTTCATACTTGGTGGACTGAAAATCTCTCTCTCCTTCTCATTCGATCTCTCTCATCTCCAGGCAGCTACTCTTCGCTGGACTTTTTGGAAACTCACTTTGTATTGATTGATTGATTGATCCTTTATCCAGGAACCTAGTGGTGACCCCATGAAGATTTCTAGACCTTTCTGTTTCTTTGAAATACTCTGTGCAAATTCCTGTTGCCTTAGGATCTCCCATCCTGCTGCTTCTGTCTCAGGAGCTCAGTTAGCTCTGCTCCACGTTCTTCTCTGGTTGGGCTGCACCTCACTACCTAACCCTGTGGAAAGTGTCCCCAGGTAATGAGCCTGGGAAAATGTGAAACCATCTTAGCATTTCTACCCATGGCACTCACTATATCTCATTGCCTGTGGCCCAGTACTTGCAATAGGTTGTTTAATAGTTGGTCCAACTTTAGAACTGTTAAGGTGTGCCTCTGTGATGACCAAAAGTGGAGCCTGACTTTTCTTATTAAATATTTATTTAAAGCTTAACTAATATGGGCCAAGAGATATTTAGCTTGCATGATACTAGCGAATTTACATGCCCACAGGATCATCCAGTAATGCTAAAACCAGCCAGAGAGTCCACACATCCTCTAAGCGTAAAGTGATATACATTTCTTTTGGAAACATGTAGATTGAATGAAACACTCTAAATGTTATTGTTCCTTTTTGAGTGGAAACTCTATTAAATTTTAGCTTTGGGCGGGGACTGGGGATTGAGCCAGGTACATCAGGCAAACTTTCTACCATTGATGCCAGCTACTTCTGTTCAGTTTTAGATTCTGTCTCAGCAACCTTAGTCTTAGTTTTTCCATCTGTGGAGTGCAATGATACTATCACATTAACAAGATTACTGTGAGACTTAATGAAACAAATTCAAGTAGTACTTATCCCATAATATTCGCTCAACAAATGGAAGCTTGTCCAGTAACTGTTTTGTTTGTAAGTGTTTGTATCTACCATCCTTTGGGGAAGTAGGTTCAGTCTTTTCTCAACTGGGATCATTAGACAACTTTCCTTAAGACAACAGAGGCTCCAGATTCTCCTTCTGACTCATTCCCAGTGTGCAGCTGAAACCCATCATGCCCTCTGTCCCTGTCTAGATGACCTAGCTTCCATGTCGCCCCTCAACTGATACTCTACTGTTATTTCTTGACATCAACCTTTCTAGGAAAGGCCCCAGCCCCATCTTCCCTGAAAACATCCAAACTCTCTTAAGTATCTAGTTGGCCTTTTATCTTCATAACTCGCACTGCTTCATGGGCTGCAGGCGATAGCCATATTTAGTTTTTTAACATTGTAATTACATCTTCCTTCTCCCTTTCTTCCCTCCAATCTCTCCCATATGCCCCTCTTTGTTCTCTTTCAAACTCATGGCTTCTTTTTATTTCATTAATTGATGATATATATGTATATCTATAACATAGATTCCAACATACACAAATATAACCAGCCTAGTCTGTATAATGTTTCTCATATGTACATATTTTCAGTGGTGACTATTTAGTATTGGATAATGAATTTTTGTGCTCTTCCCTGGGGAAGAGTATTTCTTCAACTCTCAGCATTCTTTAGTGGCTGGTACTTCTTTTGTGTAGGGTTGAGGTCTCCTGGGCTTTCCCAGACCACCTTAGCATGTCTATTGTCTTTGTCATGACTTTTTAAGGCTCCTCATTGTGCCTGTATTTCTTCACTGTCTCATAGAAAACCTCTCCAGTGAGACTTATCTTGCCTCCCAGTCAGTCAACATTCCTGTCCTCTTTACTGGCACTTCTAATTGATCCACTGATAGAAATCACTAAGTCATGCAGTGTAGTTTGGGACCACAATTTCATTTCCTCCCAAGCTCCCTGTCAGCATTTTGATGAGAGTAATCTTCTACTTCATAACACTCAATTTAATAGTTCTTTGAGTGCCTTCTTTTCTTCATTTCCTTTGTCTCCCGTTTCCAGTCCAGCACTCAGGATTTCAAAACCACTCCTTCCTGCGTCAAAAATTCCAGCACCTCTGTTTTGCTCATCATATGGGTCTTAAAAATTCCTGATCCTAGGTGAATTCACTTATGTTCCCTCTGTAGCTGCCTGCACTGGAGGAAGTTACACAGCAGGCTGGAGTTCAGCGTAGATGGGAATCTCCTTGCCATCATCCACAGACAACCTCAGTCTCCACATTCCTTCCTTTCTTCAGCAGGAGCTAGACTGACACAGCTGGGTCCTACATTATGTGAGGGACAGACAGAGGTTTCTGATTCAAGGCCAGCTGCAAGTGTCAGGTATCTGTTCATAGATGTGCCAATTTGGACATAAACAGCATATGGCTAGCTTTTTGTGGTAAACTCAGTGTAAGCCCAGTTCCTACAGTTTCAGCACCCTTCATTGCCAGGCACTAAAATTTCAGCTCCCAAGTGTCTGGAGTGAAGGCAATTCGCATTTCTTCCTGGAAATCTAGCCCCCCATCCCCGGTTATCTGCTTATTTATTTACTGATGATGCTATTCAGTAGACCAAAAGCTCACTGGGCCACTGATCATGTCTGCTTTTGCTCACAAGGCACGCTTTTAGCTTTATAAAAATTGTAATTAATTAATTAATTAGTTAATTAATTTTCTGTTTTTTTTTGAGACAGGGTTTCTCTGTGTAGCTATGGCTCTCCTAGAACTCACTCTGTAGACTAGTCTGGCCTCAAACTCACAGAGATCCACCTGCCATTGCCTACTGACTGCTAGGAGTAAAGGCATGTGTCATCATCACTCAATTTTAACATTTTATAGGCATGTAACACTCGGTTAAAGGGCTTCTTAAACCTTTTCCACTTATGATGCCTTTTTGTTGAAGAAGTTTTCATGAGCCCATGAGTTTAGATATATAAAATAGCTATACCATCAAACATGTTTACTGAAAATCAAAAAGAAATGCATTTGTAAACAATTCTTTGGGATACATATAATTCTACCCTTTATTCAAGACCAAAGCAAATTTTTAACAACATGGGTGTTTTTGTTGGTGTAAGCACAATCTATTTCAAAGATATAGTAATTTGACATATTGTGTAGAATGATGATAGTAAAAGGGTTTGTTTTCTACACTTAACCAGTGTGTTTCTCATAAAGCAGAACACTTAGAACACTGAAGTTCCTAACACACAATCGCCTTGAATCTAAGTCGCTGTGTTTAAGGTGGTGTTTGTTGTTGCTAAGTGGTATCCCTGTGTGCTCAGCGTGGAGGCTTTGTGTGTTCCAAGAAACACACAAAGGAAATGGGGGTAAAAGGCCCTCAAAGAACTATTAAACATCCAAGGCTGCTATGAAGTTGTATGATGCAATGCTGGCTGTACCTCAGATTCATGATGCATTTGATTTTGAATTACAATCTGCTCATCATGCACCCAGAAAGCTTTTACTCTCCCTCACATTTTGTAGATGTCCTACACTGAGTTCCTGGACCCTGTGTGGGGTTGTAACTCAGCGTTTAAGCAGCTTTGAATTAAGTGAGTACAGTATTTGTATTATGGCTTGGGTCACAATGACATTTAGCATCTACTCCGCTGCTGTTCTTCAGCCATTTCTCTTCTCTTTGCTCTCTCTAAGAGTCACGCTGTAAACATTGGTCCATTTCCATGCTGGTTTTCATCTTCAGATTTCTCTTCATATTGGTTGCTTACAGCTGAGAGTACAAACTATCATATCTGAGTCATCTTGGAATCCTTTTGGATGATTTTGATAGCAAGTAACAGAAAGCTCTTTAATTTGTTGTTTTAAAAAATAAGGAAGCTTATAATTGACACAGAAGCAACCTTAGGCACACCATATTGGCTCTGGTGATGCTCTCCTGCATCTGTACAGCCCCCTGTAGCTGTCTTCCCTTCTGGACTGGATTTGTCCTTAAGGTGGCTGTAGTAGTTTCATACAAACCCCAGGCCACCACTACAACATCTGGAGGAAGATGTTGACTTTGCCTCCTTTTTTTTTTTTTTTTTTTTGGTTTTTTGTTTTGTTTGGTTTTGTTTTTCGAGACAGGGTTTCTCTGTGTAGTCCTGGCTGTCCTGGAACTCACTCTGTAGACCAGGCTGGCCTCAGACTCAGAAATTCGCCTGCCTCTGCCTCCCAAGTGCTGGGATTAAAGGCATGCGCCACCACCGCCTGGCTAACTTTGCCTCCTTTTATAGTAGTAAAATCTTTCCCAGCAACCTCCCGCAGACTTACAATGCCCAAGCTAAATATTTTCTTGTGATGGTTAGCTCATGGATTCAATATTAACCAACTCTTCCTCGGTGAGATTGGGACTAGCGAGTCTTGCTCCATTTAATTATTTAGGATGCATTGTCAGTTGAGGGAGTCTGCCATCTTTGATGTCTATGACCACATTTAAAACATGATTTAGATTTCCAATTCTGATTGTGCTGGGTCTTCTTTAATCTCTTCTAAACCCTGTTCAAACTTCCTTCTGTCTTTATTGATGCTTGCCTTTCAGTCTCATTTAAATTTTATAATCAACCTGAGCTTAACTGGTCTCTCTCTCTCCCCCTCCCTCCCTCTCTCTCCCTCTCTCCCTTCCTTCCTTCTCCCCCCTCCTCTCTCTCTCTCTCTCTCCCCCACTCTCTCTGCTTCATGGGTGTGGATCAGATATAAGCTCTCAGCTCCAGCTCCAGGGCCATGACTGCCTGCCAGCAGCCATGGACACATCCTCTGTAACTGGGAGGCCGAAATGAAATGTTTTCTCTTATAAGTTGCCTTGGTTATTGGTCATGATGTTTCGTCATGGCAACAGGAAAGTAACCAAGACAATATTCTTCTTTACTTCTTTCTAGTCAATTCCTTCCACAAGTTGTGAGGCGTATCCCGGTTCTATAATTCAGCAGAATGTATGACTCTAGGAAAGTAATTTAAACTTTTTGAAATTCAGTTATTTAATTTCTAAAGTGAGAATCAAAGGGCCTACATCAAAAGGTTGTTCTAAAGATTAAGAAGTCAAGTTTTAGGAAGTAATTTGGCCACTTTCCGGCACATAATCCTCAACTACTGGGTAGCCTTTATTTTAATAGCATGCCAGTCTTTTGCTCTTAGGAATCATCCTGACTTTCTGATAATACAAGTCAACTTTTGTAGATCTCTTAGCTTCCTTTTATCTCTAAATATAGGATAATTGTATTCATTACTATACCCTAAGTGGCCCATACATGGCCACGCACAGGAAATACTCAGCGTTTGCTCCATTGCCTTCGATGTGTCCTTATTTGTAATGTTGACTCTGTGAGATTACAGAAACATGGGAGCAAACATCACAATGTAACCATTTGGAAAGTAGGCTAAATATTTTCTTCTGACGGTTAGTTAAAAATAAATTCCTCGATATTTAACGTTTGCCTGAGAGAGCCTTGAGGCTCAGGGGACATCTAAACTAAAAGATACATTAGCCCTGATAACTGGCAACATACACAAAGCAAAGACAAATTAGTTAGCTTTACGTATAAATAGCTGTTCATAGCCCAAATAGTTTCCCTTTAGGATAATGACTTCCTACTCAATGTTGCAATGTCTCTCTGATATAAACAGTAAAGCCAAATGGTAACAGAAATTGACATGGTTCATGGTAGCAACAAGGAGGAAAACAAACATGTCCCTACTAATGCGATACAACCAGCCAAGAAACATGTCTCCTTTCACAGAGCCGGACCAGAATGCAGTATGTTTCTAAGCATATACATACACTGAGTTCCTATAGCACGGTGTATATGTGTACATGCATGTGTGCATATGTGATTGTATATGTGCACCTGCGTGTACACACATGCCTGTGGAAGCCAGAGGTTGACGTTAAGTATCAGAACACCTTTATTGTTTTCTACATTTTCTTTTGAGGCAGGGTCTTTCACTGAACCTGGAACCAATGTAACTAGACTGTCTGCCCAGCAAGCTCCAGGGAGACTCTTTGCCTCTTGGTTCTAGAATTACAAGTGCACACTCTCATAATCAATGTTTCATGTGGGTGCTGGGGATCCAAACTCAGGTCCTCATGCTCGCATAGCAAGCATTTTTCTGGCTGCTCCATTTCTCCAGCCCCTTCTAGGGATAATTCGTATATTAAATTAAATTATTTTCCTAAAGTAAGCTGTCACAGTCACCCCGTCAAGAATCTGTAGCAGTTCATCCACAGGATATGCATCCCTAGAACTGTTTATATAGATAGAGTGGTTTTCTTAGTTTTTATAGTACAAAACTGTCCACCAACTTTATCATTTTCCTCTGCCCATGCACCATATTATATATATTTACACACACACACACACACACACACACAGAGTGCATTTCCAAAAAATACCCACCTAAAATTCCGGACCCACTGACACAAGTCTCAGTTGGCATGGGCTATTGTAAACTGGGTGGAATTTAACTACATGCATAATGACTGTTGGTTAGTACCTTAAGTAACAGAAAGCAAAACTACAACTCCCCTTGTGAGGTATAAATGGGTGAGATTCTAGTCAAGGCCACGGGGTCCAAGGCAATAGAACATCATTTCAAGGTAGACAGAGAAGGCGTCACATGACACGAGTTCTCTCTTCATTCAACCATGTTTTCAGCGTGTGTCTGTTCTGTCACAGTTTTATGTGTGTCTACAATGTTGCTGCTCCCCTCCCTAACCCGTTCTTATTTACCTCCTGGCTCTAATCAGCACCCTTCCCCACAGTCTCTTTCCTTTACTTATTAGTTTTGATTTTGTTTACTGTCCCAGAGAGTTTACTTGTTGCTATCTGTGTGATTCCAGGTTTGGAACTAACCCCCAGAGCATGGTGGGCTCAGCGGTGTGTTTACAAGTGGTTACTGTGCTCCCCTCCCCTTTGCCAGAATCCGTTGATTGGAGAGAGAACTGCAGTCAGACTTGTGAGTGAGTCTCCTCCCGTCATGGCTGACTGTTAGAAGATCCAGTCTGAGTGTGCACAGCTGCTGTTGGGTTCATGATGGCCACGGCCGTGTGTTGTTTAGAAGACAGTATTTCAGGTTCCTCTCCTTACCATCTGACTCAGATTCTTTCTACCTCAACTTCCACACCATTCCCTGAGTCTTTTTTAAAAGTTTATTTATTCATTTTTTTATTTATTCACTATACATCCTGCTCATTGCTGCCCCCATGGTCACCCCCTCCCACAATCTTTCCCCCCAAAACCATTCCTTCTCAACTGAGTGGATGGGACCCCCTCAGTGGGTATCCCCCAATCCTGGCACTTCAAGTCTCTGAGGGGCTAAATACTTCCTTTCCCACTGAGGCCAGACAAAGCAGCCCAGCTAGAAGAACATATCCCATGTATAGGCAACAGCTTTTGGGATAGCCCCCCATTCCTGCTGTTCGGGACCCACATGAAGACCAAGCTGCACATCTGCTACATATGTGCAGGGAGGATTAGGTCCAGGCTGTGTGTGTTCTTTGGTTGGTGGTTCAGTCTCTGAGAGCCCCAAGGGTCCAGGTTAGTTGACTCTGTTGGTCTTCTTGTGGAGTTCCTATTCCCTTCAGGGCCTGCAATCCTTCCTCCCAGTCTTCCTTAAGACTCCCCAAGCTCCATCCACTGTTTGGCTGTGGATGTCTGTATCTGTCTGAGTCAGCTTCTGGGTGAAGCCTCTCATAACAGAGTATCATTAAAAGTATTAGGGATTGGTGCTTGCCCATGGGATAGGTCTCTAGTTGGGCTGGTTATTGCTTGGCCATTCCCTCAGTCTCTGCTCCATCTCTGTGCCTGCATTTCTTGTAAACAGGATACATTTTGCGTTGAATGTTTTGTGGGTGTGTTGGCGCCTCCACTGGGGTTTCTGCCTGGCTACAGGAGGTGGCCTTTTCAGGTTTCATATCCCCAGTGTAGTGAGTCACAGCTAAGGTCACTCCCATTGATTCTTGGGTACCTTCCTTATACCAGGTCTCTGTCTCATCCTGGAGATGCCCGTCATCTCCTCACCCCCATCAGTTGCAGATTTCCATTCATTTTCATGGTCATCTGGCCATCTCTCCTGTCCTTCAGCACACCTGATCCTGAACCCACCACAATCTCCTCCCCCTCTCCCTCCCTCCCAACTCCCTCCCTCCATCTGTCTCTTATGACTATTTTATTCCCCCTTCTAAGTGAGATTCAAACTTCCTCAGTTGGGCCTTCCTTTTTGTTTAGCTTCTTTGGGTCTGTAGAGTGTAACATGATACCTGTATTTTATGGCTAATATCCACTTATCAGTGAGTAGATACCATGCATGTTCTTTTGGGTCTGGATTACCTCTCTCAGGATGAGATTCTTAAGTTCCATCCATTTGCCTGCAAAGTTCATGATGTCTTTGTTTTTAATAGGTGAATAGTATTCTTCAGTTGAGAAACATCTAGGTTATTTCTAGTTTCTGGTTATTATGAACAAAGCTACAATGAACATAGCTGAGCAAATGTCTCTGTTGTTCCCTGAGTTTTAAGGAAGTTTGTGCAAATGTCTTGTCCAGCATCTTTAGTCTCCATGGGTTCGATCCCTGTTTACTGTAAGGAGAAGCTTCTCTGTTTAAGGCTGAGAGAAGCCTTTGTCTGTGAATATAAATACCGATATTTAGGGGGTAGTCTGATGCTATGTCAATCCAACTAAACAGCCACCTCAGGCTAGCTACCCCAGACTATAAGCTGTCTACAGTTACAAATTTTGGACCAGGTTAGTAGTTTTAAGTATGCATTCCTTCTTGCATAACAACCCCCGGAGCCAGTTAGTGAGCAGTTGGAGTTGGTTATGCTCATAACAGTCATGCTGCCATTCACCAATGGGCACATTTCCTAGAAAATTGGCATTATAGTTTGCAGAGTTTGTACATGTCCTTTGATGCGGCTCTACCTCACAATAGTCTGCATGGATCTATCTAGAACCATGAGCCCCAGCCAGGAGAAAGCAATCTTCCAGCCTGGATTCAGTTTGATTTCTCTATATCTTGCATCTAAGGCTTGAGGAGTCTGCAGCGGTAGTACCTTACCTGGTAGTTATAGTAAGTAATTAAAAGAACCGGAAGAGCCTGTATTGTTTGCGAGGCTCTCTTACAGTTCTACAAAGGTAGCCCAAACTTGGCACGGGGGATTTTGTTTAATGATCCATTGCTTTCAGGACATGAACTGCATAGTTTTACAGGGTGTGATGGCTATTCTTGGTTGTCACCTTGATTACATCTGGAATAAACTAAAACTCAAATACCTGTGAGGGATGTTGTTTTCCTTGATTAAATAATTTGTAGTAGGAAGACCCACCTCTAATCTGAACCATTGAGGTGATAAAATCTGCTTTTAATCTAGGCCACACCTCCTGCTGGAATTCTATATAAAGGACATGAAAGGCAAAATCAATC
>NW_021604782.1:8447582-8452505 GCF_004785775.1 Grammomys surdaster | reverse complement strand
TCCCTCCCTCCCTCCCTCCCTCTCCCTCTCCCTCCTTGCTCTTAATAGCAAGTCCATTCCTTCACATTAGAGCATACCTCTTTAGGATTCTGGTGCATACTGAAGGCCAGCTGAGATGATCAGCCTTGTGGACTGAACAACTACTGAATTCTTGGACCTTGCATTGGTAGACAGCCATTGCTGTCTTGGTGGACTAGGTGGATCACAGCCTGTGAGTTATTGTACTAAATCCCACATTATAATCCCATTCTAGAGGTTCTGTTCCTCTGGAGCACCCTGGCTAATCCACAGGGTGTTCACCATCACACTGCCTTACATGCTTTACAATGGGTTCTCAGACAGTAGGTTACTGAGCAGTCTTCCCATACTCCCCTCATTTCATGTGATCCTCCCCACTTTGTTCCCTGGTGCCTCCCTGTTTGAACCTTTCCACTTCCAATATATCCCCTTCCCACCTTTGCTTACCCTGTATGGTACTATCTCCCCTACTTCGAGGCATACCCATTATCCCCCCCCCTTTCATTTCTTGGCTTTCCAAGGTACTCCAAGATTAACGCACAAAACTAGAGTCGGCTCAGATCCTCATATGGGAAAAGTATAGAGCATTTGCTTTGCTAGGCCTGAGTTATCTCACTCACTGTACTGCTTTCCAGCTCCACTCATTTTCCTGCAAATTGCATTATTCCTTACAGCTGAGTCCTATTGCGGCTCATTTGATGGGCATCTGGGCTGAGTCCGTTTTCTAGGTGTTGTGGGTAGAGCAGCAATGATGGATGTGTCTTTGCTGTAGGATGTGGAGCCCTTAGGATGTGTCACAGAAGTGGAGCAGCTGTGCCACGGAACATTCACTTCTTATCTTCTAGGAACCTGATTTCTAAAGTGGGAATCTCGTCTGTTCTCCCACTAGCAGTAGATGAGGATTCCCCTTTCCCCACACCCGTGCTGTTTACTCACTGACACTGTGTCAGCACACAGAGAGACTGACGAAGAGCGTAGCCCTCTCACCAGCAACCTACAAAAAAGGGTCTGAGTCAAGCAAACAGTAGTCATCCACCAGGGATCACTGAAATAATTCAGTCGAAGCTACATATTCTATTCCATGTATTTAATGTGTGTGTGCGTGCTGCACACACATGTTCTCACGCCACACTACACATGTGGAGGTGAAAGGGTAACATTTGGAGAGTTGGTTCTCCTTTCACCTGTGGGTTCTGGGATTAAACTCAAACTGTCAGTCTGGTAGGTGCCTTTCTTCACTGAGGCATCTTGCCAACCCCAATGCTACATATTGTAAATGCTTTATCTAGTTTAACCCAGTTATCTGAATAAAATGATAAACTTTTATTCTTCAAGCATTTCTATGCTGATATTTTTCTTCCCACCTTGTCCTGTGGGTTGCTCTGTCCTTTTCTGTGTTGTTTAGCCTGGGAAGCTAGGCTCTTCCCACAGTGTCACTGGGGTTTTCTTGCTACCTAGATTCCAATGAGTTTAATTATTGGAGATAAGGTGTGCTTTGTGTGTGTGTGTGTGTGTGTGTGTGTGTGTGTGAGAGAGAGAGAGAGAGAGAGAGGCATAGACAGAGATAGAGACACACAGAGAAAGACATGGAGAGAGACACACATACAGAGAGAGGGAGAGAGACACAGATGTAGACAGATAGACATAGTCAGAGAGAGAGAGAGAGAGAGATAGATAGATAGATAGATAGATAGAGAGAGAGAGAGAGAGAGAGAGAGAACAAAATATTTATTCTTTATCCTCCTTGCTCCAATGAGACATCTCTGGATACAGCAATTGACCTATAAATGTAGTTCCATATTAGTGACTCTGGGCACTATAGTAACTGTCCTAGATAGGGCTCCTATTTCTGAGATGAAACACCATGATAAACAACAACAACAACAACTTGTGAGGAAAGGGTTTATTTGGTTTACACTTCCACATTGCTGTTCATTGCTGAAGGAAGTCAGGACAGGAGCTCTAACAGGGCAGGAATCTGGAGGCAGGAGCTGATGCAGAGGAGTGCTGCTTACTGGATTGCTTCCTATGGCTTGTTCAGCTGCTTTCTTATAGAACCCAGGGCTGCCAGTCCAGTGCTGTCCTTACTCAGAGGGCAGGGCTCTTCCCCATTAATCACCAATTAAGAAAATGTCCTACAAGATTGCCTACAGCAATGGAGGTGTTTTCTCAATTGAGGCTCCCTCCTGTCAGATGACTATCTTGTGTCAAGTTGACATAAAATCAGCCAGCACAGTAGCTGTTTCTCTCCCATCCGTCATGCTCACAGACTTGTAAGAGAGCCCGTTAACGATACTCCCTAGGTACCTCAAACGACTACTCATACACTTGTAAGCAATGCTTTTACTAAAGTTCTTCATCTGTTAGGGTTGGGACTGCTACTTGGTAATAAAAGTAGCTCTCTCAAACCCAACCCTGAAGATGAGAATTCTTGGGCAAAATTTCTTTCTGATTTAATGAAAATGTCTTCTGGGCTGAGACGGTGAGAAGCTCCAGAGGTATGCAGTGACGTCACAATGACTGATGTATCGGCGACATCTCTGACTGTAGCTGTTATTCAAAATATGATATTCGTGTTTTCACATTTGTGTATTTATTTTTACTGTATGTGAGTTGGTATCTGTTTGGCTGGCATGTATGTCTGTGTGAGGGTGTCAGATCTCCTGGAATCAGAGTTACAACTGGGAGCTGCCATGTGCTGGGATTAACCCAGGTCCTCTAGAAGAGCAACCAGTGCTTTTGACCACTAAGACATCTCTTCAGTTGCCATATATTTCTTACTGGAAAAAATTATCTCCTAATATTTGATATAAAATTGTCAATGATATAAAATTGTCAATCTAGAACACCTTTCATTTTGTTTAATTCTCACTAGAAATCACAATCAATAGCAGCTTCTGTTCACGTGGCAGGGAGAACAGTTCTGTTTCAGTCTCTTGATCTTTGTGACCACACAGCCTGGAGGGACTCCTTGGCTCTCTTGATTTGCCAAAGGCACCATACTAATTTATTGTGTGTGGACACTCTGCTAATTTGATGTTTTAAAAGTACTCTTCAGACCTTAGTAAGACATGTGCATGCCAAATGACGAGAGACATTTAGCTAGACGCTCTAGGAAAAGAAAAACACGGAATTGGTGATAGATATGTGGACGAACCTTACAGAGTGGCCCAAGAGTACAAAGAGATTTGTGTTCCATTAGCTGTTCCAGTGATAGAAGACCCCATCATCAATCAGGTTGACAAGATGGCTGTCCTGTGGAAGTCACATAATCTCTTTTACTCAAATAAATGTTTTGCTTATTTATTTTTATGGTTTTATCCACACAGTGGCCATGCTGGCAGCAATGGAGGTTATCTGTGGTCCCAGCAGTGTGGATTTTCTCTTACCAAGGCTAATTTGCATGTTAAGCTGGTTATTTACTCTACCAATATGGCAGAATTCTCCAAGGTGACCTGCTGTCACCATCAGATAAGGGGCAGCTTCAAGGAAATACATGGAAATGTCCCACAAGGTTGTGGCCCTTCGTAACAGCGCTGCTCTCTGATTTAATATATTTCCCTATCCATTGTTGTGGTAGTTTACAAACACCTTCTAAACAAGGAGTGGTAGAAGAAACACACTAGAGAGCATAGGGTCTAGAAATCCACTGACGTAACTCGAACTTCATCCTTTCAAGCAGGGAGCAGTCTGCTGAAGGAGCTGGGAGTCCGCATTTATACACTTGGATGTTATCCTGTGGGATGCAGCATATGATTCAGATCAGCCCAGATATTTATTACATCACATGATTCTTCGGGGCTTTAAAACATCTGGTCTCTATTTCTCTCAGAACTCTTAGATCTGGTTTGTTCTAGGCCACCCTTTTAGCTGGCTTGAGCGTTTTTCTGCAACTTGCATTTGTGCAGACTCAAAGACCTTGTATCTAAAGTACTTCCATTACTATAAACTTGTCACCAGAAACAACAGCATCTTGCTAGAGGTTTTCAGTAGTTTGATCAAAGCAATGCAAACACTTTTTAATGCCCTGCTAATGGCAGTGTTTGTTTTCCTTCTTCGTTTCATTAGAATGGATATACATTCATGAATATTTTAAAATTAATTTCGAAATATCTTTCATTACTGTGAGTTGTCTTATTAGGCCCAATTTATGTTTTTACCTTTAATTAAAATTCATATGGTATTAATATTGTAAACATGTTTTCGTTTTGCTAGTATTGTTGTGATATATTGGGATTTGTCTTTTTAAAAGTGTGTGTGTGTGTGTATGATATGAGACAGAGCATATGAGAGTGTGTGCATGTTTTTATATGTGTGTGCAGGTGGTCGAAGGATAACCCTTGAATGTGGGTCCTTGCTTTTCCACCTTGTTGGAATCAGGGTCTCTTTACTTCTGTGTAAACCAGGCTAGTCCATGAACATGGATCTTTTGTGAGGGTTCTGAGAATCTGAACTCAGGTTGTCTAGCTTGTATGGCAAGAATCTTTACTCAATCCCCCTCCTCATTTTTTAAAAGTTATTTTGAGATGTAGCCTTGCAATGCAGCCTAGTGCTAAGATCAATTTGACTCATCTTTTCAGAATATTTTTTAATTTTTTTATTATAATTTTATAAAAGTGGAATATAGCTAGACTTTATTTTCTGGCATACCAGAGAGAATTTTTGTTTCCTAGAGGTGGTGATTGGATATATTTTGATGCATTTTAAGATGTTCTAGAATTTTCTGCACTCTTTTTTTCCTTTCTCTGTATTTTCTGCCTTTTTTCTATAGACTATATAGTCTTTGCTTTTTCCTCCATAGTGATTTGAAATTTTTTATAATTGCTTAGATAGTTTTCAAAATCATGATTCAGCTTCAATGTCTCTGATTATAAGTGTGTTGTGACAGTGTGTACCCCCTGATTA
>NW_021604782.1:8442428-8447572 GCF_004785775.1 Grammomys surdaster | reverse complement strand
TACCAGTGAAAGTAGCTGTTCAGGGCCACAAGGGCTTTGTGTGCAGCTTGACGTGCTAGCCATAGATTAATGGTTTTAAAAAGGTCATGCTTATAGGGAGATCAACTTTCCTGTGGAATAGTCATGTCACATGAATTTTGAAGATTCAAAATGTTTATTACAGGGGAATCCTGCTGACCTAGGATGTAGCTGTCAATCATTTTCAGGGATCCACAGAACTATCCCCTGCTATGGATTAAATGTGCCCTCCAGCATCCCTGTGTTACAGACTTGATACTTGATACAGCGCTGTTGGGAGGTAAGGCCTAATAGGAGGCTCTTAAGTCATGGGGACACTGCTCATGAGAGATGACTGCCATTAATACAGGGGTGACATCCTTGTAAAAAGGGTGATAGTGGGGCTTGGAAAGCTGCTCATTTGGTAAAGTGCTTGCTGCATGTGCATGAGAGCTTGAGGTGGACTCTCAGAACCTGTGTAAAAAGCCAGGCGTGGTAGTGTACACTGCCTGTAAAGGCAGTCCTGGGAGGCAGAGACAGGAGGATTTTGGGGGTTTGCTAGCAAGCCAGTTTAGCCAAATCTGTGACCTCTAGGCTCAATGAAAGACCCTGTCTCAAAATTAATACAGCAAAGCAATCAAGGAAGACAACTGAAGTCAATTTTCCATCTTTATACATATGGAGAAATAGAGGTAAGAAAAGCACCAGTTCAAGGCCGGCCTTGGCTACATAACAAGTATGAGGCTAGCCCTGAGTGACATAAGGCCCTGTTCTGTTTCTCCTGCTTCTTCCTTCTCTCCTCTTTCTATCCTACTTCGAGAACCTTCTCTTGCCCTCTGTCTTCTGAAGTAGACTCACACTCTGAGAAGACTTTCAAGGGAGGCTGATCCCATGATCCTGGACTTCTTAGTGTCTAGTTCCGTGAGCCAAATGTGTTCCTGTTTCTTATAAACCCCACAGTCTGAAGCTGAGTGTGGTGCTACCTGACTGTAATTTCAGCACCGGGGAGGCTGAGGCAGCACAGTCAAGACATGAAAAATCTCAATAATGAAAATATCTCAAAAAATGAAATAAATAAAAAATTTAAAAGAACCTAGTCTGTGGTATTCCATTATAGTAGTATAACATAGACTAATAAAACCTTCTTCCCACAAACCAAGCAAACAAACAGAAGTCCAGCCCAGCCCTCTGGGCCGCCTCAGCTTTGTGAAAGTCTAGAGAAGGTGATCCTGGTGGGTGGAGAGCTAGGCCTCTCTGTGTCTTACCAAGAAAATGCTTTGAAGTTTGAAACCCTCTGATATCACCGGGGGTAATGTGAATCTCTTGGGAATCCTGCTGGGATCCTGCCTAGGGAGAGACACCAAGACTCCAAGGCAGCCAGTTACAGAATGTTCTGTTCTGTTATCTCAGCACCTGGGGCCTAGGTCCCTGCACAGGTGGCTGCTAGCCTCCTTTCTCAATCAACCTGTGTCCTCTCCAGTGAAACACAACTGCTGACATTTGTGGGAAGGCTTAGCACACAGGGGAAGCACACACACAGCCCCGGGCCTCAGCCAGTGTCCAGGAAATGTAGCCCCTCGGTTTAGTTCTTAAAGTAAACACTTGGGATGAGGGCACTCCTCAGCTGATTACGGGAGCCTTGAGGAAATTACTACGTGTGGATTCCAAGTTATTGCTTGTTTGTTTTATGGAAATGAACGTGGCTTTCCTGATTCCACACGGAGTGCTGTGCAATTGGAAGAACAACGTCTTATTGTGACGATTGGTGAAATAACCTTCAGAGAAAATAAGTCAGAATCAGGTCGGGGGAGATGTGCTTATGGAGAATAATGGAGAAGCATGGACTAAGATGGGGATGGAGCCAAGCTTTGGGGGTTAGCTCTCCTAACCACAGGCAAGATGCCTGAGTGTCAGTAAGAGCATCAGAGAGGACCGCCGCAGACTCTCCTTTTCTCTGTCAGCCCAGAATTGGATCGAATTATTCTTTTTTTAACCCCACAAATGAGATATTTTTAAAGGGAGGCATTCTGTGCTTCTC
Organism: Grammomys surdaster; assembly: GCF_004785775.1. Taxonomy (NCBI): domain Eukaryota; kingdom Metazoa; phylum Chordata; class Mammalia; order Rodentia; family Muridae; genus Grammomys; species Grammomys surdaster. The sequence goes on along the minus strand of NW_021604782.1, from coordinate 8,445,537 downwards.
CACTGATAAAATGATTTCACTAATTCTCGCTTTACAGCCTATGAAGACTATTTTCTAGCTATGCTTGTAGGATATAACCTGCCCCCCAATCAGATATCTAAAAGGAAGGTTTTCCTTTTAACTTTTAACTTTTTTCATTTTCCATACCCTTCAATAGAGTCTTGTTGCTGTTGTTGTTGTTGCTGTTGTTGTTGTTGTTGTTGTTGTTGCTGTTGTTGTTGCTGTTGTTGTTGTTGCTGTTGTTGCTGTTGTTGCTGTTGTTGTTGCTGTTGTTGCTGTTGTTGTTGCTGTTGCTGTTGTTGTTGCTGTTGTTGTTGCTGTTGCTGTTGTTGTTGTTGTTGCTGTTGTTGCTGTTGTTGTTTAGTCCTGGGGATTGAACCCAGAGTCTCACGTAGTCTAAGCTCATGCTTTCGTGCTAAATGTGAAGCAATAATCTACTTTGAATGCATCTCACTTACTTAATCGATTAGAAGTCAACAAGAACTAAATTTTAAGTCTTTATGTATTGATAAGTTGCTCATCACTTTATTAGGTTGTGCAAGGGCCAGATAATAGTTTTATATCCTACACACATAGTTATAGGATATTATTCATATTTTGCATAAGTATTATTGAAATCCTTTTCTCAGTTGAGAAAATGAGTCTTAGAGGATTCAATAGCTTGAGTCAGGCTCTCATGTAGCCCAGGCTAGCCTTGATGTGCTGGCCCTCCTGCCTCCAATCTCGAGTGCTGGGCTTACAGATGTGTGTGGTTTTTTGCTGCGGATCAGTTCTAGCCCAGGGTTTCATGCATGCTTGACAGGTACTCTACAACCTGAACATCCAAGCCTGCTCCTTCACTACTGTGTCAAGATGCCTTCTGCCTTAGGATATTTATTCTTTTGTGTTTTATTCCTTCGTATTTCCTGAAACTTTAGCTGCAGTTTCATTTCTAAGGCTGTGTGGATCTTCTTCTGGTGGTTGGTTTATGTGGCCTACTCCAGATCTAATTTCTGTCAGTTATTTTTTTCCTTTTGATATGAAATAATTTAGTACTCCAACAACTGGCAGCCATCTTTTTTTTGGGGGGGGGTCTGGAGGAGCTAGCCAGGGTCATGAAGTTCTCATACATTGTCTTAAGTCTCTGACACAATTCTCTTCACCCTCCAAACACAGCGCTCTAAATATACACAGTTTTGTGATTTCTTCATATGTGTATGAATTCACATTTTTTTTTAAAAAAATCACAGATCTCATCTGGAATTCAAGATGAACCAATAGACATGTATTATTTAACAAAAATGTGCAGAAAATATACCAAGAATGCTGAATTTAAAGCAGATGTTCTAGTATTAGAAAAATGCAACCAAAGAAAAATTCAAATTATACAATTAAAAAAACAAAAGTTTGCTTTGACAATAAATTTGCATTACTTCATATTTTAGGAGACCATTACGCTGAAATATTTTTTTGTTATTGTCAAAGGTTAATCATGTATGGAAAAACAGACGAAAGAAGACATGGGATAGAAAGAAACCAAGAAGGCTTCTTATGTTTTATGTCTTGTATTTCATGAGATTTCCTGCTGAATTAATTTACAACTAGGTGATCGGAGAAATTGCTGATGAAACCAATTAGTACAAGGCAATTCTCCTTCGTATTATTAAGCTCCATGAGTCATGGAATTTAAGTTACACCCGAGGAAACCTCGCCAAGGTGCTTTCTAGGCAGTCGAAGTTACCTGATATTAACTCCTGGTCCACAATGTCTGGAAACTGCCCATGGTTTTGTCCTCAATATTTCTAGTCTTGGCAAACTTCCCACTTACTCTTCATCTGTATTTCCTTGATTTGGTTCATCCCTCCACTGGCACTGTAGATGGAGCAAAAGAAAGTTGCAGAGAGGAAATCTACTTTAAGTGTGCCTGTGATCCCCATGGGTCTTTGGTGGCCTCAGCTCTCGGCTTCATGCATAGCGCTTGAACTAATTTAACTCCAGTCAGTTCAGGATTCTTCTGTGGAATGTGGTTTTCAAGTTACAGCCTCTCAAAGACAGGAACGGTATTGATGGATCCCCAATAGGTCATGTCTCAATGCAGACATCTCTAGGCTGTTCAAAGTCTGGAGTTGAAAGAGGGGTCCCCAAACACGTGTGACTTACAGTGTTCTTTTTACCTTGCTGGGCCTTTCTTCTGAAGGGAGGTGAGAGCTGTCACTACAACTGGGGGCTATGAGGGGGTCCCATAACATGCTGGGTTCTAAATCTTTTGCTTCTTCATTTAAAATATGCATAGAATTTATACTGGAGATAGCTGACTCTACAGAAGCCATAAAGCACCAGTTTTCAAGTACTGCATTGGGAATGAAATAACTCAGAGCAATCTTACAATGGCTTCAGAGTGTTTAGACAAAACGGGAACTAAGTTAATAGTTAAATACCTAATAGTCAAATTGGTACTTGTACACAAGTCTTTATAAAGTCACTGTTGATAAAATATTTTAGAAATAGTTTTTAAAATTATTCTTTCTTTTAAAAATTTCAGGGAACCACTAAAGAATAGCTGTAAAAACATTTTATGTGTATGGATGTGTTGCCCCCATGAAGGTCTTTGCATAAAAAGGCCAGCAGAGGGCATCAGATCCCCCGGAACTGAACTTAAAGACAGTTAGTGAGCCACCATGTGGGTGATGGGAATATGAACCTTGGTCTTCTGGAAGAGCAGTCAGTGCTCTTAACCACAGAGCCATTTTTCCAGCAACCCTCTTCCCCTGCGCTTCCCTCCCTGCATTGGTAGAAATTTTAGCAATATGAACAGAACCCAAGCTTTGAATTCAAACACAAAAACTTAGAAATGTTCCTGAAGAACAATCATGTTCTTTAGCTCTGAGAATTGGATCAGAAGGAGTGCTAGAGGCTTCTTTAGCTTGATATTCTTCTACCCCAAACTTTGCACTCCCACAACCCCTTCTGGGATCTAACAAACCCTCATTCTCTTATCTGCCAGCCTTACAGAGCAATTCTCTTCCACTCTGCCTCTGCCTAGTGAATTCGGAGGTAAATTCAGGTAGGCCTCTTGTTGATATTCTCTCTCTCTCTCTCTCTCTCTCTCTCTCTCTCTCTCTCTCTCTCT
>NW_021604782.1:8427036-8442418 GCF_004785775.1 Grammomys surdaster | reverse complement strand
TCTCTCTCTCTCTCTCTCTCTCTCTCTCTCTCTCTCTCTCTCTCTCTCTCTCTTTTTCTTGCCTTCCTTCCTTCTTTTCCTTCCCCTCCTTCTTCTGTTTGTTTGTTTGTTTGCTGTTTTGTCCTGGAACTCACTTTGTAGACCAGTCTGGCCTTGAATTTACAGAATGCTGGGATTAAAGGTGTGCACCACGACTGCCTTAGCTAATCTTGGTGGTTTTTTTGTTTTGTTTTCAAGATAAGTTTTCCCTATGTAGCCCTGAATGTCCTGGAACTTACTCTGTAGACCAGGCTGACCTTAAACTCAGAGATCTGACTGCCTCTGCAGCTCCATTGCCTGGCTTTTGTTAGCCATTTCTAACAGAGGCAGAGCAGAACCATCAAGGTTGCTGTCGGCTTCTGTTGACCTCACTTGCAGACTACTTTTATGCTACAGCTTGCTTCAGAATGAAGGGCATAGTAGGGAGTCGCAGTAGCTGGCTCAGCAGGATGGAGGCACTAGGGAATCTCAAGGTATAATTCTATTCTCTTAGTTTTCCCTGTTTCTGGGTTGTCATTTGCCATTCTTGTGTTTGCTAAATTGGCTTGTCTTTCTGTTTTTAGTTTCAAAAACTCATAGTTGCCAAGTTATTCTGTTTCATGTAGATCATGACTACAGACTTTTTTTCTGAAGTCTTTAATGAGGCATGGGTTTCCTGAGAAATTTGTTATATTTAATTTGTTATATTTTCTAAATGCAGACCCAAGGGTACTTTACATGGTTGTAAAGTTTGACCATTTGACAAAGACATCTGGTCCAGTGAAGAGTGGGTGGGGGTGGGGGCAGGAGGGTGGGGTGTGTGTGTGGAGAGGTTCCACTGAGCCTTGCCCTGCTGGTGAGTCCATATTTCCTCAGGTCTGCTTCTAACTGTAGTGGGCATCATTTGCTTTCGTGTTAAAAGGCAGCTTTCTTTGCTTATATGAAGTGTTTACTTCTAAGGCCAGTAGGTGTCCTGTCCGGACCTATCTTGCTCACCTGAGTCCTGTGGGTCCCATTCCCTTTACAGACTGCTCATCTGTGTTCTTCTTGGAAGGGTTAACCCTACATGTCATCCAGATACAAATCTACTTCTCTATTTATTTCCTTTCAGTCTGGAACCTGCACAGGGCCTGAAGGTTCCATGGTTCATTCTGGCTAGAATGCTGGGTCATCCTCTGCACACAACCAAGTTCCAGCAACTTAGTTCTTCTGATAATTAGTCTTCTTTCTGTATTAACGTCTTGCCTCAGAACATAGGAACATATTCACTATGAGAATAGGAAAGAGAATATGTTAAACCGAGACCAAGACAGGGAAAAAATACCAGGCATTCCTAGGGGAAGAGCAGGTGGTGGAATGAAGACATAGAGATATGGGCTCTCCACAACCACAAAGGATATTATAAGAACATACAGTCCTGGCAGTGACCAATGCTTCTGATACTGGTCCTATTACAGCACCCACCCCATCAGATGTCGGTCTTTCTTTCCTCTGTCCTGTCAGTTTAAGGAGCCACTAGCTTTCTTTACTTGTAAGACGGCAGAGTACATCCGTGTGTCTGGGTTCCTTCTCTCAGGATCTTTGTGAATAGGTTCTCTGTGTAAATGTCTTCAAGAATTCATCAGGCAGAGAGAGAGTCATCCTTTCCTAGGCTGTGACCACTAGTCAGTTTCCATGCTCCAGTGGATAGATCCAAACCCATGCACATAAGGACGACACTAATTGGATTCAGTGGCATATAAAAGGGGAGAGGAGAAGGAGGGAAGACGGAGTTGGAGGGAAGATGGAGTTGGAGGGGTAAATAGGGAATAAGCATCATCATATTTCACATACACACACACACACACACACACACACACAATTTTTTTGTTCTCAAGAACAAAGAAAAATATATTTTCTTAGGAAATAATTCTATTAGATAGCCAGGTATGATCATGCGTGCCTATAATCCTAGCATCTGAGAGAAGGTGGCAAGAGGATTGTTAGTTCATATATTCCTAGGCCAGCCTGGAATATATGAGACTTTGTCTCAAAAAAAAAAAATCTCATCTAAGAGTGTGAATGACTTCCAGTAATGGCCCCAACTGATAAAGTTTTGTGGCACTCTAAAACCTTGAGGACAAAAGGAGAAACCCTGTGAGTGTAGAAGTGGGGTTGGCAGCCTGGCAGAGACAGCACAGGCAGATTGACTTTAGAATTCTCAATAGCAACAGGGGGAGCTAGAAATCAATGAGCTGGGCTCTTGCAAACATCAAATACACAGTATTTTCAGCCTAGAATTTGATTCCCAGTTAGAGCGTCAGTTTTGCATGAAATAGACCAAAGGCAGCAGTGATCGAGGCTCTCTAAGATGGTGTCATTCAAACATCCATTCCCAGAGAGCCACGGGAAGAGGTGCTCCAGTGCAAAATTTTGAATATCTTAAAGGAAGTCATGACCCTGGATATGGGAGAGCCCTGTGCAAGACAGAGAGGGAAAGTTAATTTTTAATGATGGTTCTTAAACACTTTAACCTCCCTTGTGGCCCACCACCCACCAGAGATAGTAGAAAAGCAAGGATATGGGACAGTGAGGGGAGGGGGGAAGTGGATCTGTTTAGAAAGTTCTTTAGAGCAACTCCCATCTGTGTTGTCTGGAAATCGGCAGTTCAGTTCAGGTTAGCAGTAGCAGCTCGATCCAATTGCAAACACTTCATGGATATACCAGAAGTCCAGTTAGGTAGAATCCGGTGACCTATAACAGTGACACAAACTAATGGAGACAAACAGGCCTCAGCCTAGGCTTGAGTCAGGGAGGAGGGACCAACAGGAACACCAGGAGAAGTTCTCAGCTGTACGTTTTTCAGGGAAACAAAGATTAGCCAAGACTCTAGACCCACAAGTGTTGCACAGCTAGCTGTACCAGCAAGCCAAGCTCTTTCTTTGTCACTCCGTGTAGTCCTTTTTATACACCCCCAAATGTCACGTGTCCTTCAGCACACGCATCCAATCAGCCCGAGTCCACAGAGTCTCAACAAATGCAGCTCAACTATGCATAGTGGGTATAGTGATTACCCGAAGACAAGTCAGCAGGCTTCGGGAGACAGCTGCAAGGAAGGGTGACAGAATAGGAGCGTGCCAAAGGGGACCCCGAGAGCAGGAAGGACTGAAGGATTAGTGATAAACAAACTGCACAAATACTGAAACCCCTAATATTACTGAAAGCCACATTTGTAAGAAGATGGAGAAATGTTTACACTAAGACTCTGGATCAGTTAGTTTAAAGTAATTACCATTGATCTAAACAAGCCAAGAAACCAAATTAGTGTTTTCAACTTTAATATAATATTAAATATTAATTAAATATCAATATAATTTGTATTAATGTTTGAAGAGTTCATGTGTACATCTAAGGTATTTTGATCATATTAGAGTGAAGGGGCATAGGATAGGTATGCATACGCGTCTGTGAGTGTGTGTATGTGCATGCGTGGATGAATGTGATGTCTGTGAAAATCAAATGATAACATGTCTATTGATTTTATAGTACACATTATAAGAAAAATGGATAAAATTGTGGCTGGCAGAACTATGTCCAGAAGAGTGTGGTAATGTTGTGTGGGGGTGAATTTTAAGAGTGTGATAAAACAATAGGTAGCTCTGATGGTCTCAGCATGTGCTGTCGGAATGCTGTTTTTCATTCCACTTCCTCTCCCACAGCACCGTGAGGCATCGCTCTAAACTCATTCCTCTGTGTGTGAAGATGTGGAGGCTCACACTGGGGTGAGGCTACACTATCAGTAAGAGGCAGAGCGGGGACTCTGACTCAAGCAACTGTGCTCCTCGACAGTCGCTCCATACTGCATCCTGCATACTGCAGGCCTCGCTAGGTCGATGACAGGATGGGCTGGAAATCAAGTGAGTCTGAGTAACAGCAATGGCAGCCAGCAGCTGTGGGGAAACGAGGCAAGGGCTAACTATGCAAGGTGACAAGTTGATCGAAGGGAGAGGGGAGTTAAGGTGACAGAGACATAGATGTCATACACATGTTTTTCTGCTTTTGAAGTTTGTGCTTCTAACACTAAGAATTCTGTATGTTCAATTCATTATGGTCTGGCCAAGGCAGGTTACAAACCCTTGAGCTACAACAGAAAGGGGCCAAATTTCATCCGAGCCACAGAATAAATATCATTTCATGGATCTCTCTCCATCTCTATAGGGAGATAGAATTCTCAAGTAGCTGTACATTTGACTCTCTTCTGGGTAGTTTGCCTGCCAGACGCCTGGTAAATGGACAAGTGCATTCTACACAACACGACTACACATCTGTGCCCTAACTGCAATGTCCTATGTTCTTTTTTTCCTACTCAACTTCAAGCAAGTACTGTGGTGCATACCTTACGTCAAATTAAATCAAGCATTTCCTGAGTTCCTTTGCCAGCTTGCCATCACGAGAAATCATAGCCTAGCTGCTAACGCCAGAGAGACTTATTTATTTATTCTCTACCATTCCAAAGGTCAGAAGTCTAAGGTCAGAGTGTCAGCAAGTTTCATTTCCCCTAATGCCTTTCTTCTTGGCTTGTAGATGGCTGTCCTCTCACTGTGTCCACACATGGTCGTTCTGCAGCCATGCATGACTTCATCCAAACCGTCTCTTCAAGTGGATTTCAATCCACCCCCAAGACCTGATTTCAATGGAATCAACTGTTGGAAGCCTTGGATCCCAATATATTTACTGCGGGGTTAAGGAGTCAAACTCAGCCACAGCCTTGTCCAGAATCGCAGGGGTGAGAACTGAATTCAGCTTGTCCTGTTGTTGATGAGGAGTTCCAGTATCCAGGCCGTTCACATAATCAGAACGGCCAAAAGTGACTTCATGTGGGATACTCAGGGAAGTTCCCTCCCTCTTCCTTGTGTGGCCAATTTCCCAGATCTAAATAGAGGTTTCAGTCATTTCTTGGCTCTGTCGATGGCCATAAGGACCTCTGCGTCTGATATGGAAAGGGATGGGAACATGGGTGGCTGGAAGCTGACACTGTTGTTTGTTTAGACTCAGGAGCATGGAGAAGATGAATGAAACGGTGTGCTCTCAAGGCTGGATTGGAGCTAGAAGGAAAAGTTGGAGTCGGTCCCATTGGTTAGAGTAGGAAATTCCTTGGGACTATGTGTATATTTACTATAAAGCAAAATAAGAGAAAGGTTTATTTTTTGCTACATTTTGTTTTAGTATTTTTGTGCATGTATGTGTTACGGGTATGTGCATATGCACGTGTGTGTGTGTTCACATGTATGTGGGTACATGCATACATGGGGTCAGAGGTTGATGTTGAGTAGCTTCCTTGATCATGTCCCAGTCTTATATTCTGAGATATGGCCTTTCATTCACATCCAAAGCTCAGCACAGATTCAGTTAGTCGAGCTAAACATCTAGCCCCAAAGATCCCTAGTCTCTGCTTCTAGCATTCTGGGGTAATAGGCAGGCTCAGTGACCCGTTGTCTTTTAACACTTTTACATGAATTCTGGGAATCTGAACCCTGGTGCTCAGCTTGTGCAGCAGCATTTTACCCATTGAGCCATTTCCACAGATCCTTTTTGCTACATTTTGATATATATATATATATTTAATAGACACACACTTTTTTTTGGTACTTCTAGTGGGTCTCTACCAACTTGTGAAATATTCCAGTGCTTCAGTGAAAAAGTATATGATGGTTCGGTTTAGTCATCAGATTGACCCAAGCTAGAGTCACTTGGTAAGACAGTTTCAGTGGATGTGTCTGTGGGGGATTGTCATAATTCAGTTGATTGATGTGTGAGGACACAGTCCCCTGTGGGCAACACCATTCCCCAGGCAGGTCCTGAACTGTTGTATAAGAGTGGAGAACTGAAGCTGCTCATAAGCGATGAAGGAAGTGATCATGCATGTGCTTATGGCTCTCCACTCTTGACTGTAGATGTGACATGACTAGCTATCTTAAGTTTCAGCTATCTTGACTTTCTACAGACAGAAACCTGAAACTACGAGCTAAAATAATCCCACTCTTCCCTAGGTTGCTTTGTGTCAGAATATTTTTTCCCAGCAACAGAAATGAACTCAGAACAGAGTAACTATTTTCAAGGAGAACATTGTTAAAAGTGAGATTTCATTTTGGTGACCTATTCATCATTAACCAATGACACTGAGTATAGAATTACCTCTCAAAAATCCTGTTCTCAATACTTAGAGAAGAAACTGTCCCATGTTTATTACATAGAGAAAATCGTGTTTGTCTAGAAATGAGTGGCCATGTGAGCCAACATATATTCATGTATTTTTGTCTCACCCAAACAATCCCATGGGCTAATATCCTTTTGGTGTTTTGGGAGCAAGTGAGAGCACAAGTTTTATACCTAGAAAGAAGAACCCCTGTCCTCCCCACCCACAGACATACTAAGTTCATCTTTATACAAACAGCATAGTTCTTACTATAGAGAGAACATACCAATGAGCATAGCTACATCTTTCCTTTCGTTCAGAGAAGCCTGGGACAAGTCTTGGTATAATTAACAAGGGCTTTTTTTTCCATTTATAAATTGCCCCTGCTTAGGTAATAAAATGTATGTCCATCTTAACCCCCATAGATAGTGACTGAGTCAACAATAGATGAGTGATTTCCTAGCCTTATCCACCTTGAGAGTCACAAAGAAAACTATCTCTACTGTGGCGTTCTGCATTACTCTCCAGCAGAAATCTGGCGAGCAGTGCATTAAATCAGCAGCAGAGGTAAAGATTCTGCTTTCCTAATATAGAAGTAAAATGATTCCCCATCTCTGCCAGGTCTCGACAACTATTAACTTCCTCCATTTTCTTCTTTTAAAAAGTGAGTCCGGAGATCAGGACAGATAGTCTTCAACTCATTGAGGTTCTGGAGAGGGAGAAGCTGTGGAGATAGAAATGGAGGCACTCTTGTGGCTTGGCAGATTTGGGTGCAATTTTCAGATTATACAACATTCGTGTTAACCCACTGGTGAGAGCTGTAACAGTTATGGAATTAACATTGGCTCCACTTGAAAAAGAATTTCAGTTGTCAAAACCAGGATTAATATTTTAGTTATTAGCTTGTTAGGTTTGTCCTTTGGCCTTCATTTCAGAACACCTTGAGATCATGGGATGAAAAGCCAAAGATGTAAAATAAACAAATGTTTGCCCCTCCTATACTTGGTAGAACAAAGGCACGTCTATAGCAGTTCTCTGTGCCCTGGTGCTGTCAAACTTACAAACACTAGAGTTGGCATTAGCAGGAGCTGCCAGGCCCCTGTCTCTATGGATTGCAAGAGCTCCCCAAAGCTGTTGCAGGTATCTACTTAACACCTGTGAGTCCAGACAAAAGGAAGTTTGTAGGAAAGGATATATAAAGAAGCACATTCCTAAGGGAGTGGAGGAAGCTAATTAAGGGGGGAACCAGTTGCCTGCTGGGATTTCATTTCCTTAAGAGCTCCAAACAATTATAGACTGGTTTACCAGGCTTTGCGGATGTCACATTGTGGTCCTATACTCATTGCAAGTCCCCACCAAAAGTCACCCCACTGACTTTAGGAACACCTGCTGGGATGACAGGTGGACCAGGGCCTCTCATCTGCAGCCTGGAATCTGACCATGGGGAAATACAGACAGTGCAATAGGCTGACAATTCCATGATTGGCAGCCATGCACGAGATAAGGAAGGTGTATGGGAACATAGCACAAAACTGAGGGTGGTGTTTCACAATGTCAGGAAAAGAGCAGCAACGGGCAGAGTGTAGAAACACTGCACAAGAACGTCTGGATGTCATAGGGGCCATAAGCTGGCATCCAAGAGTCTCACTGGGATGGAGGGCTTGAGAAGAGATGTACGTAGGATAGCTGAGATCATCAGAGTTAAGATGTATAACACCTGCCCTGTATGCCCTTGATAGCAGCAGCCTTGGGCCAAAGTCTATGAGCTGGCATTAAAGAGAAGCACCCTAAGCAAGGATGGAGAGAGAGGCAAGGCTCGGATGAGTACAAGTAGGTAAAACAGGACCCAGACTGAGGTCTCCAGCTCAAAAGGTACTGTGACCTACCTCTGGATGTTACGCTTTCGTTAAAAAACAGATTACTTCCTGAATGAAGAGGTAAATCCAGGTGGTGTGAGTTTAGAGGCTTTAAGTTCATGAAGGAACTGCACTTACCACGTTTCCACCCAGGTGGAACTTGATTAAGGAGAGGAACATTTCCTTCTGTGGTCTGAGGTTGTTTCATGTGTTGATGACTGTCACCTCAGGAAGACCCACCTTTGTCTTTTTCTGATAATGAGCATAGTTGGGCTAATAGTTCTAAGGAAAGGGAATTGACAGCAAGGTCTCTGAGCTTTGTATAGAGACGTTAAGCCCTTTGCCACTTCCTACAACTTTATCAGTAAGTGAAGCTACTGATAATCAGATGTGAATGAGACTTCATACACTTACCTTCTCATTTTAAAGACCAGATAAGTTTTGAATAGGCCTCTTGGAGCTCAGGAGCGGTGCCTGGAGCTCCTCCAGAGGCTGGAGCCTGGGGTCTGCTTCTCCTGCTTCACTTGCTCTAATCTCTCAGAAGTTGTCTTTTGACAAAGCATTAACAAGTTGTAGCTTTTCTTGGCAAGTCCCAACCTGGGAGTTCTTTTCATAACAAGGTAAATCTCCATAAGACCCTAATGATGACCCCTGAGGTGAACAGGTTAGAAACAGACAACCCCTCCATCCATCCACTGAGATATAGGCTGCACAAGTTACATTGTCACAGTAAAATTAAAATCAAAACACAGAGGAATTAAAGGGCAGTGAAAATATCATGATTTATAAAGTAAAAAACTTGATATAAAAATAATATCAAAAGGCAGATCTATAAACAATTTGGTTTAATGACTTTACATAACTTCATTTTTAAATTCTAGAATCAAGCAAGACTTTGTTTAGTAAAATAGAATCATCATTCCAATGAGCTCAGTAGAAAAAAGAAAGTTCTTTGTAGATGAGAAAGGACTGGAAGAAAACAGAAAATAGAAGTAGCAATTATTAGGCAAGCAAGGGAACAGGTACAAAACAGAAGTGGGCTGGTTATTTCAAAGTTACTTCCCCTAAACATAGGGGACAGTGAGACCTACTGGAACAATCCCTGGCCAGTCCTCCTCAGATTACATCGTTTGTTGTAAGGATTAAGTGCAGAGGAAACTTCCTTATCTCACCAATTGAAACCAATCTGATAGGGCGTTATGCTGTTACCTCAAATACTGATTTCTCTGGTCAGTAGCTAGCTTAGTTTTCAGCTTGCTGCCACAGATCCAGTGTGGGGATTGGTCTAAAGCAATGGCCTTTCAGTTCTTCTTCAGCTGTACTGCAAAGGTAGAGGCATGGCATTATCTTCTGGTCTAGTTTCATCTCATTTTTCAAAGAAAGAGAAAATCATATCCTAAAACTCACACAGAACCATAGAAGACCCCAATGGCCACACCAATCCTGAACAAAGAGAGCGATGCTGGAATGATTTCCATTTCAGATCTTAAGCTGTGTTACAGAGATATAATAATAAAAACAATATGGTACTGCAGCAGAAACGGACCAAAGGAACAAAATCAAAGACTCAAACATAAGAACATGTAACTTCAGCCATTTAATATCTGACAAAGATGCCAAGAACATAAACTGGTGGGGAAAAAAAAGCACCTTCAATAAATGGTGCTGGAGACAGTCAAGATGGTAAGGCTGTTCCTGGGAGCTGGTCAGACAGAAAGAACTCCATCAGGGCAGACCCCATTTCTACTGCCCATTCCCAGGAATCCCACCATGCTGTTTCTTCTTTCTCTCTGTGAGAAAGAAGACCTTGCCTCACCTAGATAACTCCCTTTTGCTTCTGATCCTCTACTCTGACTCCTCATGGGTTCTCTTTCCCGGCCTCTTTATTTTGTTGTGTTCAGAATTTTAAATATGACACAGTTTTTGGATTCTCAGCTGCGGCTTCTGAAAATGCAGAGAACTTTGGCCTCTATTCCAGACTTAACAAAGGCAGCTGACTAAAGGCGAGGCTGCAGGAATCTACGTCTTAAGTCAACAGTTCAGTGACTGATTTGCACAGTCATATTTGATAACCAATACAGAAAAATTAGAGTATTGTATCTTCCAGGAAACCTAAATATTTTATGAAAATGATGACTTTATACCAGAGGCTGTTAATTAAAAGAAAACCATCTTGTATAGCAGTGACCCTGGCCCAGATTTTATATTAAAATCTTGGAGGTGTGGTTTAAATTAAAACCTCTGCCTGAGTCACACACAAAGCCAGCCAAATCAGTTTCCTGAGGGCAGACATTTAAAGCAACGACAGAACATTTCTTTAAAATGGCTGTTTCTGGAGGATTCCCATCTACACTTATAAACTACAGTTCTGCAGAATGGGGGTGGGGCACAGAACACAAGAGCAGGCCTCTGGAACACAACACACAGGAATCACCGGATCTTACTAAAATCCAGGTGAATGAACCTGTGAGTTGAATGGTGCACAGGATTTGGTTTTTGTGTTTCTGTTTTTTTTTTTTGTTTGTTTGGTTTTTGTCTTTGTTTTGCTTTGATTTTAGCCAGGGTCTCACCATGTAACCCAGGCTGATCTTGAATTTGAATTCCTCCTGAGAGTACAGGCATGGGCCACTGTGCTCTGTGGGAATTTTTATTTGTAAACAAGCAGCCAGGTCCCTAGATTGCACTCCAAGAAGTATCAAGGCATGAGATTCCTCATTCCCAAATTTTGCTACCTGCCAGAAAGAACAGAGGGGCTTTCCAGTAGCTTAAGCTATACTCGAAGACCAGTTAAATAAGGATCTCTTTGAGTGGAATTAGACATCTGTAGGATTTTTGTTTTTAACCTTTCCAGGTAAATGTAACACACAGCATGGGCTGTGAACTAGTGCAGAAGAGAATCAATGAATTAACAATAAATCTTAAAAACCACTGGGAGTTTCAAACAGATTGAACCTCTAGGAGCAGAGCAGATTGAGCCCTTAACTAATGATGACAAACTGATGTCATCGCCAAATTTTAAAAAAATTGTTTTGCTTGACTAATAGGGAATTATATTTCCTCTTAAGCCACCATACCTATCTAACAACAACACACACACACACACACACACACACACACATACACACATGGCCTATGCTGATTTTAAGATGAGAAGCCTAGAGAACTGAATGCATGAATTCTGTTTAAAACAAACAACTTGGTGCCCATGGAGACAAGCTAGCAATATTGTCCAAGAAAGCTTTCTGGAATGGTCCTCTCTGCTTACAACTGTTCTAAGTTATCAGCTCTGGGAGCATCCAAACAGGCTGGATGCACATGAGGGTGACAGCATACCAGGGCTGTTAGACAGGGGTTTCGGGATCCCACTTCTTGCTTGACTCCTCAGGGACATCTATCTTACCTCCTCTCCCCATGATCTAACAGAGGGTAGTGCTTTTCAATAGGAAGGCCTAAAAATAAACTCATACCGGCACTGTGTCATCTGGCCTCCACATTTTCCCAGGGTGTGGAGGGTGTTGCTGAACATTTAGTCAGATTTACTTTGCTGTGACAACATGTTTGAGAGTATCAACTCCAAGTGTCTTAGTTAGGGTTTTCATTGCTGTGAAGAGATGCCATGACCAAGGCAAATCTTATAAAGGAAAACATTTAATTGGGGGCTGGCTTACAGTTTCAGAGATTTAGTCCATTATCATCATGGTGAGAAGCATGGCAGCATCCAGGCAGACATGGTGTTAGAGGAGTTGACAGTTCTACATCACAAATCACAGGCAGAAGAGGGGGATGGGATTCCATACTGGGCGGAGCTTGAGCATAGAAGATCTCAAAGCCTGCCCCCACAGTGACATATTTCCTCCAACAAGGCTACACCCATGCCAGCAAAGCCATAATTCCTAGTAGTGCCATTCCCCATGGCCGAGCATTCAAACACATGAGTCTATGGGGGTAAACCTATTCAAAACAACACATAAAGGAGAGACATTTTATTTTGGGTCTTAGTTTTAAAGGTTTCAGCCCACAGTCAGCTGACTTTGTTGATGAGGCAAAGTGTCATGGCAGAAGCATGCTGCAGGAGGCAGCTCACCTTGTGAGGTCCAGGAAGTCCAGAGAAGGGGCTAGAACAAGAACGTCACATCACTAATTGGACCCCACTTCCTACATTTCCATCACTCCCAATAGACTACCAAATTATAAAATTGCAGCTTGTATAACTGTTGACTTTCCCAAAGTCTTACATCTGAGTCTTGCTGCATTGAGAACCGAGGCCTCCACACATAAGCCTTTAGGGACATGTTAGACCCCAAGTATTTTACCTTAGCTCTTTAACTGAACCTATTGTTTTTCTTGTAATGTTATTCCAGAGCTTGCAGTAATCAGATAGTTCTTACCTGGTGAGTTTGTTTGTTTGTTTGTTTGGTTGGTTGGTTGGTTGGTTGGTTTTGGTGTGTGTGTGTGTCCTATAGGATATAGCACTCATATTTCCTCACTTCCTTGTCTTTCTGAGTCTTCTGGGTTCTGTCTTGAGGTAGGTCTTGGGCCTATGGACATGATCTCTTCTTTGCAGAAACAAGCTGATGAAGACCATCTGCTCTCAGGAGAGTCCTCTGGGAGAAGATGAACATAAGGCCACACATGAACTCCTCACTGAAGACATAATGGTGTCATTCTGGAAACCTATAAGCAGAGGAAGCACGTATCAATTCAAATAGTTAGACTTGGATAACCTCGGAGAATCTTGCTGTTTCTTCTAAGACAGCTGGGAGCAAGGATGCTTGGCCATGAGGCCTGTGGTTAGATGTCCGTTTCTACTTTCAGTCTGGTTATTCCCAGCCATGCTGAGCCACAGTCTTTCCGACATGCATGAGAAGAACCCTAACTGCAGAGCCTCTCCTGGCTCCTGGCTTCACCATCCTCCTTTTCTCCACTCCTAGTTCTCCTAAGACTTTTCTTGGTTTCTTATTTTCTTGAACTCGGAATCCTCTCTACACTTTAGAGAAGTGAGAGGGAAGCTCTGGAGATATTCTGCACTTGAACATGAGTTAGCATGCTTGGAACATGTGTCCGTCAGCTTTCCATCACTGTGACACAGTAGCTGAGGTAATCAACTCATTAGGACAAAGGATTTAGCTTGTTTCAGATAGTTCAGCCAATGTTAGTCCAGATGGCTTTGGGCCTGTGGCACCATGATACACCAAGACAAGGACTCATGCAAAAGGATGCTCACATTGTCATGGGAAGAAAGCAAAGTCAAGATACAGGAAATGGCTAGAATCTCAATATAGTCTTTAAGAACATGCCTTCAACTAAGAAGTGTTCTTCCATAAGTCCCTTCCTCCCTCCCTTCCTCCCTTCCTCCTTCCCTCCTTCCCTTCTGAAGGATTCACCAGCTGCTGACAACACCACAGGCTGGGCCTGTGTTTAACACATAGGCTTTCTGGGGCCACTACACATCTAAACCATAGCACTGACTCCTGAAGATGCAGGGACAGGTAACACTGAGGGCAGAGGCCTTAACTGAAATGAATCCATTTTCTACTTCTGTAACAGAATAATAATTTATGAAGAATTATTTCTGACAGTTCTAGCAGCTAGAAAGGCCTACCCCTTTAATCTCAGCACACTGGAGGCAGATACAGGTGAATTTCTGGGTTCAAGCCCAACTGGAGAGCTAGTTCTAGGCTAGCCAGAACTATATAGTGATATTCTATGTCAAAAATAAATAAATAAATAAATAAATAAATAGCTATGAAGCACAAGAATTCAGGTGTCAGGATCTAGTGGGGGATTCCCTTTCTGGCTAAGTCATAGCAGTGGAAACACACAGGCAAATTACACAGGCACAGGTTTTATGGAAGTCTCGATGAGAATGGACTTCATAGGCTCATATGTTTGAATGCTTGGTTCCAGGTTAGTGGAACTGTTTGGGAAGAATTAGAAGGTGTGGCCTTGCTGGGGGAGGTGTGTCACTAGAGATGAGCTTCAAAGTTTCAAAAGCCCACACCATTGCCAGTTAGCTTTCTTTTCCTCTTCCTCTGCCTCTACTTTCAATAAAGGTGTAAGCTCACAGCTACCTCACCAATGTCATGCTGATCCCTACTGCTGTGCTCCCCACCATGGTGACCCTGGACTCTAACCCTCTTGAGTTTTGAACCCTAAAGTAAACTCTTTTTTAAAAAAATAAGTTTCCTTGGTCATAGTATTTAATAACAGCAATTGAAAAAGTAAGCCAGATATACACATATAGAGGTGGGTGGGAAGAAGAGAAAGGAAAGGAGCTGAGAGCTCACTTTTCAACAAAAATCAATCTTATGATAACTAATTAAATAAGATAAAAATAACATTAAAATTAATTCATTCTATTAGCTATTAAGTAAATAATAACCAAGTTACAAATTGTAGCGCCTGAGAGGTTAGGTATATAGGAAAGGATTCGGGGAAGTATATGGATCTCCCTGGGAGGGGGCAGTAGAATAGATTTAATGGCTGGAATGGAGGCGAGGGGATGGGAATGAGGGACCAGGCTGAGGAAGAAAATGCCTGGAGAAGCAGCTAGAATTGGGAAGAGTTTGAGGGGTGGTATAGAAACCTAGTGCAGTGAGAATTTCCTAAAATATATAAAGACAATCCTAATGAAGTCTCAGAATAATGGGGGAGACAGAACCCCAGCTGCCCATCTCTTATTACCAAACGAAGCTTCCAGTAATAGTACTGTGTTATATCCAATTGAGTTGTCAGCCAAAGGGGTTTCATGGAAATCCCCAAACAACCCAAGCTGTCACCAAGACAATAGATTGCTCTTCATAACCTGACAGCAAGGCCCCATTCCTAAAGACAATACTCAAAAAACTCATTGAACATGGAACAGTCAAGCTGGTGCCTACATAGAACCCACACTCCTGTCTTTTAGTGTCTTTGGTACAGGAAGGTAATCTGAATGCTACCTAAAGAGAAACATAAACACCAAGCCAGCCACAAACCCTTTGAGCTACAATGCTGTCCTGCCTGCAAAATGTGCTAGGGCGATAGTGGCACAAAGCTTATGAGAGTAGCCAACCACTGTCAGGGTTGACGCAAGGCCCACTCCATGGGATGGAACCCATCCCTGACACTGCATGGGTAACCAAGAAGCAGAGATTAGATATCCTAGAGACCTAGGGTGAAACCAAATACTGCTTGCCTTAACAAGTGGTGATAAAATGACTCCCAGTGATATTCTGCTATACTAAAATTCAGTGCCTTATTCCAGGATCATCAGAGAAGCAACAGAGACCCATGGTCAGACATTGGAGAGAGAGAGAGAGAGAGAGAGAGAGAGAGAGAGAGAGAGAGAGAG
>NW_021604782.1:8406595-8426936 GCF_004785775.1 Grammomys surdaster | reverse complement strand
GGGAGAGAGAGAGGGAGAGGGGAGAGAGAGAGGGAGAGGGAGAGGGAGAGGAACACAGCTCTAAATGGGATGTCTCCATCAAATCCTTCTACTAAGAGCTGAGGGAACCCTGTGGAAGAGGAAGTGGGAAGACTGTAAGATCCAGAGGGAATGGAGGACAACCAGAAGAACACAGCTTTCTAAATCAACTGAGTCATGTGAACTCACAGAGACTGAAGCAGCGAGCACAGAGCCTGCAGGTCTGCACCAGGTCATCTGCGTATATGGTAGAGCTTTCAGTTTAGCATTTTATGACTCTCAAGTGCATGGATGAGTGAATCTCTGATTCTTGTGCCTTCCCTTGGGCTCCTTTCTTTCCGTTGGTTTGCCTCATCCAACCTCAATGTGATGGTTTTTATATTATTGTATCTTATTTTGTTATGTTTTGCTGTTATCTGTTAGAAGCCTGTTCTTTTCTAATGAGAAACAGAAAAGGAAAGGATCCAGATGAGAAGGAAGGTGGGGAGAGATGGAGAGGAGTAGATGGAGGTGAAACTGTAATCAGGGTATATTGTATGAGAAAAGAATCTGTTTTCAATAAAAGGGACTCAAAATCCACTCATGAAGATGGTGCCCCAGTGGCCCGAATGTTTCCTCTTTTGTTTGGGTCAGGCTCTAACTTTATAATCACAGCAATCCTCGCCGTGTAGCTTAGATTGGCTTTGGATGCATGGCAATCCTCCTGCCTCAGTGTTCTGAGTGCTGGGATCAGAGTCATGAGCAGTCACTTCTGGTTTGGCTACTGCTTGCCTGTACCCTCTCTTGATGTTTATAGGCGCCCACTCTTGATATTGTTAAAATGGCCATTCCAACACGACGCCAGTGTTGGAGTAGACAAACTCATGGCGAAACTTAACTGGGGTTGTAATGGAATGTAATTGAGGGCAGGGGTGCATGTCTGCCTGGAATAACCCCCTACCCTGACGCAGGATGCCTGGTTCTGAGAGTCTGTCGTGGATAATAGAGTGGCAGGGCAGAATCCTCCAGAATGGGATCAATGTGCTTGCTCTTTGGATGCGCTCTTTGCTCTTTGCTCGCTGGCCATGGATGCGCTCAGTTTTGGCAGACAAGCCTCTCACACTTATTCTAGAGACTGATGCTAAAATGGGAGGTGTATGAGTTCTTCCATGACAGCATCAAATGACAGCTACCCCATTGTTTATCTTAGAGAATCCGTCACAGAAAATTCACAGAGCATAGAACCTTAGAATGCTTCCTAACTCTTCTACTGACAAAAGTTTTTTTTTTTTCCTTCCGTGTAACCATGAAGGTTTTGTTAAATGTCTCCTATGTGGGAGCCTCTTCCTAGGTTAAGAGGAAGGTCAAAGCAAGTTCTTGACTTCAAATACAGATAACCTCTGCAGAGAGAGAAAGAGTCCATATGTGAGAGCAGGGCAGTGTGGGGAGTGGGAGGGGTGTTCTCCTGTGGGTCAGACTGTCAGAGAGAGCTTCTGAGAGAGATTCAAGAGAAAGCTTGGGGATTTTGAGGTCAGAGCATCCCACAAGTGTGTGTGTATATGTGCACATGCAAGAATACATGTATCTTGTAGATATTAGGCTCTAGCAGGATTAAACAATAGTCATCACTAGGATTTAATTTAAGAATTTAACTTATAGGCATAAAAGCTATTCAGATTTTCAGATTTTTTTTCCTGAATCAGATTCAGGAATTGATCAGGAATTTGTTTATTTCACTTATGTTGTCAAAGTTTCTAATTAATATCTTCTTATTTTTAACGTAATTAGAATTTATCCTGTTTCTTCTTATTAGTTCTTCTGATGTTAGTAACTCTAAAAGATTTTAGTATTTAAAAAATGTGTGTGGTGGTGGGTGTGATGTGTGTGTGGGGTGTGTGTGTGTGGGGGTGTGGGGTGTGTGTGTGTAGGTCAGTCTGCTTGTGGGAGTCAGTTCTCTCTCTCAGCTGGTACCCTTCTCCCTTTCTCTCCTTTTCCATCCCCTCTCCTGATCCCTGCCCCACCCCTCCCTACAACATTTGCTTAAATATATCCAAGACTAGAACTCAAGCCCACATACTCTACTCTCTCTATGGGATTTGATCATTTTTATTTCTTGCAGTCAGTCCAGTATTGATGGTTTCCACTATCTCTTTACCTGCTTTAAAAAAATATAGATTCCAGAACTTCTTTGCAAGCCATTTGGTTTTTGTTTTTTAATTTTACAGCTGAGTTCCTTTCTCTGGGACTCAGAAACCACATAATGAAAGATAAAATAACGTGTTTGTTTTATTCCTTTTCTTGGTGAAAGGTCTTGGCTTGTGGGATAAGTTAGCTTTCCTTGGCAGTTTGAGGTAATTGGGAATCGATGAATGGCTTTAATATCTTTATCATTTTAATCTTTGTATGCAGAACGAAAGATAGCCATAAGTCATGGACTGCAGTCAAGAGAGTCACAGTACATGTTTGTTTGTTTTTCCTGAAAAACAACAACCAAAGGGGTGGAAATGATTGGAAGACTACTGTGGGTAAAAATGAGAGCTTTGGAGACCTCAGGGCTCTGAGGTAAATCTCACCCAAGTGACTTAGTCACTTGACCCTTTTAATCTCCGTTATTAAATGGAGATAATCCTGAGCTCTTGGCTGGCTTGATTTATAGAGTAAATGCACCGTTGTCAGGGAAGTTTCTCAGAAGCTGCAGTTGCTGTTATTTATTCCTTACAAGACTGTGATGGGTACCAGGGTGCTGAGAGAACGCACTAACAGACTTTTAGTCAGACCCTTACCCCTCTCTCAACCCCTCACTCCTTAAAGTGTATCAGCAAGAGAATTGTGTGTAAGTCTCAGAAGGAACTGGCAGGCTAGAGTTTACTTCCTTTGGGCTGGAAGCCATTACGGCTTGGTCTCTGAGTGTGCTCAGTGGTCAGGGGACTGATGCTGTGGTCAGGCCATTTGAGATACTCTCTAGCTCTGAACATCTAAGCTTTCATTTTCTGTGTCTCTGAGATGAAAATGATGATAGTTTTGTTTATTTACAAATTAAGTTAAAATGAGACAAGTCACCACAGTGGCTTTATACTGGTCAAATAGGGCAGGAGCCTGGAGCGAATGGAGGGTGAGCAGACTTTCCAGACCCTTCTTGGAGTTTGCTTTAACTCCATATAGGGTATCTATTAACTTCTATTTTAGTTAGGGTTTGTTGCTGTGAACAGACACCATGACCGAGGCAACTCTTACAAAGGACAACATTTAATTGGGGCTGCCTTAACTTTTCAGAGGTTCAGTCCATTATCATCAAGGTGGGAATCATGGCAGTGTGCAGGCAGGCATAGTGCTACAGAAGGAGCTGAGAGTTCTACATCTTATTCAGAAGGGAACCAGAAGACTGTCTCCCACATGTCTAGGAGGAGAGTCTCAAAGCCTACCTCCACGCTGTGATACTGACCTCCAACAAGACCACACCTACTCTAACAAGGCCACACCTCCTAATAATGCCACTCCCTGGCATTATTCAAGCATATTCAAACCACCACAGCTTCTCTTCCATCTTTTTAACCATATTTTTATTCTCTTTCCTCCCTCTTCTTCCTCCCTCTCTTGTTTTGTAGCCAAGGCTGGCCTTGAGCTTGACTCTTTTCCTTGCTGACTGGTGGGAGAACAGAAGATGTGTGCTACCTTGCCCAACTCGTTATTTCTTAATTTTATTTATTTTGTGTACATGTGTGAGCGTTGTGTGGTACATGCAATGGTCTATGCATGGGTGTGCATGATTGCACACTAATAGCTGTGCAGAGGTCAGGGGAGGACATCTGCTGCCCTATTCTATTACCATCTGCCTTATTCCCTGCAAGCAAAATCTCTCTTGACTCTGGATCTAGGCTGGAGATCTAGGTCCAGTAATTTTCCTGTTTCCCCCTGACCCTGAGCACTGGGGTTACAAGTTTGTGTGACCACATTTAGGTTGTGTGTATGTGTGTGTGTGTGTGTCTGTGTGCATGTTCATTAATGCTGTGTACATCAGACTGTAACAGAGACAACTTCAAAATGTGCTTCAGTCATTCCTACACTGCACAGTTATTATATCAAGCCCAGAATACATTCTACCATCAAATGGGACTCACCCATTATTTTTCTTTGTGATGGGTCGTTAAGGATATCCTCAAAACCAAGGTCTCACACAAAGTCTTGCCCCTCAACACAGTGAGAGGTCTGTACTTGGAAGCAATGGGGTACACTGAACGTGATGTACCACTGTAGGTTCCATTTGTGACTTCAGCGGAGTGAACAGACCCTGGGGATTCCTTGGTGTGGAAAAGTACATTTCAACTTGGTTGAGCTGAACTTTTTCTTTTCTGATAATTCAAGAAAGTGAGTGGGCAGAAGTTCATTTTTTACACAAGATAAACCCTTTCTGGAGAAGATCATGACTCTCCAAAGGCCCAATTCTGAGGGCTTTGTGACTGGAAGGAGACCCATGGCTCCTTGCCTTTATCTGGGTTCCCATTATCTGATCTCCATGGTTAGCTTTTTATGTGTTATATAGATGCTGGTGATTGAAAGCCAAGTCCACAGGCCTCTAGTTCTTTATCCTTTCTCAAGGTTCTTAAGAAGTAGAAGGCTCCTTCATTCTCTGTCTCTCTCTCCTTTTCTCTCTCTGCCATTCTGTCTCTCTGTCTCTGCTTTTCTCTCTTCCCATCTCTGTCACTTTCTGTCTTTCTTTCTTCATCATTTTGTTTCTCCATTGCTCTGTCTCTCTGTGTCACACTGCCTCTCTCTCTTTCCATCCTTTTAACTTTCTCTCCTTCTTAACCTGCCTCCCCTTCCTTGCTCTCTGGAAATTGAACTACAGGGAAACCATTGAAGTTTTTGTAGGTCAGTTCAGTTGATAATGCTATTCAAGACAGTCTATGTCTGGGCGCTGGCCAGACTCACCCACAAGAAGCAAAGAAAGGTTACTGAGCAAGGACATGCAACCATCAGAGGAGGCTGAAGGGCATAGAGTGGAATCCAGAAGGGGCTTGTAGAAATGACATTCAGTATGGTGGGGGACAACTGTTTGGAGAGGTAGTGAAAGTGACAAGAGGTTAAGGTTCATATGTCTAGGTCTGATGATGGAGAAGTAGAGGGGATTGAGTGGGTCAAATAATAAATTCTGCTAGTGACAGTCTCACAGAGGACAGACAGGAAACAGAAAGTTCCCAAAGGGTTTACCACTCAGAGGTCTCAGAAGTACACTGCCTTGGGTAGTTTTTCAGTGTCAGGGAGTATCTTGTTTTTTTGTTTGTTTGTTTGTTTGTTTTGTTTTGTTTTGTTTTTGTTTTTCGAGACAGGGTTTCTCTGTGTAGCCCTGGCTGTCCTGGAACTCACTCTGTAGACCAGGCTAGCCTTGAACTCAGAAATCCTCCTGCCTCTGCCTCCCAAGTGCTGGGATTAAAGGCGTGCGCCACCACCGCCCGGCTGGGAGTATCTTATATATAGGTGTTAATCCTGAAAGCAATACTATTGAGAAGTACTGTTATTAAATCACTTTTATAGTAATCAAAATGAATTAAACCACAAATTGATGATTTTGTCATAATAATTTGAGAACGGTAGACTCCATTTTAAATCAACAGAATAGTAACTTTTCCAAGCTCATTTTAAAGTTATTGTTAGAAAATACTCTTATTTCATTCATTTTACCATAGATAATTTGTTTTTGGAATGAATCTGTAGGATAAGTCAATTGATAACAAGTCCATAAGAAAATTATGTAAGTGTATCTTTGCTAGACAATAGTGGAACTACGTGTACAATTGACAAAGAAGGATAGGAAGTGAATTTAGCCTGAGAAAAATTATTGAGAAGCTACAATCCTATGTACTATAAATGCCAATCTTGATACAAACTAAGTTATTAAATGTTCAAATGAAGATTACATAATAAAGCGATCTCTCTCTCTCTCTCTCTCTCTCTCTCTCTCTCTCTCTTAATAGAATTCACTCCTTCCCTACCATGAGAATATTCACTACTTGTATTAGTTAGGGTTTCTATTAATGTGATAAAACACTATGACCAAAAGCAACTTGGGAAGGAAAGGGTTAGTTTCACTTACATTGTTATACTAGAATCCATCAGCTAAGGATGTCAGTGTGGGAACTCAAAACAGACACCAAGGAGGAACGCTACACGCTTTCTCTTCATGGTTTGCTCAGCCTGCTTTCTTACACTCTCCAGGACCACTTGCCCAGGAATGGCCCCACCCACAGTGACCTGGGACCCACATCAACCATCAATCAAGAAAATGCTCCACAGGCTTGCCTATGGGCCAGTCCTTGGGGAGGCATTTTCTCAAATAAGATTCCTTCTTTCCAGATGATTCTAGCTTGTGTCAAGTTGACATAAAAGCCAGCCAGCGTAAATCTTATCTAGATTCTTAGAAATATGGGCAAACGGAGTTTCCCTGGACCCTTTCAGGAAACCATAAGGTTCAAAGAGCTTTTGCCAAAATGTCTTTGCCAAACCCCAGCTATTGCTACTGATCACATGGTAGCCTTCATAAGTCTCCACTGGAATCAAGGAAGGCCTTATGGCATTTACCAAACTGAAGACTCTATCCAGATGTTTGACTTGCTTTGGTACCAAAGCTCTTACCTCAGTAAATCCTGCTGTGCAAGCCTTGTCCCAAGGCATTGAGCTTCACTACCTCCATAAGCTCTAGGAAATTGGGATGGGGGAGATCCCACTGTCCCTGTAGGCTTCTTTTTAACTGTATCCTTCTAGAAAGGATGCCTAGCATAGCAAAGTGACTTCAGACTTGACTGGAGGCTAGCAGATTATCCACCCAACATTAGCGTTCAGTCCTCTAAATCACCACTTTGTAATTTCCCTCTCAAAAGAGGTCACACAGAACCGTCAACAGACCCACAGGACAGGCGTTGCTCATCTGAACTCATGATTGGTAAGCATCATCTTAACTTTTTCTGCTTTATAGATTCCACCAGCAGTGTTATTTGTGTTCCTGCCCCTATAACCAAGATCAAGAATTTGCCTTTGCTTGACTCAGTCTTCCCAATGCTACTCTAATTCAGTCAGATGTTTCTTTGTTTTCCCCATATGTTCCCCCCATATCGTGCTGCCAAAAGGTAACTCACTGCTCTCTCAAAGGTTCTCCTTGGAGACACGTTCGCACAGCTACACTGTTGGTTTCAGGATGGGCAAAACCTATCTCGGTTGCCTCTCTCTACCAGCTATTCCCACATAGTTGCCCTCTTATGGATAGCATGGCACCTTCTCGCAAGCTCTTCCCATTTCTTTCTTAGCCAACAGTATCAGTCACTGTAGCATCCCACCCTAGGCCAGAGTGGAGTATACAGGTTGACAGTCTGCTCCGATTTCGATATGATTAAAGTCACATTCTTTTTTTAATTCAAAAAAGTTAATGAAGACATAATTACAGTATTTCCCCCTCCTTCTCTCTCCTATCCCTTCCACATCCACCCCTGCCCTCTCCCAAATTTCACAGCCTCCTCTTCTTTAATCATTGTTGTTACACACACACACACACACACACACACACACACACAAATATATAAATACAACTTGCCGAGTCTCTTCAGTGTTGCTTGCTAACCACTTGGGCTGGCCACTTGGTATTAGATAACTATTCAGGGGCACTTCCCTACTGAAGACTAAGTTTTTCACTTTCGGCAGCTGGTCATTTTTTTTTTATTATGGGTGGGGTCCTGTGAGATTTCTCCCATCTGTGTTAGGTGTCTGTTAATTATTATTGCAATCATTCAGGTCTTGCTGAGTGTGTATGGGTGTAGCTTCTGTGTCATAGCTGGAAGGCACTATTTCACAGCAGACTTACTGCTCCTCTGGCTCTTAGAATCTTTCCATCGCTTTTTCTGTAATGTTCCTTGAGAGTTATGTACAGATGTTGTGTTGTGGATATTATCTGTTGGGGCTGGGCAACCCATAGGAGGTTGCTCTCTGCCTTTTGATTGGCTATAGCTTTTGGTAATGGTTTCACCTGCTGTTAAAAGACACTTCATCGACGAGGGGTGAGAGTACACTTCCTCATGAGTATAAGGGTAAGTATGTCCAGTGAAATTAGAAAACATTCTTGAATAACCTCTGAACTGATAACCCAACTCATGAAAAGCTGAGAAAAAACCATAGACTTAGTGGCTTCCCGAGAGCCTCTCATGGTGTATCCAGACTTTCAACCTAGAGCAAAGGCCTTTAATATTTTCCTGTTGTTTGGCTCTAAAAGAATATTAGACTCAGGATGAGAAAGTTACAGCAGGGAACTTGGTGGAAGGTGAGGCTTATTTAGGATAGGCTTCACGCTCAGTGTGCTAGGTGTTTTTTTTTTCCCCTTTGTTTCAGTAAATGGATGTAGTTACAAGGCTGACGGGGGTAAGGCACCCAGAAGTTTTAATTAAGGCTGAGGGCAGGTCAGTGGGAAAGCACTGCTTAGTTAGCATGCATAAAGCACCAAAGAAAATGAAAACTGAAACAACATTTCTGTCACTCTAGCACCGTGACTATGAGTATGCTGACGCCGAGCTAGACTACCTCAGAGCCCAGTCCCTGTGGAACTCTTGGCAAAAAGAGGAAGTAGGTTAAAAAAAACTGCTGAGGACAGAGAAAGGAGACAGGTTCACACGTTTTCCTTTCCCCTCCTCTTTCTTCATCTAAGGGTGGGAGGAAATAGTGTTAATTTAAAAAAAAAGTCTCTTGATTCTATTTCTTTAGTGTAATAGAGATGGAATCCTTAAACAAAACCAAAAACAACTGAAATTAACCTCATAACAGCATAGCTGAGGGAAAATCTGAGAAAATTACCTGTTCTATGCCTTGTTTGAATCTGGGGGAAAATACGATCATGAACGGGTGGAGGAATGAATGTCCTGTACAAGAATAGAGCTAACTGGGAAGAAAGGTCACAAGCTCGGAGATTTGTCACCTAAGGAAAAAGGAGTCATCTTCGGTGTCGTGTCGTCTGGGGCTTTGGGTTCCCTTTCCAGGCTGTGTTCAGCTAACTGTTAGTTCTCATGAAAGGACGCCAAGGGAAGGGGCAATCTTGATTTCTGATGACAGCTTTGTCAGATCAACTCTTCCAGCAGTTGTGTGTGCGTGTGTTTCTCTTTCTGTTCATATACATGTATGTCTGTGTGTATCTCTGTGTGTGTGTCTATGTCTCTCTGTATGTGTTTCTCTGTCTCTCTGTCTGTCTCTGTCTGTCTCTGTCTCTCTGTCTGTCTCTGTCTCTCTGTCTCTCTTTGTCTGTCTCTCTGTCTCTGTCTCTCTCTCTGTCTCTCTCTCTCTCTCTCTCTCTCTCTCTTTCTCTGTGTGTGTGTGTGTGTGTGTCTGTGTGTGTGTGTTGGTAGCAAATTTCTGTTGGGAAAAGACCATGATAAATATCCAATACTGGGCTGGGGAAGATAAAGACAGGGATGTGGTTTCTAAGGACTAAAGGTCCTGCCATTTCCGTAAAAGCCGCCTGCCCTCAGCACACAGTTTTAGACACTGCACTTTCTGAGGGATGTTGCCTTTCTAGATTCAGAAATGTCGATGATAAACTGTTACTGAAAATTGTCTATTCTTCTTAGTAAGTAAGGTATGTGTGTATGTACATGTGTGCTTGTGTGTATCTGTGTTTGTGCATGTGTGTGTATGTATGAGTGTGTGTTTTCACAGTTGTCCACTGGGCAGTGGAGGAAGGACATGGTATCAGAAAATGCAGTTTTGTTTTGTTTTGTTTTGTTTTTTTAACAAAAAGTATTCTTAGATACTCATGGTGCTATCTCAATCCAAATCACCTAGACTTTGGAGAGATTCCCATGCCAGACAGCTTCTTCCTACTGCTTTTGGTGTGAAAATTTTCTTTTTTTTTTTTCCACAGTCAAGTCAAAATGGTATTTATTTATTTGAAATTTTTCTTTTTTTCTCTCTTTTATTTTTATTTGAGAAAAATTTTCTATTAATGATATTGGTTTGTCATCAGGCAGGCACAGACATTAGCCCATTCTAACTGGAGCACTTTGGGGATCATGCTCACTTACATCTCAATGACATCTAGAAAGCATAGGTTACGTGATAAAAGGACTCACTAGTTATTTTTGATATTAAAATTTTAAAAATCAAACTAATTCACATTATCAGAGTCCTGTTATACAATTGTGGATGTCCCTGAAAATGAATCTGAATTATAGAAATGGCTTCCTTTTCACTGGATAGGACAATGACTCTCTCAATATATTTCCCTCACTCTTTTCTTCTTTTAATAATAATTTTAACCAACTCTACAGGAAATGTTTGTAGGGCTGGAGCTGTCCAATATTATCATAACTATGTTTTGGAGATAGCTTCATATCTGAGCCATGGCAGAGGACTAGACCTGATTCCTGCCACAGAAGGTGAAACTTCTAGACCCTTCCTTGTTTTCTCTTAGAGCTAAAAACTGGATATATGACTTAGGCTCAGCAGTCAGAAATACCTCCCCCATTCTTTGAATTTTGA
This sequence comes from Grammomys surdaster, assembly GCF_004785775.1. Lineage (NCBI taxonomy): Eukaryota > Metazoa > Chordata > Mammalia > Rodentia > Muridae > Grammomys > Grammomys surdaster. The sequence goes on along the minus strand of NW_021604782.1, from coordinate 8,416,433 downwards.
GCTGGCAACTCAAGCGGGCAGGACCAGAAGAGAACCCTTTCTGGCAGGCAAGAGAGATAAAGACAGAAATCCTCCATACCCATGTTCAGGAGTGGCTGTACTAGCTGGTGGTGTCCACTGGTGGTAGTGTTGAGGGTGGCAGCTGTAGCTTTGTGTGTTGGTGGCTGAAGTGGGTGGCAGAATTATCATATATGGTGTGGGTTTGAACTAGTTACTCAGTGAAGAGCAGATGAACAGCAGGATGACAACATTTGATAGAGCCCCATCACTGGCTAAGAACTGACAAGGTTCTTTTCAGAGAGATACTGTGGGTCCTTGCCTTAGGAAAATAGACACCAGTAAAACTGAGCTAATATACAGAACTTTGAAATTTGATAAGTGGAATTTAGCCTTCAATAGAATTTTATGGAAATGATGGCCTGCATTTGGGTCTGAGGTTTCTGTATGTACATTCAGATATTGTCAGAAGGCCAATTACAGAGGCCAATTACCTCTCTGATGGAGAATGCTTCTGAGCTGAGAGAAATCTCTCCTCTTCTTATTAGATGAAAATCTCTTCTCTAGATTCTTACTGGAACCAAATAAGTTTCTGAAGACACACTTTCTTGGCTTGCTGGATAAGAGTTGTATGGAATTGGGGATGTTTCCTTGCCTTGCCTTTGTTTGTGAGCTCAAGAATACTTAGAATAGTGGTACTCCCTCACTGAGCACTGGGGTGACTTGAAAAGAAACAAATAAGTAAATAAGTAAGTAAGTAAATACATAAAGTTCAAGTCCTACCTAGAAAAAAAATCCAATATCTCTGTGGTTAGGATCTAGAAACCGGTATTATTTTAAAGTGTCTCATGGGATTTTAATGTGATTTTGAGCAGTAGTTGGTGATCTGAACCCAGGGCCTGGCACACATTGGGCAAGCACAGAACCACTCTGCTATACCTTCGCCCTTCTCTTACATTTTATTTGATACAAGGTCTCACTAAATCACCCAGATTGGCCTTGAACTTACTTTGTAGCCCAGATTGGCCTGAGTCTGTGATTCTTCTGTCTTAGCCACACCCTATCTCTCCTGTCCCCCACCAAGTATCTAGAACCACAGATACCTCCAATACTTAAAGTCCATTACTTAAAGGAGTTTGACAAAGTATTATTTGACACTATGTTAGCATACGTAAACTATAATACAAAATGACAGCTTTATATTACTGCATAAAGAACTAAAGACCATAGTATTACATACTAAGAAAATATGTGCAAGTTGAAGTATGTTTCAGTTTTGGCAATAAACAAATGTCTTAGTTGCTTTCCTATTGCCATGACAAAAACACCACAACCAAGGCAACACAGAAAAGAAAGAGTTTAATTTGAAGCTCACTATTCCAAAGAGTTAGAGTCCACAACCGTTATGGCGGGGTACATGGTGACAGGCAGGCAGACAACAAGACAAACAAGAAGCAGAGAGCTAACTAGGAATGATGTGGGCTTACTCACCTTCAATGACACATGTGCTCCAAAAGACCACACCTCCTAATCCTTCCCAGAAGAGTCCCACCAACTGAGGACCCAGCATTCAACTATATGAGCCTACGAGGACCATTCTCATTCAAACCACCACAGCAAATTAAAATTATAAATGTTCATGAACCACCAGCTTCAGAAGACAACAACACCATAGAATATTTCAAACAAGAGTTAGCTCATATGGTATATACGTACCTTGTATGAATTATATATGATATGAGCTATGTCCAAACAAAAATATAGATAATATCCTATGTAGAATAATTATAGAGAATGGTATTTGGTTGAACAGCCTGGGAATAACTATGCTTAGTCTACTTTCTCTGAACCAGCCTTTAAGGAAGGTTAAGATCTCAAGAGCCCTTATGTATAAGACATGGATTAGAATATGATACAGAACACGAGACCTGGTATAAAGAAGAGGACATACCTCACCAAAGTCCAAGACGGGGTGAACGTACGAATATTGGAAGAAGAGAACACTGAGAGGTGGAGCCTGCGAGACGGGAAAGTGCAGTCGGCAGGTTTTGCTATCCTAGACAGTGATCTGATCAGTAAACAAACAGAAGATTTAAAGTTTATCATAGAATCTTCATGTTACGGCTAGAAGAGACTTTGGAAATCGGGGCGGGCGGGGGGCGGGGGGACACCCTGAGATCTCCATATCAACCGAGCGCAATCCTTTTACACATTTCCAGCTGGGGAGGCGCTAGCTTTGAAGCCTGTAAGATGGAAATTCAGACACAGGCTTTGCTGCTTTGCTGCTTTGCTTTCTGACTCTGACCAACGAGCATTGAGTTCCCGTCTCCCTCTGTTTAAGACACACAGAAAGCAAACCTGCCTTCCCATGGGTTCAAGTCAATGAAAGTGAAGCTGTGCCCGAGTGTACTGGGCAGGTAGCCACTCTGTGGCTGTTGATCATCGTCTTAAAATGCTTTATCTGAGCATTTTAAACAATCCTTACAGGCTTTGTGCAGATATATTATGGCTTCCAGTTTTGTATATTTATGAGATCTCTGTGTGTCTCTGCATCTATCAGTGTTTCTTGTGCTTTTCCTACCTCTCCCTCTCTCTCCCTCTCTCTCTCCCTCTCTCTCTCTCTCTCTCTCTCTCTCTCTCTCTCTCTTTCTGTTTGTTTTGTCCTGTTCTGGTCTATTTGTTTTATCTTATTTTGATTTTTTATTGTGCTTTAGGTAAATGCTAGAGAGAATGAGAGAGACAGAGAGAGAGAGAGAGAGAGAGAGAGAGAGAGAGAGAGAGAGAAAGGGTGTGGATTTGGATGGGAGGGGGTAGGAAGGAATTGGGGGAGAGTTGGGAGAAGGGAACCATAATCAAAATATATTGTGTGAAAAAAATCTATTTTCAGTAAAAGAAAAAATTATGTACTATCCCTTTAATAGCACATTAATGTTCAGAAATTAGGATCTCTCCTTCTCTCCCTCTCCCTCTCCTTCTCCCTCTCCCTCCCCCTCTCCCTCTCCCTCTCCCCCTTCCCCCTCCCCCTCCCCCTCTCCCTCTCCTCCTTCCCCTCCCCCTCCCCTCTCTCCCCCTCCCCCTCCCTCTCCCTCTGCCCTCTCTCTAAGGACTCATGCAGCTTAGGCTGGCCTCAGACTTGCTACATAGTTGAGGATGCCTTTGACTTAGAAGTTTGGTCAGATTTAGTCTACCACCTTTTACAACCACTCAAATACAAATGGCCTCTAGTAGGCCAATCTGAACACACCCAGAAATTCTAGGCAACTATGCTGTTTCTATGAAGGCAACAGTTTCATTCTGTCTCCTAGAAACTAATAGAAAGTATCCATGATGTGGTGTTAGCAAGGCAGACACCCCACTGAGTACAGTAGGCATTTGATTTAATCCGATGGTAGAATTACTCAGAAAAGATCTGTGCAGCACGGTGCAGTCCATGGCGGCCATGGAGCACATCAGAGGCCCTGGGATCATAGAGCTGAGCCCTTGGTTTATTGTGGATGTACGATAAAAGATGTTTTTCTCCTTCGAGGTAATATTCCTGTCATTTTATTGGGCAGTAGTGGCCGTGCCTTTGATGCCAGCACTCCGGAGGCAGAGGCAAAGACAGGCGGGCAGATCTCTGTGAGTTTGAGGCCAGCCTGGCCTACAGATGGCAGAATAGCCAAGACCACACAGACAAACCAGGTCTCAAAAAGACAAAACCAAACGGAACAGAATTCTTACCATTTCCTGAGATGATCAGTGGGACGTTGACAAGGTTGTGCTGGAGCCCTGAGCTCGCTGGTGGGAATTCTTGGGGGGACTGAAGCCTCACAGACTCTGTTGTCCTGGCATTGCCTGCTTACCTAAGCACTCTGAGCCTCGGGGTTGTCTTAGTCATTCTGGACCAATGTAAGAGGACACTGGATTAAATGCCTTTCTTCCTTTTTTTCCCTCCTATGACTCGTACAAGAAAGATTACATGTGTTGTACAAATCAACAGCCACATGACTTGTGGTTTTTACAAACCTAGCTGCTAGCTTTTTCCATCCAACGCATAAGGTTCACCCTGCTCCTGGGACTACACCCCAGGGACAGAGATGTAGATTTGCTGATGTGCAGGCATGGAACATGGAACCCTTCACGGGTTGGGGGGTGGGGGGTGGGGATTGGGGGGTGGGGGGGGAGAGGGGTAAGACCCCTAATGGGCAGACAGGAAACAGACATGCTCAGTTGTCCTCTCAACTAGCAACTGGGAGGACTGATGTCACTTTATAGTCCCTATTTCACAACAAGGCTCTAAGCTTAGGTGTCATCCTTTCAGAACTGACCCATTGGAATTTTAAGAGAATTAAAAGCATAATGAGAAGAATATATCCCATTATATGCCCAGGAGGTGGTAAAAAAGCCCAAGTAAACGTAAGAAGGGAATCATTGTGGACGGCTGAGTACCATGGTTCACAGACAAATGGTCCCAGACACTCCCCAGGTGACAATGTCTTTTGGGGTCAAAAGAAGATGTTATAAGACATAGGGTGAACATTTAGTTGGCTTTCCTCATGTGATACAGTGCAGACTTTCAATGTTTTTCCAACTCTGGTGCTCTGGAGAAAGGGTGAAAGCAAGTGAAGGAGGAGACTCTTACCACAGCGGATGCAACGCTGGTCTAATCAGAGGAGGGGAGAGACCGTATCATTTAGGGTAAACAAAAAGGGGAGAGCAATTTAATTGGCTCCTGATGTTCCGTCTAACACAGGCCAGAAGTCTTAAAACCTAGAGGCTTATTTTTATTTGTGAGTATATTTACTTTTATTTATTTTTTTAAATGAGTTTTCCATCTGTGTTGATGGAATTCCAGTCAAGGAACTTCCATCCTGGCTCCTTTGATCTTATGCTCACCTTTCAAAAGCATGAAAAGGTCTTCTCTTTCCCTTATGTAAAAGTATTTCCAGCCAGTGTTTAATATTAAAGAGATGGTTATCGGACCTGGGACAGGCATATTGAAGCTATTCTGCAGTTGGCCCTTTCTCTCCTTGGCTCTCCGTTTGCTCACAGCCACAACTCCCCCTCCTCCACCCTACCGTTCTTAACATGGCTGGTTTGGTACAGATGAGGGGGTGTGGGTAGCTATCCCGAAAGCTGTTCTAAAAGCCACGGAGAATAAGAAGGAAATGGGGGTTTCTTCTGCGAAGCCTCTAGGTGGGCTGTGGAGGTTCCAGGGCTGCCGGCTTTAGCAGGCTGTGCTTGCTGGACCTTGATGAGAAGGCCAGGCTTCCAGGCAGTCCCTGGAGGATGATTCTTAGTGGGGAACCCCTTACTCCCCTCCCTCAACCAGATCTAAGAAAGCCATCTGTCTATAAATTATTTAAGTTCAGCAGATCAAACAGGTCTCAGTGAACACATGTAAAAAAAACAGGAATTTGTTTTGCAAAAACCAACCAGTGATGTGTGTGTGTGCCTTTTCAACTGAAAGGATCGTGAAGCCTAGGGATCAGAGAAGATTCTAGAACAAACAAGCTTTTTTTATTCCAATTTGCTTTCCACAATGATTTTGCTTTTTGTTTTTAAATAAGCTTCGATGCTTCTCAGTTGGCTTACGTGTCATATGAGCTTTCTTACTCAATGGAAGCATGTTTATGGAATTTGTACTTTTCCAGTTTTTTAAACAAAAGATTCATAAAGAGAAATGCTTCAACTTTAAGGAAACTTGACTTCTCCCTGTCTTTTTGTTATTATTTTATAATTATTATTTTAGTCAGCGTTTCATATAGCCCAGGCTGGCCTTGAACTTGCTATATAGCCAAGGCTTATTTTGAACTCCTGCTCCTCCTGCTTCTACTTCCCAGGGCTAGGATCACAGGCAATGCCCCTCCCCCACCCCAGGATTTTTGATCAACCTTTATTTAGAAAGTGAGACACAGTAAGATGAACATTTTATAGCACACAGATTCTATTAACGTTCAAAAAACTTTACTAGGATTTCTTCAGATTATAGACTCTGGAGATACAGTTTGGGTGTTCTTTCATTTACATATAGCTACATACAAATTACATCTAATTCAATTAACATGCAACTCTTTAATTACCACAGATTGCAATAAAAATCAATAAACTTCTAAATTTTTTTTGAACTTTCTTTTCTGAATAAAATGGTCTTTGCCTGTCTCCCCACGTCTGAAGCTCCAGATTTGGAAGAAATGTCTTCATCTATTCACACAACTCAAATATCACACCGAATAATTAAGGCATTTTTATGGAAGGCCTATGTGGAGAAGGTTTTTTGAAAGACACCAATTTAGTAAAATTTGGTGATGGAGAAAGTAGACACCACACTGTCGGCTTTAGGACTGCATTTATTATACACTTCAGACAGCAGAGGCTAACAGCTGGAGCAGCAGGTCAGCTGTTCGAATGTTTCTCTCTGAATCAAAGATGGGGGGGCAGTGCACTTTACAGATTCCAGCTGTGCTTACTTTGGGGTTTCCTGGCTCTCCTCTCTTCTGTGCTCTGTAGCCTACGTGTCCAAACCTCATGGGACACTCTGTCCAGCACGAGTCAGTCTCCTTCCTTTCTGTTCTAGAAATAAAGAATGTCAGATATGTGTAATGTTCCTCATGGTCTGAGATGCCAGAGGAGGGGGGAGGAGGAAAAAGGAACAGAGAAAGGAGGGAAAGAGAGAGGAAGGGAGGAGGGAGAAGGAGAGGGAGGGAGGAAGACAAGGAAAGAGGGAGGGAGAGGAAGAACAATGAGACAAGGAAAGGGAAAAGAGGGAGGAGGAAGGGGAGGAGGGGGAGAAAGAGGAAGAGGAAGAGAGGAGGAAGAGACACAAGGATAATGAAAAGACTAGAACCTTCAGAGTGAGCTCAGTGTGGCCCATTAAGTCAGAAGGAAGAAAGGAAGGAAAGAAAGAAGGAAGGAAGGAAGGAAGGAAGGAAGGAAGGAAGGACAGAAAATAAAAATGGTAGCATCCAAGGATGAAGAATTGGCAGAAAGAAAGAGCCTTACCTATTGTTACTTCCTTCCTAGATCAATGGTTCTCAAAAGTAAATGTGTACCAGAGTCTCCTAGAAGGCTTGTCAAATGCTGACTCTCGGACCTGCCACAGTTGCTCACTTCTTGAGGCTACTGTGAGGTCTGCCTTTTAACAAGACTTTCATTGACATGCTGGAGTTGAAAAGCAGCTGTCCCAGGTTTGGGGGCTGGGAGAGGCTGTCTGCAGATGGCCTACATAGCATAGGAGCTGTGTTTTAGAGGGAATGGGGGCAGGGAGGCAGATGTGTAAAGGAAATTGCCCAAAGAGCAAAGCCAAGTGTCAGTACAAAGTAGGAGAAAAGGAGGTGAGGATTGACAGAGGTCTGCTAAGGGCTTCCACATGCAGTGTGCCTGGGCAAGTCACATAGCAGACAGAGGCAAGAGCGGGACAAAAAGAGACCTCCGAGTTGCCACTAAGGCATTGATCAAAGTAGCCAAAGGTGGTATCTAAGTGCCCAAGTCTCTTTGTCAGTCTTGTTTCCCAGTATGTGAACGGGAGATGCAGGTCAGTAACAGAATGTATGTGCAATGCCCCGGCCTCAACCCGCATGTAGCATGGTTAACTGAATGAATGAATACAACTTACTGCGTGGTAATAGAGAGATGAATGCTGGAGCGATAGAGTGAGGGGGATCCTGGGAGGTATTGGGGTACCTAATTCCATCCTTATCTTTTCATTGTTAGATGCTGATAACAAGGCTACCTTCCTTACAGCAAGTCTCCATGAAGCAGACTCACACAATGTCTCCCTAAAATATCTACAAAACCACAGCAGAACAAAATAAAAGGTGAGTCTTAAGAGACACCGACAACAAATGACTGTGAGACTCTCGAAAGAACAAGGGGTTCTCTTGAGAGCCTTCCATCTCCCTAGCCACTCCCCTTTGTCCATGCTAAGTCATAGCTCTGCTGCTTTGCTGGGGTATCGCTTTGAGCATGTCTAGCCCTGGCTTTTCCTAGGTCTCGGAAAGCAGCACAGAAGCTCCAGGGTCCTGTTTCCATGACGACTTTTCTAGATGTTTTCATTGCCTTTTGTACTGAAACTAGGAATGTGAGAATTTTGTGCTAGATGCTCAGAATTTTTGCAAATGCTAAGACAGTGTTTAATACTCATGGCACTCTAATAAAATTGTAACTCGGGTTATTAATGAGGAAGTCAGCTACTAGCATGGGACCCTAGAAAGAATGCCTGATGCAGCACAAGCTCAATAGCCAAAGAGAAATGGGCTATGGTTTCAACCCAGGTTACCTAACACACTGGATACGATCCCATTAAGGGATCCTGTCATGGTACTGCTATGGTTATACTTTGTCTGAGACATGAAATAATGCATGTATCTGTTTGGTTTCCTGCAGGATCCACTTTGCCACCTACCAGTTTTGTATTAATTTTTTTTTAGTAGCAATATTTCAAATCTATGAAAATTCATCATTACCATCCATTTTCTACTTGCTAATACATTCTAATGGAAGTGTGTGTTGCAACTTCTAATTATCTTTTAAATCTCATGGGAAGCCCTAGTTGGAATGTTTTCCAAGAGCTACTTAGTTTTCTCCATTACATTCTCCTGCTAAGGCCATTTTCTCTTATTTTTCAATTTAATGTGCCTCTTCCTGATGACTGAGAGTCTTCTAGTGAGTTTTCCATGACTATACACGCATAAAGGAAGGATTAGATTGACTAGCATCGGTAGCTGGCTCAGTCTTCCTTAGGAATCTTGTTGGGTTACCTTAAGTACCCTTTGGTAGGCTTCTTATCTGCCTTATGCTCTCCTCATGCTGACATTTGATTGCTGCTATGACAGTATTATGAGGTGGGACCCTTAAGAAGGGACTAGGTCATAAGGGCTCCACCCTCACTAATAGATTTGTGCAATTTTAGCCAAATGGGTTTGGCCATGATGTCAGTGGGCTCCTGATAAAAGGCTCAGCTCCAATCTTTCCATCCCTGTGTGTCACTTCCTTGCCATGTTATGAGGCAACCAAAGCCAGTGCTGTGCTCTTGGACTTCCAGCCTTTTAAACTGTGAGCCAAGCAAATGTCCATTACTCGGAGGTTGTCCATACTGTAGAATTCTGTTACAGAGACAGAAAATCTACTTAGATGTACCTCTTCCCTGTCTTTTTGGGGAGCAGGTGGATGTAAGCATCCTCTGGATAGAGCACCACCCCCTGGACTGGACTAGGAACCTTGCTTCTTTGGATGATGTTTATGAATTCATAATGTGAAACCAGCCTAGACATATGCCAACAGATTAAGAAATGTGTATGTACACAAGGAAATCCTACAGCTGGAAAGAGGGAGGAAAATGGATGGAGCTGTCAACCATTAGGTTAAGTGAAGTAAGACAGACTCCCAGGTGAGTCTAGAGAGATGAAGAGAAGACGCAAGCAGAAGGAGGACTGAGTTGGGTAGCAGAGTTCTCTAAGGAGGAGGGGGTCAAAGAGGGTGGGGAGGAAGGGAATAGAAAATACTATGTTATTTTCCTGTGAAGGATCTGTATTTAGGCATGCATATGAGCAAGGCACAAAAATACATATATATAAAAATCCCATAGTGAAAGTTATAAACAATAATAACAAAAAATAGACTGCTGCCAGATGGCTCAGCAGTTAAAGGTATCTGCCACCACCCTGAACTACCTGAGCTCAATGCTATGCATCCACACAATGCAAGGAAGGAGAGCACCAGTTCCTGAAAGTTGTTCTCTGTTCCACACACACAGACACAGACGTAGACATATACACAGACAGACAGACAGACAGACAGACACATATACACGGAGGCACACATACACACACAGTCACATACTCACAGACACACAGAGACTCAT
>NW_021604782.1:8386781-8406585 GCF_004785775.1 Grammomys surdaster | reverse complement strand
ACACACAGGCACACATACACACACAGTCACACACACACAGACACACAGAGACACATACACACACAGACAAAGAGAGAGAGACACACATACACACACATACACTCAGAGAGAGAAAGAGAGAAAGAGAAAAAGAGAGAGAGAGAGAGAGAGAGGGAGGGAGAGAGAGAGAGAGAGAGAGAGAGAGAGAGAGAGAGAGAGAGAGAGAAAGAGAGAGAGAGAGAGAGAGAGAGAGAGAGAGAGAGAGAGAGAGAGAGAGAGAGGTAATACTCTCTGACATCAATCAATAAACGTTCAGACTACAACCAGATCTAGACAACAGTCTCCTTGCAGCTTTTTGTGAGTCTGTATGCTGAGCTCCCACTCAGTTAAACTGAAGCTCAGGCTTAGTGATGTGCCAGTAAATGGGCTTTTAGTATCCTGTCTTCGAGTGACTAAAATGGCTTAACCTTCCCACTCACACACACAACCTTTGTTCATGGCAAATCTTGGAATTTTGGCACCTGATTGGAAATGTAGTTGCCACTTAGAAGCAGGAAGGAATTACCATGGTGACTAAGCATGAATGGGCTTTAATCCTTAACTTGAGCAGTTTTCCTTATGTGGTTTATGGTGGAAAATTCCATGTAGTAGAGGTTCTGAATTCAAAATTGGCTTCAGGAGTCATCCATTGTATTTATCTGGGCTGTTCTTACCAAATTAACCTTGAAGGTAAATATATAAAACCTGAGTTTCATGGATTACATATTCATTATATTAATATAATGATCCCCCTTATCTACAGCGAATATATTCCATGACCCCCAGTGGTGGTCTAATAATACAAACACTATATAGGATGTTTTTCCTGTATATTTACAACTGTAATGAGATTTAATTGATAAGGTAGGCACAATAAGAGGTGAAAAATAATAACTAATAATAAGTAATCATCAAGGTATGATATAATCAATAATATGAATAATATTTTGAATCCTTAATATTTAATAGTATAATATTACACAGATTTTTGTCCAAATAATTAATATTACTAATTATTTAATAATAATCCAGAGCTAACTTAAACTATAGAAGGTAAAATCATAGGTTGGGGATTCAGTTTAGTGGTAGAACATCCCCCACCCCATGAAAGCAAAACTGGGGAGGCTTTGGGAAATGAATAAAATCCAATTTCAACAGCTGAGAAGCTGCCGGTTGACATGAAAAATCCACTGAGCAGAGATATTTTCTCAGTATTATCTGATAAAAGTTTTAGTTTGGTGTTGTAGCAACTTATAGAAGTTGACTAAAGACCAGAGTGAGGCAGGGTTAAAGAGAATCATGGGATGGAAATAATCTTTTTTAGGGGAGAGTAGACAAGGCTGTGCTACAAAATGCTGAAAAGAAAGGTATTAAGATATGTGTTGGGCTTCTGGAAAAATGAGCTTCCAAATATAGGGGCCATATATGCTCATTATATATGTGTACATGTATGTGTATGTGCATGTGTATGTATATTCTCTTTCCTGTGTCATGTAACGTTCTGCTAGTAAGTGGTTCAGGCTCATGGGACGGCTCTCCAGCCTCCAGTTAATCAGGGACACTGTTTAATCTGGCTTCTTCAATTCCTAGGGTGTTTCTTTAGTTGGTTGAAATTAGATCAAGCTAAAAAGGGGAAGCACAGAGATGGAGCGCAAGCGATTTCCTTATGATACAGAAGGCTGCCACACCTCCTCCCTTCTGCTGCTGAGAATGTTCCATGTCCATGTCTGCTACAAAGCAGTCTGGCAAAAACGGAGGCAAGCTCCAGCTGAGCATCCATACACCCAGCTAAACTTTTACTACTAGGGAAGAAGAAGGATTTCTGGGATCACTTGCAGTCTCCTCTCTTGAGAAGTGTGGAAAGCTAGGTCAGCCTTTTTTTCCAAAGCACTCAAAGCCATCTGTGGCTTACAGACCAAAAGGTCAGCACTCTGAAGTCGCAGGACACAAGTGGAACCTCTTAGCTATCACCATAAAACTTCACTGGGTTTTAATTGCTAGAATCATTTGTTAGAGTCATTTCCTATCCACCTAAAGGATTCTGTGTAAAAGTGTGGAGTATCTTTTTTGCTTTTCTTAATGGAGCAGCATGGGCCGACTATTTTGAGGCCCTAAAAGATTAGCTCTGCTCATGGCTGCTCTACAATTCTTTCTTTTGTTCTTTCCAAGGCCTTCTTCAAATGCCCATTGTTTTCTTTCACAAAGGAGCACAAGGTAAACTCTCCTTAAATGGTTCCCTCTCTCTTTTTAACTCTTTGGATAGAAAGGGAGAATATAAAAAGCTGAAATAAGTATCAGCACTTCTGGACTCATGAAATGTAAATGTCCAGAGATGGAGTGCAGGTGCAGCTTGATATAGGTGTCAAAATCCATCCTCCAGATAAGTATCTGAGTGCTGGCTTGTCCTCTTTCCAAGTAAGCTTTCAGACTTAAACTTCAATTCCTAAGGAAATCCAATATTCTCCTTTGTTGTTGTTGTTCTTGTTTTTGGCTTGGTTTGTTGTTGTTTGTTTTGCAGCTGTAAAAGTTCCAAAGATCACTACTACAGAGCCCAGATTCTTGACTCATCTCTAAGTAATCAATGTGACCGAGAATTCAGTGCTATGGCTGGTTAGGCCCACATCATAGTCCTACACCCAGGGCAAAAGCTGAACCACACCAAATGATAGAATGGAGAGGCATGTTCCTGTGAGCCCATGTGATCAAGGAAGTTAGATGATGGAAATAGTTCTCTACCAGTTCATCTGCTTACAAAGGTGATGCATTTTGAAGCCATTGTGTAGTGGCTTATGTAGTGACCTTCATAATTTTTTATTATTTTAAATGTGTATATGTGGATTGGGTCTGTATGCTTAAGTCCCTCAGGTACATAAGAAAAATCAGAGCATAACTTGTTTAGGCCAGTTCTCTTTTCTCACTATGTGGGTGTTGGGGATTGAACTCAGATTCCTGGGATGGAACTCAGGGTGTCAGGCTTGGTGGGAAGCGTGTTCATCCAGCAAGCTGGCTTGTCAATGCTGCTGCTTGCTGCTGCTGCCTCAGTTAATTCTCTAACCACTCACTTGCCTGAGAAGCTCTCTGTCAGTGTCATACTTTAAATGCGTTGTAGTTATCGCACCCCCATGTCCTTTTGCTTGAGGGCAGGCATATGTTGACCCACTGAGACCTAGCGATTTCAGTGTGCTACGTCATGGTACTCACCGTACCCCAACTGTCACTTCATATCTTTGACTTTACAACCCACTTGTGTGTTTTGTGATTCTGTGTACTTCTCTCTCTCATGTGCTCTACTATAATGGAAGCTGTCAAGACTAGAGCATCCTTAGCCAAACTGCAGGAAATCAAACCTTTATTGCTTAAAAATACTAAGGTATTTGTCTATGATCCATGAAATATTGGCTTTATTGATCTGTGGTTAGATACCCTGAGATATTGTCTCAGGCTTGCAGTAGACAAGATATGTACCACAAGAATAGCAAGACCATTCATATCAATGAGGACCAAGAAACTGAGCCTGGTAGTACCTGCCTGTAACTCTAGTACTTGGGAGGCATTTGCAGGAGGGTGAAAGCCCAAGTTCATCTTCAGCTGCATAGTTAATATAAGGCCAACCTGAACTACATGAGACCCTGTCTCAAAAAACACCACCATCACAACACACACACACACACACACACACACACACACACACACACAGAGAGAGAGAGAGAGAGAGAGAGAGAGAGAGAGAGAAGAAATTGGAAAAGTAGCAGAGAATTGACTATTGCTTCTATACCCTTACAGCAAGCTAGATTTATTGACACTTAAATGAGTTTAGTGTGTGGTGATGGGGTTTATAAAACCTACTCCAGACTAAAATCAATGTCATTATTTGCTGCCTACCTAGGTTTAGATAAGTAATCTGACTTTACCATGCCTTAGTTTCTCAGGATAGAATAATACTTACCACACACCACACAGCACTGACGTGATGTTGGGATGAGTTCATATTAATAGATATAAAATGTTTAAGATGAGTTAAGATCTAAGAAAATAACACAAGAGTCATATAACTATGTAGTCATAACTTTGTTGGTGATGGTTATAATCTTTTCATGAACGTTTGTGTGTAAACACTCCGTGAACAAAGGCGAAAGAAGTATTGTTCAGTAGCAAGTTCCCCAAAGCAGGGAAGAATCCTGAAACAAAACACACATTTTCTTTTTATGAACCTTGTCTGAATTACCCACCTCTGAGTAAGAAAGTGGGAATGACATACTAATGGAAAAACAGGCTAATACGCCTGCCCCCCCCCTTTCACATTCGAGGGGTGGAATCATTTATGGGAACACTCTCCAACTTTCTAAATGCTGCAATCAAATCACGGCATGGAGAAAGCTACAAAACCAAGTTCCAAACAATGAAAATATCAGTTTCTTAGTGGAGCCAGTCCAACCATCTGGCATTCATATGTTGCTCTGGGGTGAGTGATCATACAGGCAAGTAATGACCCAACCCCACTTCTAGGCAAGCGGCTTTCGTACAGGAAGCTTTCTCTGGTCACTTGTGGCTGGTTACTGTTACCAGAAGAAGCCTCCTCCCCCCACTTCCCCTGTTGATGATTTAAATTCAGATCTTTCTTCAAGGGACCACAAAAAAAAAAGACTTAGAATGCTTATGAGGAGTGCAAGGCACTGAGGATTCCGTAAATAAATGCGTTCTTTAAGGCAGTTTTAAGAAAGAAAGGGCCAGCCCTGTTAGGCAGGCCAAACACAGTTTTAATGATAATTGCCTCTTCTAAATGGATCTAAATTAAATATTGATTATCTTAGTTCATATTTAAACCTATTTTTGATAAAACTTGGAACTCAGACACTTGGTATTTCTTATCTCTTTAGTATAAGCCGTGAATTTTGTTAGCTTTTTATCTTTTTCCTGTAGTGTGGAACTTGACATACATTTGAAGGTGCATTTGTTCATTTAAAATAATCAATCTAACAAGTTGAGCTACTAAGCGCTGGGTACTGAATTAGGTACACTTACTTACTTGGTAGATTGTAAGGAGTAGTTTAAAAATATTGGGAGTCGTGTATACAAGTGGAAGACTGCTATAAAATGCCAATAGTGAGATAGCCTTTTCTTTTTTAAACCACAAAAAGATGGAAATGAAGCTGGAAAACAGAAGCGATACTCGTGAGACAAGTTAAACAACAGTGCAAATAGCATATACATTGGTGAGATTCAGAAGAACACTGTAACAGGGATGGTGATGTGGATTCAGTGTGCACCGTCCTGGGATTTGGGTGGGGTGCTGATTTGAATGAGGATGGCCCCCACAGGCTTGTTTGTTTGAAGGCTTGGTCATCCTTGGAACTGTGAGGGAAGGATTAGAAGGTGTGGCCTTGTTTCAGGATGTATGCTACTGGGCATGGGCTTTGACCTTTCAGAAGAGCACGTAAGGCCCAGTGCAGCTTTCTCTCTGCCTGAAACTTGTGGATCAGGTGTGAGTTCTCAGCTACTGCTCCAGGGCCATGCTTGTCTGCTTCCAGCCATGATGATCATGGACTAACCCTCTAAAGCTGTAAGCAATCCCCCAACTAAGTGCTTTCTTTTAAGTGTTGTCTTGGTCTTAGTATCTCTTCAACCAATAGAGCAGTAATGAAAACAGATGGGAAAGACAAAGGAATAGAAAATGACAGCAAAGTAACTAACTTCAGGACGGGGGACATGGAGTTAGTGCATGGATAGAGCTGACACCAGAGGAGGCAGAGCTGGTGAAGCAATAGCCCTAATTGCATGGATAAATGCTCTTAGCCTGTTTTGTAAAGGTTTACAAACCCACCTAGGAGACCTATCTTGCCTTGGGATTGTAGCTCAGTGGTAAAGTGTTTGCCTAACATGCATCTAGCCCTGGGTTCAGTATGTGGTGACAGGGTGGGGAGGCAAGTGTGGCACCTAGTTTGGAGCAGTTAGATGGATGTTTAGGTTTTATCACCCCACAGCTCTATCTCTCTGTGTCTCTCCCTCCCCTTTGCTGTCTCTTCTCTCCTTCTTCCCCCTCCTTACTTCTTAAAAGAGCAAAGAAGTCTAATGTGCATAGAGACTGAAATTCATCCCAGTGTTGTGGACTATTTGGATGACTGTGATAAAACACATGAAGCTGGCTCATTAATTTCCTTTTCTTTTGGGATTGTGATGTAGCTGAGTGGGACAGGATTTGCTTGGTGTGTGCAAGGCCTAGGTACAATGCACAGTACCTGTGAAAGAACACTTAGACAAATAATAATTGTGTGCATTATAGAGTGTGGGCAGATTTTAAGCAGAAAAAAAAAAATCCATGAATCAGTATTCTAAAGCTGGGAAGTCTAAGACCAGGATACTGGTAGATTTGTATCTGGTGAGGGCTTGTTTCCGACAGAGGTGCTGTCTTCTCATGGTATTCTTGAATGGCAGGATGGTGAGGACAGTCTCTGGAGCCTGTTATATGTATGCCCACCCTTCTTACAACCAGAGTTGTCATTCTCTAATCATCTCTCAAGTCTTTCAAGCCCCTCCTCCTCATACTGACCCCCTCGTGATTAGGGTTCAGCAAAAGACATTGGATGGCACATAAATATTTAGGGCCTGGAAATCAGCCACAAAACTTTTTTTTTTTCAAAGTATAAAGGGTACACCAATTGCAGAGCATTAAAAAAACAAAAACAAAAAACAAACAAAGGAAAAAAAACATTAAAAGGAAAGAACAAATAAAACTGAGTATTTAGCACTAGAAACCAGAGAGAGTAGCAAAATGAACCCAGGGAAATCAGTAAGAAGGATTTGACTGTAAACGAAACACCGGATGAGATATGTAGCAATCAAGGAGCATGATTAATAAATCTGACTAGCTGTGCCTCTGTACAGACGAAGCAACCTTTAGTATTGCGAATGTCTAAAAATTGCTAAATCTATAATGCTAACATAAACAAAGGGCTAAGACATGACTTAATAAGATTATAACAGTCTCCAATCAGGAAACTTGAAAATATCAGCTGAAAGACTGTTACGTGAAATTTGTTTAGAGATGAACAGTGAGACAGCTAGGATACTTGGGAAGGTACAGGTTACAGGCTGTGCTTCCTGAGAGTCAGCTGTTGAGGCCAAGTTAGAAGCAGGATGTGTATTAGAGAGCACCTCCTATGGAAGGGAGCGATGGGTAAGCAGGATAGGAAACAGAATGCCACAGACCCTGATGCAGACCTCTGGTACTCCTGCAAAGCCTTAGCTAGCCCTACTTGGGAGCAAAGGTAGCCCTTTGGAAATATCTCTCTTTAGACAATGGCTGGGCCTAAGTTTCCTTAGGCATTGGCTATGCTTCACCCTGACAAGAGAATCATCTTGGCTATCACCACTTTGCTCACTATTGCCTGAAAGAATGTGCCAAGGAAAGTCAAGTTCTATCTCAAAAGCCACAGAGGTCTATGTAGGTATGAAACCCCTGCTATCCACAACCTTTGAAAGAGATCAGAACAGGGATCCAAGGATAGGAAATATAATGCTATATTTAGACTATGAACCACTGATCCTTCCAAGATGGAGGAACCCTAATCTGGTCAACTTGATAGCAAGTTGCCCACTGGTCTCCTCCAGTAATAATACATTCTAAGAATCCAGAGATGACTTCTGTAGCTGGCAGCTTGCATATTCAGAAACAGCACTCATTACTGGATTTGGTAAGCAGGACACTATGCTAAGTGCCTTGCGTTTGGATTCACCTAGGACATACAACTCCGGGCAGGCATTGCTGACTAGTCTGTGTGTGTGTGTTGTGTTGTGTGTTGTCACTGGAATTTCCAAAGAGGCTTAATTGTGGTGAGAAGATTAACCCTAAATATAGGTGTCATTATCCCATAGGCTGGTGTCCTAGACTGAGTAAAAGGGACAAAAAGGCAAAAACCAGCTGAGCACTAACATCCAGATCTGTTTTCCAACTGTGCACACAGTGTGACCAGTTTTTTCACACTGGTGCCATGGCCAGAGCAGTTTTGCCCTCTCTTCCTTCCTTGTCACAAGAGATGTTCCCTCAAACTGTGAGCTGACTTAACTATTTCCTTAACAAGGAAACATCCTCTTGAAGGATGTTTTGAGAAAAGGAACTAAGACAAAGTCGTCGTTGCCAGACCTACACTCATTCCTCTTCTCTCTGATGGCCAACTCGTTCATCTGTTTTATGGGGTCATTCTGACCCAGACTGGCTCAGTCTCCCTGTGTGTGGAAATGAACAGGCATTGCACGCTTGATCTCTCCTTTATAGTTAGAATAACTGTGTGAGGACTGTGACCATTCTAGTTCATTCTGGAGTTGATTAGCATCATTTCATTGCACCTGCCAAAACTTGTCCCTACAGGGTCAATTCCATCTTCTCTTGAACCAGTGTGGCTCTCTTTGAGAAGAAGTCCACTTGTTTATATTGTTCATCTTTCAAAAAACTTTTCAGAAACAGTCCCAGAAAGGGCTGTCAGAGTGACTTCATATTCCTTTTCTACATGTTTTCATGGACAAGGGAGCTCAGCAAAGTCTATCAAGACACAGTTATTATAAAATCTCTTTTTTGAACACATATTCTTTTTTTTATTTTATTGTTGTCTTGAGGCAACATGTAGCCCATGCTGGCTTTGAATTTACCACATAGCCAAGGAGAACCCTGAACTTCTGACCTTACTAATGCTGTATCCCTAGTTCCTTCCTCATTCTTTTCTTCATGGTGAGTCAGAGCACTGGTCCTTAAAGAGGATAGCTTTGCAACTTGGTCCCTTCTATGTAAATATTCTTTACAGTATTTTTCCCTCTCAGGTCTTCCTGTTCTCCCCAACACCACCTCCAGGAAGCAGATGCTCTCTGTTTTCAGAATGCACAGACCTCACTCTGTTACTGTCCCACACCTCACATGTTTTCCTGTCAGCTCTAGTCACGTTATTCTGCAGATGAGCTTCTCTCAGTCTCTTTGTACATATTTTTGGCTCTTCTGTCACATACATGCCTGAGTAACAAATGCAAGGAGAAGACAATGTACAAAAGACCTCTCAAAATAGAGGTCCAGCTCAGAACGTTTATGTCCCTCTAAAACCAGAGCACACTGTATACTACTGTCCACTGAAGCATATTTTATATATGTTTGGAATTAGGGTGTTGGCAATGGGAAGTCATATTTCTGCATAGCAACAAGCCATTGATATTTTGTATAAAGCTAACTTGCCTTGGGACATGATGGTGACAGGTCTGTTTTATACAGTTACATAATCATTTTCTGCTCCCAGGTGTTTTAAGATTATGTATCTAATGACAACTGCATCCCCAAAGGGTTTTGTGGTTGAATATTATTATACACTCATTTGTTTTCAGTAGATCCACATAATTCCATTTTCATTTAAAAATGTGTTATTGAGTCAGGTGTGAGTCACATGCCTGCAATCCCAGCATCCTGGGGGCAGAGACAGGAGAATCATAAGTTTGAGGCTAGCCTGGGCTACATAACTCTTTCTCAACTACATGAATTAATGAATAATTAAGGTGAGATTTACAAAGAATGCATTTTATTAATATTGAGTATTCAGTTTAATGGATTAGGACAATTATATACAGTCTAACTACCACACTAAGAACAATGTAAGAATTTCTCTAGTCGTAGAAGCTTCCCTGTTTGCTTTTGAGTCTCTCTCTCTATCCTGTAGACAACCACTGTTTTGTTTCTATCATAACTGATATTTGCCTATTCTAAAACCTTATGTGACCATATAGCATATAGTATTTTATGTCTGTTACCTTTTGCTCAGCATTGCTTTCATTTACTTCTTTATCAGTATATGGGTGTGTTACGGGGGTGCTCCAGCCACAGCAAGCACGTGAAGGTCAGAAATTCTGTCTTTCCACTGTGTAGACTCTGGGAATGGGACTCAACTTATCAGGCTTGCTGGTAAGTTCTTACCCCCTGAGCCATCTTGTTGGCCTTCAGCCTGAGTTTTATCCATTTGGAGTGTATGAACATTTTGTTCCCAGTCTCTCTCTCTCTCTCTCTCTCTCTCTCTCTCTCTCTCTCTCTCTCTCTTTCTCTCTTGTCTATCTGTCTTAACTGTGGAATATACTTTGCCTTTGGCAGAGTATGCTTTGGCCTCTGAGAAATGCAGGAAGGTTGAGAGAGCCAGTCAGGTAGACATAATCAGTGCTTAATCAGGTAAACTTTGAGCAGAGGTGTAACAAATTTCTATCTTACTCTCTTTCAGTGAGTTTCAGTCTGAGGCCAATATACTTGAGTCTCTCATTTTCTCAGATTTATCCACAGTCTATGCCAGAATTCCAATGAGGCTCTGAGCTGACACCCAGACTGTCTGTAAATATATCACCAAGTTAAGCTAAAGTAACAGGTAGACTCCTCTAGTTTAATGTCACAGAGAATACGACTTTGTAATATGGAAATATGATCAGCAAGAGGGAGCTTCTTGAGGCTTGGTGTGCTACCCTATACCCTTAATCACAGAACTGGGGGGGGGGGGTGCAGAGGCAAGTAGATCTGTCAGTAGAGGCCAGCCTGGTCTAACTAGTGAGTTACAGGCAAGCCAGGGCTACCTAGTGAGACTGCCTCAAAGGAAAGAAAATAAAATAAAAGGAAAGGAAAGGAAAGAAAAGGAAAGGAAAGGAAAGGAAAGGAAAGGAAAGGAAAGGAAAGGAAAGGAAAGGAAAGGAAAGAAAAAAAAAGAAAAAGATAAAACAAGGGGTCTTTTTCCTGTGTCACTTAGGTGTCAGGACAGTGGCTGCCAATCATCATTAACCTGTAGCCTCCAAAGCTGGTGTAGATATTACCACTCAGAGAGTCAAAGCAGATAGCCACAGAGATACAAAAAGTACTAATGCAATGGCCCTAACAAAAGGCTCGAAGAAGCACATGTTGGAGGATTTTATAAATAGTCTTACAGTCAAGCCACTCATGTTATATTCCTCTGGAGAGAGACTGGGTACACTGCTGTTACACTTTGAATCTTTATGTTTCCCACTGGCTTGTGTCTTACTGCTTTTCCCTGATGTTGTGGAGGTATGTTGGAGGCTGTCCAACCTTTGAGCATGTGGTCTGACTGGTAGTCAAGGTACCAGGGCCTTTGAACATTATAGCTCAGTCTGTGATTGTGGCTTGGTGTTCTGCTTTCTGGTCCACAGTATAGTGAGCTGCTGCTGTCAATCATGCCTTCCTTAAAGGATAGACTCAAATCCTCTGAAATGTGAGCCTAACGCCCCTTTCCCACCTAGCTTGATTCCTTCCAATATTTTAGCCACAGAGACACACAAAGTATTAATGCAATGCCTTAACTAACTGCTAGAGAGTCTGAGAAGTCTAGACTAGCTGGGTACCCAAGAACATACACTGTGGCTAAGATGTTTCTCACAAAACAAAATGAGTATGTTTATTAGTTTTGATTAGGTTCTCAAAGGTATGGCTTATACCTTCAGAGCTTTCTTTTGAGGAATTATTAGCATTATTGTTTTCCCTTGTACCAGAAGATATAAGGGACCAACAAGACAGGACAAGAGAAATTACACAAAGTATAGAAGATTCCTCTTTCCCACTATTGCTCAGGGTAGCCCAATACCCCATTGCCTTTCTTGGAATGTTCCCATTGTGTGATTTGGCACAGATATCCCAAAAACTACTTGGGCTCAGGAAAACTTAGCATATGATAACAGTCATGTTTTATCTGAAAGAAAGGGTCATTTCATGGGACTTGCATTTTTTTTTTTTTACATTATGTGGCTCATTCTCTGCTCTGCAATGGTTAAGAGTCTAGAACTTCTAAGTTTTGTTTTGCAAATTTAGGTTTTAACTTACTAAAAATGTGTATGAGCAGGCTTGGAGAGACGGTTCGGTGGGCAAGAGACAAGGTTTAGTTCCTAGCTCCCACACGGTGGCTGTCAATCATCACCTCACAACCTCCCGTAACTCTAGTTCCGGGGATCCCATACCCACTTCTGATCTCTGTCAACATCAGGCACGTGGGTCCACATACATACAGACAAGTAAATCACTCAAACACATAAAACAAAACAAAACAAAACAAAACAAAACAAAAACCAAAAACCAGCTTCTAAAAATGCTCGCAGAATTGGAGCAAAGAAGGGAGCCATTGTTTTCTTTATATAGAGTGCCAGTCATCTTTGCATTAAATTCTATTGAGTCATTAGTTAATTATATGTGATACTATTTCTGGACTTCTAGTTATCTTTAATACAGCATCATATCAGCCATTGCATCAGTTCCTTGTCCTAAGGATTCTTTTGATTATTCTAAAACTCTTATATTCTAGAATTAGTCACATGAATGTTTGAGTTACCTTGTCAAGGTCTGTGAAAATTACTTTAATAACAATCTATGAATGTATTCATGTAAGCATTTTGTATTAGCTTCAGCTCAATAAGAACCTGTTGCAGTTATGAATGAGATTGTTCAAAACTCATCTTTAATTGGCTGGGACTTCTCTAGTGTCAATCTTAGGGTAACAGCTGCAAAGCTTACTGTGTTTCATGTACTACTGGATCAAATTTGTTGGGATTTAAGCTGACACCATATTACTCATAAACAAGAGGCCTTGGTTTTTAACCTTAATACTACCTAATTTCTTTTTCTTGTTTTATTTTATTGGCAAGGGGCTTGAGCTCACTGTTGAAGGTACATGATAAAGCTATCTTGATTACTAATCTTACTAAGATTACCCATGAAGTATCCTTAAGAGTTAAGGCCTCTAGACCAGCTTGTCAGTTACAATATTTTATTTTTCTAGGGAAATTCCTTGTTTTTTTTTTTTTTTTTGTTTGTTTTGTTTTTTTGCAGGGGGGACATTTTTAAAAAATTAATGGTGAATTATTTTACATTTTTTAACATTAAACCATCCTCACAAATGGGGGAGATATCTCAGTAGTATTGGCCTAATAAGTACCAAGCTACAGGCTTGATCCCGGTGATAACCTCATATGTTTATCTTAAAGTCTATTTCTGAACTTGGTTTGACAGTAATGTATATAGAATTTAATTTCATTCTTTATGAGATTAGCCTAGTTTTATGTCTGTTTAATTTTAGTAATAAGTTTTATTAGCCCATAAAATTGAGATAACCTTTTTTTTCCTATTTTTTAAAAACTTTTTTTTATTTTTCTTTTGAGACAGGTTTTACAACATAGTGTAGGCTGGCCTTGAACTTGTGATCTTCCTGCTTAAGCTTCCTGAGTGCTGGGTAGTAGGCATACAACACCTGTCTTAGCTCTTTAAAATCCTTTGAGGTTATCTCCATGTGAATATTTGACCAGTCATAGTCACCAAAATGTTGATTTTTTATGTGGGTAAAATTTAAAACAGAAATTCAAATTTTTTAATAGTTAAATATATTAATTTATTTATTTTTATTTTTTAGTTTGAGATTTTTTTTTTAGTGATCACCCTTTTTTAGTTTCAAAATTTCTACTGAAACTGTCATTGAAATCTCCCTATTCATAGTCATTTCTTCTTCCTTTTTTGTCAGTTTTACCAGAAATGTCCCTATCCTCCTACTATTTTAGGCAGTAATATTTTGTTTTGTCCATCTTTCTGACCATTTCTTTTAAATAGTTATGCCTATTTTTAGCTCCAAAATTGTACACTCAACGCATACACCTGCATTCTTGATTTCTTTGCCTCCTCTTGGATCTCTGCAATTTCAGTGCCGTAGGGAGAAGTGCACACAGAGGAATTATCAGTTGAAGTCTGCTTCCAATGTTGCTTGAGTTACTCACACAGAGATATGTGATAAGATACAGGGAAATTCGTGCTCACTCAGTTTCAGATTTTAGCTTCCTTGGTGCCCTAGTGCACACCAGGAAGCTACCGAGTAGCTCCAGCTTCTAGTGCCCATTCTTGGAGTCTCCTTAGCCCATTTCTTTTCTAAAGAGAGCTGCTTCTTCCTCTCCTCCTTTTCCTCCTTCTCCTCCTCCTCTTCCTCCTCCTCCTCCTCCTCCTCCTCCTCCTCCTTTTCTTTTTACTAATTTGGATTTGTACCACCCACCTTTGTCTCTGACCTTTTAAAATAGAAAGTGTCCTTAAGGATAAGCCCCACCCCCAGGGGAAAAACACAGAGAGGCTGTCAAGCAGGCTGAAACCTCAAAGGATATTATGTTCTTGAACCAGTCTCTACATTAAAGAGGGAAGGGAAAGATCCAGCAGATCTTTGAGTTGATAGTTGTAGTGGCTAGGTAGTAGTTGATTGTCCTTTCTCCTTTCTTTTCTTTTTTTCTTTTTGCCAGAGGGAAGGGATCTGAGAGAGGCAGGAGAATTAGAGAGAAGAGCAATAAACCCTTCTGAACAAACTACAGCATCAAGAGAAATGGCCTGCCTTTCCAACCCCAGGAAATGCTTCCTTGTTTACAATGTTTGGACCACTGGATAATGTGTAATACTTTAAGGTGTTTTATATGTACGTGTTTGTGTACAGTGTACGCACAGACACACATATATGTGGCCGCCACATGATAGCAAGTGCCCTCTACTCTGCCACTGCCCTCAGGTGGGGGTCTTTCACTGAACCTGCAAGCTCCAGCATCCCCCCACATGTTGTTGGGAGTGTTTTTCCTCATGTCTGACAGGACTAGCTGTTTGGCATTTTTGGCTTCCGCTGAAGTCATCTGAAGAAGCACACTAAGAGATATGCTGTTTGGTGAGATTATTTAGTACAGATAGCATGAGGGTGGCTATCCGAAAGAGGGCAGATGAGTCTGAATGACAGGAGGGCTCCGGACTCCAGGACATGTCTAGGCATCCCCTTCTGTTTATATCCAAACAGCATTATAGATATTAGTGTTTTAATGAACTTATTCAAATACATTGTCTTTGATAAAGTCAACTTGAAGCATATCTCATGTACCCCTGTAATGCCAGCACCAGGGAGAGTAAAGGATGGCTGAGGATTTGAGACCAGCCAGCCTCAGTTTCATAGTGCATTCCAAGCTTGCTAGGAGGACATTGTGAGACTCTGCACTTAGACAACACAGGAACAAGACAACTCGAAACTCTGTGAAACAGGGTACAGTTGCCACCTTGTTTTGTAGACTTGGACCTCATTTCAAACTGGTTTTGATAGTTTAGTCTGGGGTTTGCACTATTGCTGTATTGTATCTCATTGTTTCTCTTTTGTGCTGGACACCTAACCTACTTCTGATTGTTGACCTAAAGCTGGCTGCAGAGCAGTCTCCTTCAGACAGGCCTTTGCTTGTCAGCAAGACAGGTCTGTCCAGGCAGACCTCTTGTTCATTTCACTTTCAGCCATGGTAGATGGAATAAGGAAGAGATAAGACAAGGATCTCTCTCTCTCTCTCTCTCTCTCTCTCTCTCTCTCTCTCTCCTCCTTGACTCCCTCTCCCCCTTTCCTTCTCCCTCATACTCTGTATGTGCATATGTACATGGTTGTGTATGTATTGCATATATGTGTGTATTTGTGCATTTGTGTATGTATGTGCCTGTGTGTATGTATGTCTGTGTGTTTGTATGTGCATATGTATATGCTTATATGTGTATATGTGTGCATTTGTGTATGTATGTGTGCATTTGTATATGTATGTTTATGCGTGCATTTGTGTATATATGTGCATATGTTTATGAGTATGTGTATATGTGTGTGCATATTTATATGTGTATGTGTATGTGTGTCTGTGGATGTAGGTGTGGATCAAACTCAGCAAATGCTAGGCTAGCCCTGTACTGCTGTGGTACATCTTTTTACCTCTAATGCACTGGCGAGCACATGAGTTTAATGAGGACAGACACTCCCACGTGAGGTTGAGAAGGACCACAGAGTAGTCAAAGTAGTCAATATGTAGTTGGGACAGAAGCAACTATATCCCTCAAGAAGGCAAGAGAAAAAACCAGTCATTCAAGGTGAGTACAAGCTAAGAGAAGCTCATTTGTTTTATGCTTTTAAATCAGTGAGAGATGGCTAGCCAGGGGAATCACTTTAAAATATTCTTTTTATTTGATATAGAAATATTGCTATCAAGAAACCGAACAGATGGAGTGAGAGTAGTAGGAAAAAGAAAATTATGCAATAGGTCTGATGATTCTGAGTTTAGTAGTACTATAGGGAAAAAGTAAAAACCTCCTTCAGGATATTCTTATTTTCTTTACTATGTATGTATAAAAGTTGATGGTTTCTTATTCATCCCAAATTCTTAGTAGTTTAAGACCAACTATCATTACTTGTGATTAGGGTTTTTTTTTTATGTGTGATTAGTGATTTTTATTTATAAGCTTATTTATTTATTTTATGGATTTTGTACTGCTGAGGATCAAGCTCAGGGTCCTGTACTTGCTAGGCAAGCACTGTACCTCAAACAACACCTGCTATCCTATTGGATGTGTTTCTGCCTGTTGTCAGGAACAGAATTGGTGTTGAGCACGACTATATTAACAATAAGTAGGTGTGATTTTTATATTTCAAGTAGATTGCTATAAAATAAGTCATCAATTGGTATTAAATGGATTTGTAAAGCAGAGTCTTTTAACAAGAGATTTGAATAGCTTTCCCTTTTGGTTTTTTGAGAGAGGAGGTCTTGCTACATAGCCCTGCCTGGCCTGGTATTAGCTATGTAGTACAGGCTAGCTCACAACTCTTCATCCCGTCTCAAGCTCCTCAGAGCTGAGATTACAGGTAAGAGTCATCATTGCTGCATAGCAGGAACAAAATTCTTAAAAGTAAACAGCTTTGGAGAATAAATGAATGATCAGCTTTACAGTTCAGTATTGAGCGCCGTGAAAAATCATGGACAGGAAACGGTCGTAGTCCCTTCGAGTCACAACCTGTTGAAAGCTTGACAACTATCCAACCCCCAGTGTCTTATCGGGGCTGCCCATCACTGTTGGGCAGCAACCTCGACCTCTTTGTACCAAGCAAAGGGTCGGTGATCCACTCCCTTTCATTTCCTATCAGCTACAGTGCTGTCAGCCAGTCCTGCTTTCCTGTGGTCCTCCAACCCTAGATTTCCCTTAGGCTTTTACTCCCAGGCATCTGCTTTTGATGTGTGGAGGACTCCACTGTGGGTTGAGACAGAAAATTCTGATGACTCAAGAAACCCTGAGGGCCTGGAGTGTGAAGCAGGTGGGTGACCTGACGTGGCTGGAGAGTCCTCTCTCTCTGTCCTTATCTATTACTGAGTGATGGCAAGGCTTCTGAGCTGGAACTCTCCAGAACATGATTCTTAGGTCCTGCTCCTGCCTACACCTCCAGGTGTGCTTTCCCCGCCCTTAATTACCCTATGAAATCATAGGTTGCCCTTGGAAAGTTACACTCCTAGCGGAAGAGAAATTTATAATCATAGCTCTAGGGGCACAAGGCACACTCGCTTTGATTTGCAGTTGCAAAGCCAACCATTTCTTTTCTATAGCCTGAAGTACAGGGCCGTGCCGGTTGAAACTTTGTGCTGTCTGAAAACGTTTAAAAACACAACTAGGAGGAGGCCATACACCAAGTTGTTTGTTTGTTTGTTTTGGTTTTTCGAGACAGGGTTTCTCTGTATAGCCCGAGCTGTCCTGGAACTCACTCTGTAGACCAGGCTGGCCTCGAACTCAGAAATCCGCCTGTCTCTGCCTCCCAAGTGCTGGGATTAAAGGCGTGTGCCACCACCGCCCGGTTTTTCTTTTCTTTTCTTTTCTTTTTTTTTCTGTTTTCTTTTCTTGTTTTTCCTAGGCTCTGTGACTAGGTTTCCAGGGCTTTTCAAAAGAGGAGGGAAAAGCAACAAAGCGAAAATGCACCAGGCAGGGAGTCCACCAAAGCTCTGCAAGAGGCCTGGCGCTAGGGTGAGCACCGGAGGGGGCAGGGGTGACGGAGGTGGGTGTGTCTGATGTGCTCTGGGAAGGTACTGAATGGAAAGCTTAGCCTCCCCTCACCCCCCACCCCCCTCGACCTGCAGCAGCGCGGGAAGTTCAGTGAATGACTGGGGGAGGGGACCACAGAAGGCAGAGTCGTTGTGGGTGCCACGCAGGTAAGGAGTACAGAGCAGCTTGGGAGGGGGAAAAGCGCTCTGGGGTGCAGGGAGTCGCTGACTTGTGCTATGTGGATGTGGCAGAAAGCGCCAGAAGGCGGAGAGGCAAGGAGGCTGGCACCCGTGCCTCTTCTGCCGCCGGCCTGCTCCTAGAGCCCGGGAAGTTGGAACTCGGCGGCAGTGACGCCCCGGGAGTTGTGACTCTTGTCCTCCAGCGCAGTGCTGCCCTCCGTAGGCTCCGGGTTGTACCGAGGTGAGGCTTGGGTTGGGCTGGCCCGGGGGCAGCGGGAACTGCGGAGCTGGACCTAGCAGGTAAAGTCACGGGCGCCCGGGTGTCCCTCGGCGCGGGTGGCGACCGCCCCGCCTCCCATCGACTGTTCTACCACCCGCGGCTTTGTAGCCCTGCGCGTGAGCGCCTGTGAGTGCGCGCGCCCGCGGGCCCGGAGTGGGTGGGTGTGCGCGCGTGTGTGAGGCCGCCTGCAGGAGGCGAGGCTGCCCTGGCCTCCCGCACCAGCCGGTGGAACCCAGCCCGGGAGGGAAGTCGCCGCAGCCGCCCGGGCGGCCCTCCTGCCCTTTGGCCAGGTCAGTGCGCCCCAGGGTCCGTCCGAGTGACACGTAGGTGGCCTTCGGTTGCTTACCTGGGTCTGGTTGGGGACGCGAAAGGGCTAGCGAGGGGCTCCCCAAGTTTCTTGGTGCTGCGTCCCCGAGGACTTAGATGGCCCGGGTGTCCGCGCGTCCCGCGCTCAGCTCACTGCTCACCAGAGACGTCGTCGTCCCTTGAGTCTAAGGAATTTAAACTTAAGTTTCCGTGAAGCCGCCCGAGGCTTAGCCTGTACCTGGGAAATGCAAGGTAGGGGAGGGACCTGGCTTTGCTTCGATGGGTTGGTTGATCGGCTGTTTGCTCCTGTAGGGAGACTTTACTGTGTATGGTTTTAAACTTTAGGCTTGTATTTCTTTGCTGCCATTTGGTCTTTGATGTGAGGTATCCAGGACTTGTTGCGGCTTCCAGGCTGGGGCCCTAGACTGTCTCTTTTCTCAGTCCTTTCTTCCTCTTCTCCCGTCTCCTTTCTTCCTTTCGCCTGTGCTTCTTCTTTTTTCCTTTTTAGTTGCAATCTATGGAGCTTTCCTTCCATGTGGTTTTTAGCGAGTACTGGTATGTGAAAAGTTTCACTCTTAAGCTATACCCACGGCTATAGATACCTATTGCTAACTGCAACTAGGAGAAGGTAGCTAGTTATTAAAGCAGAATCCTCTACTCTTTTCGGCAGTGCTGCCTATTTATCCTTTTGTGTAAAGGTCATTTGCTTACCTAACATGACTATGAAGTCAGAAGTCCGGGTTTTAAAGTCTTAGAAAATGGAAGAACATAGTCTCTTGTCAGATGGAATGAATACCGAGGAAGAGAAGTCAACATTATGCCTAAGGCCCCGTGCACCACAGCCAGCTGCATGAGCACACAGCTGTAATAGCATCTAGCTTTTGCCCTTGGCTCTTCAGATGCGACATCATGAATAATAACCACCAGGGCTCTTAGTATATGAAAACGGTATTTTTTTTAAAAAAAAATTCTATTTAGTTTTTCCTTTTCTTTAGTCTTGAGTGTGAATTTGAGGGAAAAAATGTAGAAAGAGAAGGAAGCAATTTGAGGCAGGAAAGCTAAGAAGTGTGCTTGCAGAGCTGGGCCTCCACATCAGAGCCTCCTTGTACACAGCGTCCCCTAGCGGTGCAACCTGAACGGGTTCTGGGCTCCTGGGCTTGGTGTCCTCATCAGGAAAATGAATGGGTG
>NW_021604782.1:8356934-8386681 GCF_004785775.1 Grammomys surdaster | reverse complement strand
AGTCTTTTTCTTTCTTTCTTTCTTTCTTTCTTTCTTTCTTTCTTTCTTTCTTTCTTTCTTTCTTTCTTTCTTTCTTTCTTCCTTCCTTCCTTCCTTCCTTCCTTCCTTCCTTCCCTCTCTCCCTCCCTCTCTCCCTTCTTTTTTCTTTCTTTCTTTTTTCTTTCTCTTTCTTCCTTTCTTTCCCCCACGAGGGGACCAACAATATTTTCTTCTCCTGCCATTCTGCGAGGCTGCCTAAAACTGACATGAGGACTAAGCAATTCTTGTGGTCTGACTTCTACTAGGCACCACCTGCCCTCCCACCCTGCCCTTTGCATCCTCAGCTCAGGGGAGCTGCCACTGCCACCCAAGGCTCAGCATCCCTGTGAATGATGGTTAAAGAAATCACAGAAGTGGAAACGTAAGCAGCAGCATTTCAGAGACTTCTGTTTTCATTTAGAGTTAGTACTTTCCAGAATGTAATTTGATTTTGTTTTTCAGATTCTATCATAGATATTGGGTTTTACAGAATCTATTGTTTGACCTAGTGGGACATTTGGGGGAAGAATAAATCCTGGTTCCCCAGTATTTGAGGGCATAATAACATTCAGTCTGAAGCTTGTGATTTTTTTTTTTTAGGATAAGGGATCACTTCAGACACTTGGTATAAAAATTTGTGCTCGGAACAGAACACACCATGATTTCAGTGGGAAGTTACAAATATTTGACTCATAATGTCTTTAGAAGTTTAGTTTAAGGTCAAGTTTTTAATGTCTGTGCTTAATGTGTGGCCACCCACTCTCAGTCCCTCCTTCGATCCTTCCCTCTTTCTCCCTCCCTCCTTCTCCTCCTCCCCTCTTCTTCCTCCTAATCTGCTCTCTTCCCTCCCTTCCTCCCCTTCCCTCCTCCTTGCATCCTTACCCCTCTCTCCTTTCCTGTCTTTTTACTTTCCCTCTCCTTGCCTTCCTCCCCTGCCCTTTTTTCTTTCCTTTTCTTCCCTCATATCCTTTTCTTCTTTCTTTCCTTCCCCTCTCTCTTCCTTGGTATCATCAAGCCTGCCCATGTGAGGGACAGGGTTTACTTTGAAAGTGAGGTATAACGTCATAAAACGGACCCCTAAGTCAGCTCTGGCTTTGCTAAATCAGCATCTTACTTCTGTCTGGTTTCTTACTTATTGCAAAGGATGATAATTCGAAAGGCTCTATTGTGTCCGTGTTTAAATATCTGTCAGGGATGTTAAATGCTGGGAGAGGAGACAAATTGAATTCTTGTTGTAACAGATATGAGGAAAATGGAGAGCAAGGTTTAGTCAAAGCTGAAGTGCAGAAGGTGGGAATACAAATAGCTGTGGTGTGGATAGTGAAGATCGAATGTGTGCCATATTGCTTCACTATGTACTGATAGAGAAGTCTTAAGAACCTTGACACGCTGGGAGCAGAACCTGAAATCCCAACTGTGGAGGAAACAATCAGCATTGCTCAAAGATTGATGGGGACAGTGAAGACCTGAGAGGTGCTTGTCATGGTCCTTGGTGGCGGTGGAGAAGGCCTGGATGTTACTTTAAGGAGTTATGGCTTGTCATTATTTAGCCCCAAGATGCCTGAGACATCCCCCCACCCCCAAGTCATACCAGTTAGCAGCAGAGCAGAGGTAAAATGTTTGAGGGATGACTGAATGAGTGTCCCCCTATGTTCTGTTGGAAAAGCATGGCTAGTAAGTTGTGTGGCACCATTGGCAATTTCTTTAATGCTATTATGTAAAGCTTCTAGAACAATCTGCGTGTCATTTCTTCCTCCCTTACCTCATCCAAATGATAGCTTCCTTTTGGGAAACTTAATTTAGTAAAAACGGATGAGGCTCCTGGGCTGCACAGGGTCTTGTGGGGTCTTTTGAGCATGTGTGTTTGAAGTCACTCTGTAGACAGAATGCTGGCCATGGGATGTTTTCATTTTCTGTTTGGGGTAGCCTGCTGGCTAATGCTAACTTAAACTCTTCTCCACAACTGGCGTTCTTGACCCTGTTTATATTATACATAGTATCTTAACCACAGAGTGGACTATGTGTAGTGCAGACCAGAGAGGGTTGTTATTAGTGCAGAAATAGAGTTAATACATCATTTAAAGGATGGAGGTGGGGTGGAGTGGGGGAGTAGATCTCTAAGACTCCTTCGTAGTTTAACTTCCAATACTCCAATAGAAGTTCCTTGCTCAGAGTAACTAGTAGAGTAGTAAGTACTGATTTTAGTTTTTCATCTCTGAAGCAGTTAGCTCCTTCTGTCTTCTGTCTTGGTGGCATTCCATTGAAGAGTGCAGGACCCCTCTCCTGCCCTCTGCTTTTGTGTGACTGGTGAGAATACATGAGTTTTCAGCCTCATGTCAAGCTGATTTGGGTAAAGACTTTGAATTACCCCTGAGTTTAGAGAGGCTAAGACGACAGATCATTAAAAGAGATTTGGTCAGCATTTTATTATCTTCTGGATATAATTTAATGCATGATCCTCTTAGTTGCTTTCAATTAATTTGTTTATTTAATTTTTTTTAAAAGTTTTTGCAAGGTATGGGGACTTCGGTTTGGCATGGTTAAAGAAAATAGTCAACTAGTTAATTAATTTACGAAGCCCAAGGCTGATGTACTTTATTTTAGGGTTTCTCAAGAGGTCACCTTTTAGCGAGTGATGAATTGTATGTCAATGGCTTGGTTCTTTGTCCTGGTAAGTTACTGTGAGTTCACTATAGTGTTTGTTCTTACACGACCAGCTTGCTGCACCAGGCCCAGGGACATTCTCTTCTGTGCCTGTGGCACAGGGACTCCACCCACCCCCAGTCAGTGCTAAGGAAGCTTTAATCCTGATGTTCACCTCAAAGTCAGGGCTCCCCTCCCCCCTTCTGAAAATGAAAGGGGACTATTTTAATGCATCCATGGATTTAGGTTATAATTTATTTTCTTTTTGTGGTACTGTTTAAAAAAGTGATATAATGACCGGGTAGACTCTTGACTTTAGTTCAGTGCTAAAACAAACATGTACAAGCCCGAGTCGGGGAGGCCAGGATGCGCTTGTGGTAGCACGGAAATAAAGGAAAATGCCTTCAAAACCAGTCTCTTCCTCTAAAGAAAGGGAAAGCTTGGCTGGGAACATGCGGCTTTGGATCTCTGCTTAGGTTGTAACTGTCATTTAAAGGACATCTTGTCTGTCGTGGACATTCTGTGTGCCCGTGCATTCCGAGGGGTAAGCTTCAGCAAGGGCTGCTTCTGGGAACCATTCTCCTCAGCAAGCTTGGTACCCTCCCTTTCCACTTACTCCAGCGCTTCCCATTTCCTGCCTTCTGTGACAGGATCTTATACTGTAGCCCAGGCTAGCCTGAACTATGAAACTCAGCCTGGCTTCTGACTCACAGCAAACCATTCCTGTCTCAACATCCCGAGTGTTTGGATGAGCTACTACACACTTGAGGGGATTTTTTCCCCCATTATCTAAATTTGAAACGATGGCTCAGATTAGTGTTCCTATCTTGGTCACCCTGTATCCCAGTGATTCTCCTAACTCTTCAGTGAGTTTCTGTCCCAGTAAAGGATAGTCCTGGCTTTTTGGAGGGAGAAGGATGCCGGGCAGCAAAAGCAAGATCTGCCCAAGCCCAGTAGTATGTAACTGACTGTCGATGCATGCAGGCCTCGTGCTAAGTACCAGGGATAGACATAAATGAACAATTCAGGTTCCCTCCACCCCTAAGGAGAAGCTAGTGAGGTCTCTGAATGATGGACTTCTGGTACTACGGGGCCATAGAAGGCTAAGGAGCAGGGGCTCCCAAGTCAAGGGTCAAGGCAGTGGAAGTGAAGATGTGGAAGACCTGGGAGGAACCATGGGAGATTAGACTCTGGAAGGACAGTAGGAGAAGATAAGCGAGCCTGAGAACAAAGGGGATCAAACCAGGGAGTCAGGAGGTCTGGAGCTGGGCTCGGTAAGTCAAAAGGCTTTTCTTTCTACATCTGTGAAACAGGAACATGTACTGATATGATTTGCTTCTCAAGTTTAGTTTCTATTCTCATGGGCCCTTCATTTAATCCCGTATCTATGGCTCATCCATCCACCCACCCACCCATCCATCCATCCATCCATCCATCCATCCATTCATTCATTCATTTCATGTACAGTAGGCATTTGCTAAATGTCCATCCAAAGTTGGGGAACAGTTGGAAACAAGCTGTGTAAGGCCTTTTCTGACACGGAGATGGTATTCTATCATGATCTCTCTCTCTCTCTCTCTCTCTCTCTCTCTCTCACTCAACTTTTGACTTTTTCTTCGATTTCTCAGTACTTACAAAGTCCTCAGGGTTTCCCTCAGTGAAGGAGTTGGAGCCTGGTATTCAGGGCTTCATTTTATAAAAGAAAGATAGTTCACCAAGATTTAACTCCAAGTTGGAGAAATATAGTGCCAGACCCAGGGTCTTGTCTGTGGCCTTGGCTTGCTTCCATTCCCTTCTGGATATTCCTGCTTTTGACCCAATTTGTGAATTTCTATGTTCAGTTTATGGCTGTCTTCCTAGAAATTTCAGAGTCTGGTGTTTGACTTTTAAAGTCTTGTTGCTATCACTTAAGAATACAAACATTATAGAAAGCATCCAGCACTGTATCTATTTGTAAAAGTAGATTTTTTTTTTTTAGTCATCCGAACAGTACACATAGGTCTACAGTAAGAGACAAGACCTCTGCCTCGTCAGCTGCTTATCTGAGGTAACTAAGTTGTTGTCAGTTTGTTCTACAACCTTCTATTTTTGGCCTTGGATTACTCAAGCCTAGAACACTGTATGTGCTTGCTTGCATGCATGGCTATATTTTTTATATATTTGTGTGCAATTGTGCCAGCTTGTCTCTATTCATCTCTGTTCTCCCTTGTCTTAGCCAGGCTGTACCGAACGTTGCCATCCAAAGTGACAAGCAGAGGCCAGAATGCATGGGCTCTTTTTAAACACAGCCTGACTTCATCCAGTAGAGAGCTCTTGTCAGTGACTGGAATGACTCTTATGAAAGGGGAAACAGAAAACCATTTCCAGCTGTGTGACAGTCAAAATGAATAATGCCATTGCAGGGTGTGTTCTTTCTACAAGGGCTCTGCTGCCCCTGGGTCTCAAGCAAGGGGAGGAGGGGCGTTTGGGAACATGTGCTAAGCATCTGTGAGCCTTTTGTTAGGTAGAAAATGAGGCACCAGGGGAAGGCCTGGAACCACTTGGGGAATGGAGGAGACAGGTGGAGTTATTCATTATAGGCAGGTTGCCCTGTAAGAGCATTAAACAAAGACTCCTTCCCCCACCTCCTTAGAAGTCTAATCAGGGGATGATAAGGGTCGTGAGTTCTCTTGGAGGAGCCCAGCTCAGCTGAAGCAGAATTGCCTTTTGTCAAGGGGTTGCTTGCCTCCTTGGACTGTGATTTGTTGGGAAAAGGATTATTGTCATGTTGAGAAAAGGAAGCATTCACCCTGCCCCACTCTCTAGTGCAGATCCACAGAGAAGCCCTTGGCTTCCTCTCTGAGTAGACACAAGACACAAAGGTTCAAAGGCCAGGACAAGCTGACTGACTTCTCCAGATTCAGCAACATATTCTTTCAAGGCATTTTTATCTGAGAGCCTGTCAGTTAACTTTCATGCATATGTAAGAGGACTCTGGATCCTCATGCGTGCCTGAGAACACTTAGAAAGAAAAATTAAACAGCAGCCAAAAAAGCACAGGTCTTGCCTCAATTAGATTATAAACATGGAAAGACACGGTCAAAGATGACTCAGATCAGGGAGCCAGTGATAAATATTCCAAACCAAA
The DNA here is from genome assembly GCF_004785775.1 of Grammomys surdaster. Classification (NCBI taxonomy): domain Eukaryota; kingdom Metazoa; phylum Chordata; class Mammalia; order Rodentia; family Muridae; genus Grammomys; species Grammomys surdaster. The sequence goes on along the minus strand of NW_021604782.1, from coordinate 8,380,893 downwards.
GTTTACACAGAGTTCTCCACACACTTCTGATGGTGGAGGGTGAGCCCTGCCTGCCTTGAAGTAGTTGAGTGATTGGTACAGCAGCTGGATGCTGGTGTCAGGTCAGTGCCTAAGAGTCAGAAGGAAGGCCCAGAAGGAATTCGAGTGAGTGACAGGCTTGGAGAAGATGCCTGGAATATACGGCTTCTGGCAAATCATGCTAGTGTGCATGGGGCCAGTCTTGAACAGAATTAAAATGGTCTTTATGATGCCATTACCAGATGGGGCACCAGGGTGTGAGATGGTTGCAGTGGGGGTTGTTAGTTCTAGACATGTCTAAAACTACATAGGCAGAGGTGTTCTCTTAGTAACTCCAACAGGCTCCCATGGACATTTCAGAAAAGTCTACGGAAGTCATTCTAAACTGCTCTATTGAGGTAAGGAATAGGACTTGGTCCACCTCTGTTGTTTACATGGGCTGGGATCAATTCCTGTTTACAATGATCAAATCCTGTGTTGGAATTCATGCTTATTTCACTCTGCAGTGAGAACAGTACACGTTGGAATATCTGGGGTGAGTAAGAGACTCATCTGTAGTCTCAGCACTCCATAGTGTCTTCCTGTGCTGGGCATAGTAGCTCTCATCTATAATCCTGGCCCTTGGGAAGCAGAAACAGGAGGATCGGGGGCTCAAGATCATCTCTAGCTATAGAGCAAATTTGAACCCAACCTGGGCCGAATGGTCTCCCAAACCCAAATCAAAACCAGACTTCCTTATTATGTTTTGGAATGATTCCCTGAAGTTCTTAAAATATTAGGGCCTACTGAATATTCACTAACATTTTGCTTTGTAGCTAAACTGTCTGTGCAACCCATTAAAATACTTCATATTAAATTTCTAGCAAAGGGGTAATAGTCACGACATGTGATATGCTTTGTATTTAATCATCACCTCTTTTCTCTGCCTGCTTCTTTTCTGTCTCCGGGTTTGTGCTTCTTGGTCCATTGCTACATGCTGCTGAGTTATTTATCCCTATCCAAAGCCATCATTACACCTGAGCTTATCTACACAAAGACTGTAGCTTCCAGGGCTGTCTGTTGACTCTGCCTAGAAATTTTTCTCCCCAGGTATCTAAATCCATGCTCTCGCCCAGTCTTGCCTCAAAGGTCACCACCCTCTTACTGAGACCTTCCCTCATCGCCTGCCTGTAAGACAGAATGATCTTTCCTGTGTGTCAAGCTTGCCTCAGAGTCCTTTCTTCATTTCTGACTTCTTAGCCAAGGCAAAATTCTTAAGAAAGAATTCTCATTTTGTTTGCTGCTGTTTGCCCTGTGCCTAGTACAATACACCGCACATGGCAGAAACGGTTTCTTAAATATAATATTGAATGAATTTCATTATGATAAATACCCAAATAAATAAAAAATGTATTTGTGATCATTGAGCATGCTAGAATAAATAAGATAGAGCTTGGTTTCATGATATTTACAGTCCAGCGAAGGAGGAGATGGTCTTTGGGGAGCTATGTGAGTTAGGGTAGAAAAGCTCAGAGGAAGAGGCCAGGCTGACATTCCTCCTGAGATGGAGGAACATGTGTCTGTGACTTGACAGGTGGGCTGAGTTAACTTAATGACATCTGGGCTGGGAGAGGAAGGGGACATTGGAGGCAAAGAAGGTTGGTTCTTGAAAACGAAAATGGAACTTAGGTTTTTGTTTTCTTGAGTTGAAATGAAGTTATTTTCTTTAAATGACAAAATTATGTAAGAATAGACATTTGCCATGCTTATTAGTATATTTGATGAACAGTACTTCATCTTAAATACTTTTGAAATTATCAGCAGTATTTTTATTTTAAGTTTTGCTCATTCTTGAGGGAAGAGGAATTTTCCATTTGAAAGTGGGGATTTAAGGACACAGAAGGGGATTGCTCTGTGGACTGTAAGCCTGGAGTCTTTGTTTTATGTTATTGCTATTTGCTGTAAAATTTAAAACTGTACAGGAAGGATAGGCATTCTCTGTGGCAGTTGGCTTCATGGAGGTTCCCTCGGGAGGCTCAGCAGGACACACCTGAAGATTGCTCTATCATAGACACTTATGCATGTGAACTTCCCATGATAAGCTTTGTGGATTCTTTTAAGTCAAAGTAGATATTACAGTTTTTACTTCTTGTGGATTAGGGTTTCTGCTTCCTGAATGCTTAAAAGAAGCTTGATTTCTCTGGGTGGTAACGACAATACATATTTATTAGTCTGGCCACAGTACTAATATTTATAAATTCTAGACTCTATTAGCCTACTTGAGCTGTTATAGACCAATAATGACCCTTTAGTGTTCCTTTGAGGTGGTCTTCTGTCTGTCTGACTCAAATGCCAACTACTTTCTAACAATTTCTTTGTTAAATACAGAATGTGAGATACAGTGTAAAACAATCCTCTGCATCAGGAACTTTCTACCTTTTGTTCAAATTAATGTTACCAATTCTTATTGTGGTTTGTCTATGTCTGGAATGACTTCATCTAAATGTCTGATTTTAAACTTGGCATGTTATTTTATCTTATAATTGCCTGTAGGCAAGATTAAACTGGATTTTGTTCCAAGATAATTAGGGAACATTGGTTTTATTGTTATAATGGATGCATTTAATGTTAATTCTTTGTATGGGGTGTGTATGTTTATGGTACATGCACATGAGTGTATGATATCTTGTATGTGCCCGTGAACAGGTTGAAGCCAGAGGAGGAATTACTTGTCTTTTCTGTCACAATCTACCTAATTTCAGGGAGACACAGTTTCTTACTAAACTGAAACTTTGCCATTTTCCCCTGCTTGGATGACTTGTGAGTTCCCAGAATACACCTGTCTCTGCTCCACAGTGCTGGAGTTACAGGCATAAGGGACTGTCTCCAGCTTTTTATGTGAGTACTGGGGATTTGGGCTCAGATCTTCATGATTGTACAGCAAGTATTCCTGATCACTGAACCATTACCCTAGCCCTTGATGTTAATTCTTACTCATGAGTTTTCTGCCTTTTAATAAGAGACTTTATAATATTTGTAAAGGCAGAGCATGTTCTAAAGCTTTCTCCACCAGACCACAGTTGTGTGGCCTCTTATGAAGCACACAATGTCTTTAAGCTCCTTTTCTGCCTGTGCAGAAACAACACATGCACTCACAAATCTTCAGTGACAACTTTTCAATTATCTGGAATACTGAAGGCACTAAGCTGCCATTACGGTTGCCGTTACTGATGAGTTAAATCACATAAAATGGCTCATACTTGATCTTAACCTGGGAAAAGAGGCAATCTCATATGGTTCTGTCTGAGGTCTCTCTTGGCCTTTCCTTCTTTCACTTTTGTCTTTTTCCCTGTCTTGTTTGCTCTGTGCATACGCAGCATGGTGATGCGGACACATCTGGTTTTCAGTTTTGCTGGTTACTATATGCCCATAAATTTCTCTCTTCACAAAGTTGGTGTTCAAATAATAAACTTCTATCTTACTCTGACATCCATCAAAGAATTTTGCATTTTCTTTTCTTGCTCTATTTCCATTCTTTTATTTATGCTTTTCACTTTATAACATTTTTTCCAAAGAAGCCTATTATTGGGCCTCATGTGGCAGAGATTTTTAAGTCCAATCATGCTTTAGTATTGAGGATTTATTTCAGGAGTGGGATACCAAAATGCATGGGTGCTCAAGTCCCTTATGTAAAATGGTGTCATTGTGACATATCAAGGGGCTCATCTCCCTGTATACTTTAGACCAACCCTAGACTACTTAAATGACCTGGCAGTCTATATAAATCAATTCTATGTAAATACTTGATATATTGCACTGCTTTGGCAATAATGATAAGGAAAATAAGTATGTACATGTGCAGTTGAGACGTAGCTCCCTCTCCTCAAGTGTTTTTGGTTGATGATTGGTAAGGTGTCTAGATGAATGTTAAGTTCCTGTATTCTATTTTGTCATGACATGTATCCATTTTGTGTGTATAATTACTATAATTAGTTGTAATGGGGCTGGTGAGGAAAGAGACCATCATCTCTGGAGGCATGAGGCCTAAAGTCTAGTGGGAAGGAGAATGTTGACCACCTGATCACGGTGTAGAAATGAAGGTGTAACCAGTGCGCTGAATGTAGGCACATAAGTGATTGAGTACAGAGCCTCATTTGACGTCTGAGCGATTCAGGCGTCCCTGAGGAAGTGCTGAGTCTGCAGAATGAGATGGCTTGCCTCTGCAACAGGCTAATCAGCCACATATGTGTGGGATTGCACCGACAAAGAAGACCTGAATGAGGAAAGACAATCTTTTGTTTGATGAGCTGGCCTTTTTTTTGTGTGTATGTGTTACTTGGTGACACTTCCTGTTTGTAACTCCCCACCTTCCTCTTACTTAGCAAATTTCATACGGGAATAAAAATGACTTTAGGTTTTTTGAGATGAGTATAAGTGTTTGTTGAAACAATTTTGCATGATAACCCTTTAGAATATTGCCAATTAATAGCTAGCATGTATTGATGGCTTGCTCTATTAGAAGTTAGACAAAGCTTTGCACAGCATGTGGTACAAGTAGATTCGGGTAGGTTAAAAACACTACTGTATAGAGAAGTTGCCAGTTTAATAACTGCCCGTAATCTGTAAAAAATTCGAATAGCAAAGTTAAGGTTTTGATTAGTGAAGACCAGATGGTTGGCTATTGTATAGCTTCTGGGTGACTTTCGTTGTGCCAAGAATGATCATTTTGCTAGGATGTTCATTTTGTATTTAGATTGTTTTGCCATGGTAAAATTTTACCACTTTCAAAAGGCTGTGCGGAGAATTAAAATATTATACAATGGAAATCTATAAAGCAACTTTGAGACTGAGAGACAGGAAACCAAGAGCCAAGTGCCAGTTTCCCACTGCTGCCCACAAGGCCATACCCCAGCCTTTCCAGGCCCTTCTTAGAGGATTCAGAGCCTAGTTTGCACAAATCATCCCTCGGGTTTAGAGTTTGGTGGCTCGGCTCTGTGCTTTTTGTTTGCTACTCAATTTTAAAGACCTAGCTGTCTACCATTTAGATGATCTCATCCAAGAAGCTCTATCTACAGTTGAGAGACTGCTATGCATTTTTATAGCCTTCTGTGGTTTGGGAAGGTAATTCTCCGGTGACTTTAGCTTTGGGCACTTGGATTTAAAAAGCTGTTTTTCTTTTAGTTGCAGTCATTCAGTGAAGATGGAAAAGTAGGATTATCTTAGATTTATCTCTGATGTTTGCTCTAGAAAAAAATGTAAAGTATCTAAATTGTGAATCATTGACATTGTGTAAAGTCCATCGAAGGGTGGGCGGTGTCACTTCACAGCGAAGGGTGGTGGCACTAAGGAGTCAGGGAGGACTACTTTCAGTTTAATGACTATCCCACATTTGAGTAATGTTTCAGAGGGATGACCTAAGGATAGATAAAAGTTACCTGGAAAATTGTTTTTTCCTGTTCTCTAATCAGCTTTATGGTATTGAAATTGAGAAGTATATTGATGTGTAACCATGTTTATTTAAAGAGTGCTATATGATAATTTGATACCGTGGAATGATCAATCCAATCTGTCAAGTTAGTCAACATTACCAACATCCTATCTATTTATTTATTTGGGGAGGGGTGAGAACACATCTGACACACTTTTGAGCAAATTTGAAATATGTAAGTCTGTATTATTATTGTTATTATTTTAAGGCAGGGTCTTATATAACCCAGGATCGTCTTGAACTCACTGTTCGGGTAAGGATGACCTTGGATTCCTGATGCTCCTGCCTCTACCTCCCAGAGGCTGATATGACAGGCATGTACTTCCATGGCCACTTATAAGATAGTCTTAACTATAGTCACTATGCTTCCTTCTGGGTCTGCAAAACTTAGCCAAATCATAACTAATACTTGCTAGCCCCTGGCCACTGTTTCCCACACCAGTGTAGCTTTTCTTACCAATATGTTAAGTCAACTAACTTAAATACGCCTAAATATCATTCTTGTTATCCAAACCATTCCGTCTTCTACATTCCCACATCACAGTATGAAAATTCTATTCTATTTCTCTTTAGTTGTTTAGAAATCAAGGGAGAAATAAGGCCATGCCTTTTATTTTTAAAGTCTACCTAATTTCTCGTTTATAGTCAATATTTATCTGGAGGCTCAGGCAACAGAGGATTTAACATAGTGTGTCTGAGGCTGACTCATCAGCATGTATCCCCCAGTTTGCTCTTGGGTTCTTTCTCCTTAGGTTGACTGATAAATGGAAACCAGACATATATCCAGGCTCTCAATCTGGAACACAGGGATCACAGCTAGGGATCAGACGAGGCATTGGTTCAGGCAGGTAACAGACATGGGTGTTGCTTCAGGCTAATACCAGAGATAGGTTGGTCCAAGAGGGGGCGGAGTCATGTGGTTAGTTGAGGCTTATGCAGGAAGAACACAAAGCACGCCCATGCACTGTGAAGCTTCTGAGAAAGGCCTTCTGTGTCAGCCTGAGAGAAAAGCAGTGTACATGAAAGACAAAAGCTTCCTTGAAAGAAGTCGTTTTGTTTTGGAATTGGAAGCAACAGGTGAACGCTTGGTTCCAAGCGATGCCGACACCAAAGCAGGCGCTCAGCAGTGGGTATTCAAGAAAATCCTAGCTATAAAGCATTTGGCAATGTCTAAGCAGAAGGCCACGGACTTCAAATGCTCATCTGAATAAGCAACATTTTCCTAGGAGCAGGAATTGGAGCTTTCATGCTCTGACAGGTTACTACTGCACTGATGTATGTGTAGTAAAATGTATTCAACCTTTGGTGTGGATAGGATTTCCCCACAGACCAAGATTGAAGCTCTGGCCTCTAACGTACCTGTGCTTGGAGATAGGCCTTATTGAATAGCTGCCATTAAGAGAGGTCATGTGAGTGGTGCTTCTATCTAATAGGATTGACGGTCTTTTAGGAACAGGCAGCTCTCTCCATACAGGTACCCTGAGGAAGAAGCACACAGAAGATGCGCTCAAAGCCCACAACGGAGCCAGCGGCACAAGTAGTTACGTTGTATCCTGATCTCCAATTTCCAGCTCAATCTTTCCAAAAAATACACGTCATTCAAACTCCATAATCAGTGACAGTATGTTATGGCAGGCTAAGGTGACCAGCATAAGATTTTGACTGGAAAGACAAGTATTAATTCTGGGCAGTTGTCATCATGGCAGAGGCTGGTGGCTGGCTTTGACGTTGTTCTCACACTTGAAGAATGCATATCACTTTCCCGCCTCTCCTTTTTCCTTCTTTTCATCCCATGTTAGTGACAAAATAAATTAGTGGGTAAAATTTTCACCAAACACACTTCAAATATGTAAACAATGTACCTCTGCTTTGAAATGATTTGATGTGAAATACTTTTATGTGAAATACTGCTCAAGATATTAAAATGGTTCTGAAACTATACACTATATAAATAATAAACACTCTCATATTTGCAGTTTTATATGAATAGGATTATCATTTAACCTGGTTCCCCTTCCCTTTCTTTTATGGCCTGTTTCCATTATGGCCTATTTTATGGTCTGCTTCTTTTTAGAGGCAATGAATGTGTTGAGTTTCTATGTGTTCCAGTAAGCCACTGTTGTACATGGTAACACATTTGGAATTGAATTTTAATAGCATGATAATAAGCCATTAAGTTGCTCAATACTTCATGTAACCACTGTACTGGCTAGTTTTATGTCAGCTTGACCCAACTAGGGCCATCAGAGAGGAGGGAGCCTCAACTGGGAAAATGTCTCCATAAGATCAGGCTGTAGGCAAGCCTGAAGGCCATTTCCATAATTAGTAATTGACATGGGAGGGCCAGACTATTGTAGGTGCTGCCATCCCTGGGCTGGTGGTCCTGGGTTCTGTAAGAAAGCAAGTTGAGCAAGCCATGGGGAGCAAGCGAGCAAGCAGCAGCCCTCTGTGGGCTCTGCATCAGCTCCTGTCTCCAGGCTCCTGCCTGTTTTGAGTTCCTGTGTTAGCTTCTTTGGATGAGGAACAGAAGCAGAAACCAAATTAACCCTTTCTTCTCCAAGTTGTTTACTGTTTTAAAGAAGACTTTCCCCACAGCTTTCTGTGTACCTGTTTTATACTATTCTGAAAGCAATTTCACTTGGTTTACAAGTACACAAAATATCCTTGAACTTTTAAACTTCACTGTAGAAGATAAAAAAGTATAATGAGAAAAAGGGAAGCCATAATCCTTCTTATTGAGAGAAAGCCATTGTCAAGGTTTTTGGATGTTTTCTGCTAATCTTTTCCTAGTTGAAATCTCTGCTAGGCACAGGCATTGTCCCCCTACCCCCTCAGCTCAGTGACATAGCTAGAAAGGGCCTCACTTAGACTCAGTGGCTGTTCATTCCTGCAGGGAACACAGATATGGGGAGCTCTTTTGGTTTTTCGTGTGTGTGTGTGTGTGTGTGTGTGTGTGTGTGTGTGTGTGTCCTTGTGCTGTCAAGAGGAACATTTTCTTGACTAAGCCATATTTATACCTTCTGAGGTGATTTAGTGTGGTCCTGGAGACAGAATTTGCTGTCTTAAACCACAAAGACAGTTTTTACTAGCCAGTGTCAGTGATGATGAAACTGATATCCAAGACAGTGCTCACAGTTTGTACTTCAGATGGCACGGCCAGAGTGGAAACAGACGTCAGTGTGAGGAAAATGTGCCCCTAGAATGTGGAAAATGATCAGAATGATAGGACATTTTATTAATAGTGAGTCTTTGAATGTCACGGAGGGGAAGGTGCCTCGACCTCACTGGTAGATGCTCAGCCATGGTACCCTACTGACTTGCACACTACCTGAGAACATCTCCAGCTGTCCTTTGGTCTCTTGCCCTTTGAACTCACTGACTTTAATCAGTCATGAGACATTTAGTATCTAGCTGGATTCATTTATCAGATGATGGTGAAATAAATATTCCTCATGAATGCTTTTCTGTGACAAAAATGGATTGGATGCTTTAAGATGGGACAAGTATCCTAAATTAAACACTGAAGGGTTTAAGCTAAAGGCTGTTTATACCCACACGTGTTTGGGGCCTACGCTCCGTGTTAGTGTCTTCAGCATTGTTTTCCTCCAGGAGACAGTGATGCTTCGGCCTTACAATGAGCTTTGTTAAAGTACTTCCTCATTTCGTCCATTATCAGAAGTAGTGACAGGAGACACACATTTGACGTTCAATATGTCTTTGGAGAGACAAGGTTGATAACATAGACTGTCTTCATGAACTCAAAAACAATGGGAGGGAAAGCTCAGTGAAGATATGGTGTGATCCTTGAGATACTTGTCATGTGTGTATCTTACTACGGAATACAATAAAGTTTAGTGAGTATAGGAAGGAGAGGAGGAGGGAGGGACTGAACCTGTAAATTTAAGCAGAGACAAACACTGAGAGTCCATCTCAGGGTCCAGTCCATTCACTAGAAAAGGACCAAATAGTCGGGCTAACCAAGTAGCTGACACAGAGACAGGACAATCAGTGTGATCCAGAGAGCCCATGTATATGAATGACCAGGGGGCGTGGCTCTTCACGGTATGGGGAGGAAACAGGGCATACTCTGTGGTTTGTCAAACCATAGACAATTTAAAGTAGTGGCCAGTGTCTCTAAACACAATTCTTCAACTTCATCATCACTATTTTTCTGGAGACAAGGTCTTACACAGTAGCCCAAGAAGGCCTTGAATTTACAGCAATCCTCCTGCCTTAGCCTCCCATGACTTGAGATTATAGGGATGACCATACCTGATTCAGGACATTTTTGTGAGTCCAACCAACAGTAGAGTGTTGGAAAAGCCACGTTGTTCAGTTGTTCAGCACAGGTCTATGGCATGGTGCCAAAGCTTATCTCAGGAAAGCAACTGTAAGCCAAAGGGAGACAGTTCAGACAAGTAGCTCTGCCGCCTTAGTCTGAGGGGGATGCTGCTGCATACTCCACATTCCTTGTGGAATGATGGGCTGGCACCTCAGGATATTCACTTCTTTGTACAAAATTGTATGCTTGATAGTTGCTGAATGAGAACAAGTTCAAGCTTTCAGAATTTAACACTGCACCCTTTGCCTGTGGTCCAATTCTGGGTGGCGCTGTTTGTTTCCTGTAGCAACCCCACTTTGGACAGTGTCAGCCTATGACCACGGTAGGACATGCTTGGAGGATCACATTATAGGAGTAAGGCTATCCTGGCCGGTGATAACCAATTATTGCTTACTTTATAAATTGCAAGGTGTCAGCCTTTTGCAAAATAGCATGTATGAGATCCTCGTTTCAGCTCATTTGACAGTCTGGAGGCCGAGGCAGCACCTGGGATTCTGTGTGCCCAAGATCGGGAGGATGAATGTGGTACAAAGACTGGAGAGGGAGATTTAGAAGAACATCCCAAATCATTCCTGTGGCGGGAGGTAGCAGGGAGGCTGGAGGAAGTGCTGTGGAGCTTCGTGAAGAACATCCACTGCCTTCGCCATGGTGGACCTGCAGACTGGGGGCTTTCCTGGAGAGAAGAGGCACTGGGATGGAATGGAAAGAGCCGAGGGAAATGACAGCTTTAGGGCTCAGCTGGGCTTAGAATGTGCTGATTCATAGTGACAGCCTTATCTTGTCTCTGTTTTTTTCCCCCTTCCCACGGGTCTCTGGTGGTTATGAATGAGAAAAGAGCGGCACTGTAGATTTTAATCGTGTTGATAGTGTCAAAGGGCAGACTAGCAGAAAGGACTGTGGAACTTAGCGGGGCTGCCGTTGGGGAGCTCAAGGACTGAGCATGCGTTGAGGCTGGGCATCAGGAGATCTGAGGTTGGACTAAGGTGAGCGGTGTAGAGGGATCAGGAAGCTGGGTAATTTGAGGTTCAAGGGCAGAGACAGTGTATTCAAGTGTAAGCAGCGGTGCGGAAGTTCAGCCTCGGTTTAAATAGGAGATTTTGAGGTGTCACAGAACATTCTGGGTGACAAGGTGAACAGTCACTGGAGGAAATACTGAGAAGAAAAATTGTTAGCTTTGTTGAAATTGCTCTTGACAGCGACATACTTGATGACTGACATATCTGGAGGAGCAAAGGACAGTTTATTAGACAACCTTGAAAGTCCCCTCTTGTCTTAGAATTTTTAACAAAATTTTATTATGGGAGTGGGATGGACACTGCTTTCCTTCCTTTCAATATATTTTCTTTTAAATCAAAAGGCTAGAGTGAACTGGAAAGGAACTATTCAGCAAGTCTATTTTTATTGATCCCCTTGTAATTGTAAATGTTTGACAGATTATGGTCTCTCTGAAGGCCTTAGGAGTCCATTAATGCGTTTCATTGGGTTCACTCAGGGTTAAGAAGTACAATGGTCAGAAAGTTGTTGTTGTTGTTTTTTTTATCTGTCTCCCGCCACATGGCTGGCTTCTGAAGTCCCATGATGGGCAATTAGGGCCAAAAAGAGAAGAGTTTCTTCAGTTATTTTTAAGGTAGCATTAATTGGATTCATCATGCCCACATGGTCAGGGAGATGGTTATTGCATTTGCAGTTTTGAGGTTTGGCATTTGCTTGTAGAGTGCTTGATCCTGGGCATCTTCAGAGTGAGTTCTGTGGTTGGATGTTTTATGTCAAGTTTATATCTGTATTTGGAACTCAAGTATTGAGTGCAGGTCTGAAAGACAGAAAGGCAGAGAGAGGAAGGATTTATGAGTACATTTTGTATTTGATATTTAAATACCATCTTGATACGGGAAGAAGATAATCCAGTCTTCATCCTGTAACATAGAAAAATGACCCTTTATGATCTATTGTTGTTATTGTTATTATTGTAGTTGTTATTGTTGTTATTATTATCATTGTATTGTTATAGTTGTTATTATTATTGTTGTTATTGTTATCATTGTTGCAGCCATCGACTGCTTTGAGTTTGAGCTTGCTTATCTGGGGAGATAGCCATATTAAATACATGCCTCTGACACAAGTAACCTCTGAAAGTTGAACTTGAAAAGATGACATTTTAGACTTCATACAGGCTGTAGGCCAGATCTACTGGGCCTTCCAGTGTAGTAGAGGAATTCTTTGTTCTGTGGCTGGTGTTTCCTTCCTTCTTTTGCCCTTCCTCTCTTCTCTTTCTCCCTCTCTCTCTCTCTCTCTCTCTCTCTCTCTCTCTCTCTCCTTGTAATTTTAGCCACAAAGTGAATTGATCAAGTGTGAGAGACGTGATGGGTGCTTTATTTCTAGCAGTTCCTGCCCCATCCAGTTAACTGCCTTGCCCTTATCCTTCCACATCTGAGATACCACCTTCCTACCCAGCTTCTTACACAGTAGGCGGATCATGACCCTCCATGGGGTCAAATAACTGAATGCATCTCAAACTGCCACAGCCTTGGCTCTGTAAGCACACAGTTTGCATCACTCGGGCTGCCATGCTTCGAAATGACAACAGAGCTGCCCCAAAGACCCGAGCTCAGATTTGAGATTATGTTATGGATGTCAGTAGTAGTTTTTTCCCCCCTCTTTTCCTGTGGCTTCATCACGAGTAACAAACTCACAGTGTTTTCCCATGTGTTACTCTGTGTGGATTCTGTTGCTTCACAATGTTGGGTTTTTAACCTTGCTGTTTGAACTGCTAACCTGAGTTTCTTCCAAAATGATACAGTGAGTTTTGGCTTGAGATGAAGACAGACTCTTCCATACTTTTTGAAATGGCCCTGTATTTTGTACTATGTATTTTGTTTAAAAAGGCATTCTCAGCATTGGCAAGTATGTTCTTTATTATTTATTATCCATATATCGCTTAATTTTTATGCCTACTTTATACACCCATGCGCCATGAGTGGGGTCGTGAGTGGAAGGGCTTAGGAGCCTCTTTTAGATGACAGCTTTGGGCTGGAGATAGGATTCACCAGGGCGCTACTCTGCCCTCAGCCATCCCATCAGCCACAAATGTGAGGCATTCCTAGTCGATTCATGTCTGCTTTAGTGGATTCAAAAGAGGCTGTGTGTTTGAGTAATGCAGAGATACATACTCTTGGGAAGAAATAATCTTATTCTGTGAGAGCAGAAAGGAGCTGGAAACATTTGTGAAGCAGAAGTAGGGATGGAGAAAGAGGAGAGAAGGGAACCTTCAAGATCATCTTTGACTTCATCACCTGAGAAGCCTGGAGGATTTATTTATTTATTTATTTATTTATTTATTTATTTATTTATGGCACTGGGGATTGAATCCAGGGCCGTGTACATCATAAGCAAGTTCCATGCCACTGAGCTACATCCCCTCCCATCTTGGCAGGATTTTTAGGTACCATGGTTCGAACTTTTCTTAAAAATGAATTTGTTCTCTGTGACCTGCCCAAGAAATTCACCACTGGCCTTGGAAGGTAGTGAGCTTCCTGTAACTGAAAGACTCACTAGAGATTCCATAGCAGGTATTCTGTTAGGACTCAAACACTGGATAAGAGGAGGAACTAGATTACTCTAGAAGTTTCTTTCCAATCGTGATAGATGTTGTATTCAATTTTGTAATCAACACCATTGTGTAAACTATGCTGAGAACACTCTGCTGGGGTAAGACTAGTAAAACTGCAGTCAATTGATCATTAAAACCAAGCAGACACACCTATCACCACATATGCACACATGATAAATGCCAGGATAGTTCTCATTGCCTTTGAAGTTTACTATTTGAGGTTGTAATGTTTCTAGGGGTGAAGTGCTTTCCAATTGTCTTTGGTGGCCTGATCTTTCCCTGTTGTGTCCTCTGTGGATTTGGACAGAACTCCAAAGTTACCTTTAAAGACCAGGCAAAGGCTGGATAGAAAACACTTAAGCTTTCTTCTGAATTCTGGTGTTCTTGTTCTTTGCCTGGGGAACAGCCTTCAGAGGTCTGCTTCTGGAAGAAGAGGGTGAGCCATGATATTTTGTGTGAGCTCAAGTAGGCAGAGAAGTTTTCCTAACATGAGATAATGATATGTATTAAAGGTCACATGAAAGTGCTCTGTCTGTGGTCTGAGTTTTTACTACCGGTGATTATGATTTATGGCTTCCAGAAAGTTCTTAAGATATCTTACCAAAAAGTTTCATATCTGATGTAGTTTTGATGTCGTTAAAAATAGAACCAGCAGGCAAACATTTTCAGCTCTGTCCCTCTTCTTGGTGGTATTTGTCCTTCTGTCCTGTCTTGAAAGGCCTTAGAAAATGTTGACTTTGCCCCTGTGATTGCTGAGGATTGTAAATTTTTATGTGCTTTAAGACAGGTGGTCTCAGCTCCTACCTTGTTTTTTGGTCTTTTTTGTTACCACTGCTTGAGTTCCCAAGAGTCAAAATGGATGCCAGATGTGTGTCAACATGAAGAATCCCTGACTGGCTTTCTTGTTCTCCCAATCCCCTCCCCACTCCCTAAATAGCAATGCAAGAAGGAAACTCAGACACCAGAGACAGACACTGTTAGCACTACCAGCGGGCTCGTTTGTGAGATCTGCAGGCACGTTGTTCTGGCCTTAAGAGTGCTCACGCTCACAGATGAGCCTATCAAATGTATGCTGTTAATCAGTGGACTAGAAAATTTTGTGTCTGTTTTGCTTTTAATGTTTCTGTTTTCTGATTCTGAGGACTCATGTCTTCTTCCAATTCTGGGACTTTTTTTTTTTTGAGACATATCTCATTCTACTTTCCAGGATAGCCTTGAACTCTATGTATCCCAGAGTGATCTCAAACTCATGGAAATCTTTCCTCTTCAGCCTCCCAAGTGCTGGGATTACAGGCATGAGCCACTATGTATGTAATCTGGGATGTTTTGGGTTGATCTGTTTCTTTACTCTTGTTACTTCCATAGGTTGGGTTTCTTAGTTGTTTCTGAGGTTGCAATGCTTCCGGGACCCGAACTTTACTTTCAGATTCTTTTCATCGCTCTGTGTAATTTCTTCTCAGTAAAACTCTACTGTATTAATACTCTCTTCAGCTGCTTTCTGTTGTGTGTATTATTTTCTTTTGAGTTTTCATTTCTGGAAACTTTGAATCATTTTCAACTTTTTAACATTTATCTACATATTTCTGTGTTTGTGGGGGAGATGTTGGAGGGTGCACATGAGCGATGCCTGCTTTTGGAGGTCAGAAGACAACCTGCTGGAGTTCTTTCTCTCCTTCCACCATGCTGCCTCGGGGGGATCAAACTCACGTCATCAGGCTTGGCAAGCACCTTTATGTTTTGGAGCCATCTCAACCATGCCATTTTCAAATGGAATAATTTTAAATCTATCATCCTTTTAATAATGTCCTCTTATTAAACGATTATCATCTTATCAGCCGTTCCGACAACTCCAGTATACATAGACTTTGCATTTGTTGGTTTTGATGACTTCAGTATGTGCTGGCTTGTTTCCAAATGTTTTGTACTCCTCCAGCCACCAGCCCTTCCTCCTGACTCTGACCCCTCCCCATGCCTGTGTCAGTTTGTGTGTTTCTTTCCCTCTGGGCATCGAGGACTTCAGTTAAAAACACGTTGGAAAGAATATGCCTTTGCTTCTGTTTTAACCCATAAGCACTAGAGGTTCAGTTTTCTCTTTGAGTTTTTGCTGGCCAGATGAATAGGATTAATTTCAGTCTCTGATTAATTAATGACAGATGTCTGTCTATAAGTTCTCAGGGAAGAGTCTGCAACTTTCATTCAAGTCCTGAGGCAGTCACTCTTGATGGTCAAATGTTTTCATTCCTCTCTTAGTTAACCACCTTGCCAGAGCACTGATAGTATGCTAGCACGATTGAAAATCTGAATGGAAAGTTTAGTTATGGTACACTCTCCATCTTTGAGATGTTCAAGGTCCACGCGTTGATGCCTGGATGATAGAGGTTATTGTGGTTAATGCTGCTGTACAAGGTGCAGAGATGATGGCATACAGGAGGGTATTGCCAACTCCTTGCTGAGGGTGTTGGGTGTGTGTGCACGAATGAGGAAAGAGGAGACTTATGAGACATTGGCCAGCACTGGAAGACTGAAAGATAAGAAATTCACTTTGTGGATAGGGAATAGACAGGCCCATTCTGATCAGTGAAAACATGACAGGGAAAGACACGAACTAGCCTGGTGTTTTCTAGCCACTCTTCGTAGTTTTGTTGGTCAGCCATGGAAGACTTGCTGGTGGATGAGGCCGAGTCCAAATCAGGGACTCCTCCCTTCCGATCCTTGACAATAGAGAAGATTTCCATGGTTTTAGGTTAGATCACCATGGGAGGTTAAATTAGAGAGGGCTAGAGCAGCTAAATAAGAAATGAGATGAAATTTCCTTGCAGTTGTCCAGGGGAGGTGACTTGAGCTAAGTGACACTGGATGCGGCAGGAGAGGTGACGGGTTTAAACGGATTGGACAAGATCTAATGACATACTTGGCACAAGAAAATACCAAGTAGATTTGGAATATTTTTATATTGAAGCCCTTAAGTGGTAGGCAGGTCAGCTGGAGTGCTAGACAAGGTCCTGTCATGGGTATGCATATTTAAGAGTCATCGTCCTAAAAATGTGTAAAAGTGGACTTGCTGTATTTAAGACTGACAGAGAAAATGGATAGACGTAGATTGGGAAAAGATAAGTAAAGACTAGGGGTAAACCGGCTTTTCCTGATCCTTGCAAAGACACCTGAGAAACCGTCTGCAAGTTGGATAAGAATCGAGGGACCGTGGTGTCATGAATACGGCAAGTTTGAAAGAGAGGAATTAACTGTGTATAGTGCCACTGAAGGATCAAGCAAGAGAAGGGCAGAGACAAGTCCTTATTTAAAGGCGAGTGGTCTTCTCAAAGGCTTTGGGGTAGGGGTAGGGACATTTACCAAGTGCACATGCAGGAGGGACACAAGCAACAAACCCAGTTTCTTTAGTATTCCTGGCTTTGATGCAGAGGACTGGGGAGGGGAAGAAAGAGGGGGAAGAGAAAGAAGAAGTTGAACATTTTTCTTTTGCTTCTTTTTTTTTTGACTTTTTTTTTAATAATTTATTTTTTCTCAAATTGTAATTCATTCACACAGGGGTTATACACACAGAAAGGCAGGATGTGGGGAAGGGGATGACACTGGAGTGTGGGTGTTCAGGGGGAATACAGATATCTTCAGAACCGGGTATCGGCTGGGTGAAGGTTCAGGGGACAAGTCACTATGACTCTGCCTATGACTCGCTTGACCTTATCTAAGTTGGTATTGTCTGCCAACGGTACCTATTTACAAGGTCTATGACAACTCAGGCTTGTAGATTTCCACAAAAGCTGCCTGTTTACATTAGCTTATAGCCATCTGTTTCAATGTTTTTCCACTGAGACCCAAGACTTGGTGTTAGTATACATGTATGACAGGCCTATTGCTGATTTTAGGCCTATGGCTGATTTTAGGCCTTCAGTGTGTAAGCAGGGCTGCCCCTGACATCTCCTCCCTTCTCTAAGTATAGAAGGGCTGTGGCAATTTTAATCTTGCGAAGGCAGGGGTAGAGGCCTGACCTCCAGTAATTGAAGGGGACCTTGTAATGGCTCCAGTCCCCCTGTCATTGTCCAGTGAGGCATGAGGGCCATACCCGTCCCGATGTCTTTTTCCTGGAGAGGGGATACTTTTGACATCAACCCCTGTGCAGTCAGGCTTGTCCCTCAGGGAACCCAGAGAGATATTTTTCTTTTATTTATATTCCCTTGCAGTGCTTAGCCTCGCAGCCTAAGCAAGAATTCAGATCGCCTGTCAGAGGGGGTTCTGGGTGGCCCCTCTCTGCTTGGTCTAGGGGCAGAAGTACCCACTTTTAGGTTGGATGGAGATGGGTTTTGGGAACACCCTGGATAAAGTAACAACCTCATCTTGAGTCTCATGGTCCTCCATAGCTAACTTATGATAATGTATCTGAATAGGTTTTGCTACCAAATTATTTATCTGTTGTATCACAGAGTTAGTCTGCCTATTTGAGGCCCAAGGACCAGCAGAAATAAACACAAAGAAACCAAATAATGGTCCCAAGATGGGAGGAAGTAAGGTTGACAACCTTGGAGAGGCTGAAAACCAATTCTTGTACCAGCATTCATCTGTCTCTTTCTCTCTCTGATTTTTCTTAGGCTTCACTACCTATTTCATGCTCTCTTTAACCCTCCTTGCCTTGTCTATGTAAAGGCAACCTTCTTCTTTAAGGGCTGTACACAGTCAAGAGCTGTACACAGCCTTTTCTATTGTGATAGAGTAAATCGAGTCCCATAAGGATCTTTGCGATTTTAGGAGGTCTCTTCAGACAGCGAAACGAGGGATTTCTTCAGATTAGTGATGCCAATCTCTAGCTGTTTGATGTTCTTGTCAGTGGCCCTTCAAAGGTCTGAGTAGTATGAGTACGGAGGCCAGCATCTGGATTAGAACTTCTAACAGCAGACATCACGGGTGATTCACTTTTACCTGGGATGCAGCCTCTTTCTCTCGGTTTTCTGAGATTAGGTACAGAGCTGCTGCCTGGGACCTGCTCTATGCTTGGGGCCAGACCAGAAGTCCCCTTACTTTTGCTTCTTAACAGGAGTTTTAGCATGTTTGTATTCTGGGGCTGAGGGGAAACAAGGCCAAAGTCACAAAAGAGAACGAAATGAAATTTTTTTTTTCCCTTCACAGGGCGAGTTGGGAACTAGGGTGGGAAAAATGTCTTGTCACATCAGTGTTGGCTAAAAGTGGTGACTCTGACTGTCATGGAAAGGTCCAGGTTTGTGAGGCAAGCAGCTAACACATGTTTATGGCATAGAAAGATGGGGCTGCTCCCTGTCTGTCCCTCCCCCTCCCCTCCCCCGTCCCCTCCTTTTCCTTGAGACTTAGTAGTGGGTGTCAGAGCCTTGACTTCATCTTTATGCACCAATTAATTGGATGTTTTCTCCCAAGTCTGAATTGTTAAGATCACACTATTAAAACAATTCATTCAGCCCCAGCACTAACACTGTGAGGATTACACACCACCGGAACAGTAATTAATATAAATAAGGTGTTACTCGTGCAGTATTGCTTCTAAGCCTATTCCTTGTTTCCATCACATTTTCATCTAGGAACCAGGGAGAGACGCTCCTGACCCCGCCACATGGCGTCCAGCCTGTTCTGTGGACACCACTATTTTCGGGCTCTGAATCTTAAAGGAATTGTTCACCTTTCTTATATCCTGTATTGGGTCCTTTTCTGCTGCTGTGATAAAACATCATGAGCAAAAACAACATGAGAAAGAGTTTATTTTGGCTGCCAGTTCTAGAGGGCGAGACCATAATGGCAGGCGAGGCGTGGCCAGAACGGGAAGCTGATTCGGCACATTTTATCCAGACTGGTACACAGAGGGGGGCAGGACCGAAGAAGAGAGAGAAGGAAAGGGAGAGGGAGGGAGAGGAGAAGGGGGAGGGAGAGGGCGAGAGGGGTCGAGGGAGAGGAGGAGAAGGAGGGGGAAGGGAGGGGAAAGGGAGGGGAGAGGGGTATGGGGAGGGCAGAAGTGGAGAATTTTGCCCTCAGTGACTTCCTCTATGTAGGCTGTACAGTCTAAAGATGCCATAACCTCCCCCAAACAGTACCACGAGGGACATTTCTCATCTGAACCACCATACCTTTCTTCTTCCTAGAGGAAAAATTTTCTTTTTAATTAGCAAAACTCCTAAGACATCCCCAGAGACACCCGTGACCTTATAAATCGGTTTGCAATATAGATAGCCCTTTCTCTTTCAGTTTGCCATTCCTTCTATTGGTGGCTTACATGAAGCGTCCCCAGACGGTGGCGTGTAGGATTCTTCCTTGCCACCCTTTGCTTGCAGTGAGAACGTGTGCCAGTGAGCTGTGCCTTCTATGGGGATGTTCTGGCTTGGCTATCAAGCTCCAGGGATTGGGCTGGTCATAAGACTACCAAGTCTCAATCTCTGTGATTTAAATACTTTCCAATTGACTCCCCAAGACAAGAGATTTCCATTTTAAAGGGGATCCTGTGATCTGCGCTGATTCCAAGAGCTGGGCATGCACATTCGGTTTCTCATAGCCAGCGTTACTTATTTTCAAGAGAAGTCATGGAGATGGCACTTTAGACTTTGGGTAGATACCTCTTTCAGGAGATGGACTTTATTTTTAGACGGTTTACATTACTTTGTTCTATTCGCCTTAGCAGGAAAAATCCTATCTCTATTTAAGATGCTAGGTCCCTGGTTTATCCTAACTTCAATCAAGACTTGTGCCTTCCATCTGTTCTCAAAAAAAAAAAACGATGCACACTGTTACACGCTCATCCTCCCTGGTCCCCCTTGTGATTGCACTGCAGGGAAGATTCTTTCCTACATCTTTTCCTATATCAGGTCATACTTCTGAGTTTGTGTGATGATGATGTGATGAATATTGTTTGGTAAAATAAAATGAGTGTTTGCACCCCATCCCCCTCCATAGCTGGAATACATAACTGTGTTGCTGTGAGACAATCAGCAGAAAGATTAAGATGCATATTGAGTCAGTTTTTCATAGGTGATGGTTTTGCAAGGAGGGAGCTGAGTATATAGTTAGAATCTCATTCCTCTTAAAATAGGAAGGAAAAAAGCTTTGTTAGAATAACTGCCATTGTATCAGCAACCTAACTAAAATCAATCCTGGAACTGAATTCCCTTAGAGTGGTTTGTTACTGTTTTTAATCAGCTGCAATAACAATATTATATCAAGCAAAGTGAGCTGCTAAAGTAGAAGAGAGGAAGTTTTAAGACACAAATAAAAAAAATAAAACACTGTTGTTTCTGTGTAAGACATTTAATTCTGAGACAAGATGAACATACATTAAGTTTAAATCTTACTTCACCATTGGTGGTGTCCTTTATGTGAATTTTCACGTGAGCATTTCTAGCTGGTGGATTTTAATTATTCATCTCTTCTTTGGGAAGCTGTAAAGTTTATTTTTCAAAACTGGATTCTAAATGGGCTTTTGAAAATGTGTCTCCTGAATCAGACTCCAGACTGAAATCACATCATCTGGATTGCACAGCTTTGTGTGGAGGCTTACTCTCAGGTCAGGCCTCTCTGCTCTCTTAATTTGTCTTAGATAATAGATGAGTTACTTTTCTAATTGCTTTGTGAAAATACTTGACAGTACAAGGAAGGAAGCAAGTGTTTATTTGGGGTCACAGCTTGCGATCACATCGTGGATGCAGAAGCTGCTTGCATACTCTGTACTGAGGAAGCAGAAAGAGATGAATGAGTGTTCTGTTCATTTCCCCCTTATTATCCAGCCGAGGACCTCAGCCTCTGGGATGGCACCATTCACATTTGGGATGAATCTTCTCCTTCCATTACAATCTAGAAAGTTCCGTTGGCAGTGCCAGAGGTTTGTCTTCTGTGACTCTAGATACTGGGATGTTGACAATCCTTATCAGTTCCCATAGATAATTAGGTTCTGAGAATTACCGCTGGAAATCAGATTGGGTTTGCGTAGATTGGGTTAGAATATAAATGATCATTTTGACTGCAGAGAAGGATGGTTTGACTGTGCTACTCCTTGTAAGCTAATTGTATTCTTGTTGAATGAACCAACTATTCTATCAAGAGCTATGTTGAATTGTAAGTATAACAATGAGATTCCTGTCTTGTTTTTCTTTTGTCACTAAAAAAATAGGTTCTGTTGGCAAATCTATTCATATTTAACAAGACTTATTCAGAATAGTCCAGCATGGCCATGTGTTTGGTTTTGCTACCAAAAATAACAAACACACTCCAAAGGGTTAATAATGAACCCACTGAAAGAAATTTCTTTGATGATATCAACCTTTGGTATATTTAAGCTAGAATTAAGTTTGATTCCTAAGTGATAGCATTCTAGAGATAGCTTTTTTCAGGGGAGATAAGCATACATTCATACTGAGAGATAACAAAGGTTTCTACTGCTTCACTGTTTTTTTTGTGGGTGACTTTCCAATGTTTTGTACTCTTCTAAGGTGAGTGGCCATCACAGTAGACACTGCCATTTTAGACTTTGAAGTTAAAACTATGTTTCATTGTTGGCAGTGGAGTCCTAGCCTGCGGGTGTGATGCAGGGCTTTTGGATAAACCTGCCTCTCACACTTAGGCTGGTGGTTCTGAACAGAGAACAGCTTGTACTTCTAGCAAAGATTGATGCCTTGCAGGCCCTGTCGCCTGACTACTAAACCAGGAGAGACTCCCTGACTCTGTTTCCCTAACAAGGCCTCTTATCAATATGGATCCCATTTGTATTAGTCAGGGTTCTCTAGAGTCACAGAATTTATGGGGAGTCTTTATATAGCAAGGGAATTTGTTGATGACTTACAGTCTGTAGTTCAACTCCCCAACAATGTTCAGCAGCAGCTGTGAATAGAAGTCCAAGGATCTAGCAGTTGCTCAGTCCAAGGCAAGCAGGCAAAGAACAGAGAGAATCTTCCTTTGTCCAATGTCCCTATGTAGGTCTCTAGCAGAAGGTGTGGCCCAGATTAAAGGTGTGTACCACCATGCCTGGATCTGGGACTTGCTTTCTCCCAGATGACCTTGAACTCAGAGATTTCCTTGCCTAGCTTTCCTGGGATTCATAGCCACTATGCCTCAAGGTCTCCATGCCAAGATCCAGGTCAGAAACTTGTATCTCCCAGCCTCAAGATCAAAATCACAGGAGAGCCTTCCAACTCTGGATTGTAGTTCATTCCAGATATAGTCAAGTTGACAACCAAAAATAGCCACCATTGTTCTAGTGTTACACATTATCTTCTTCCTGCACTCAACCTACCATGTTCAGGAGGCTATGGACCAACCAATGGATTATTTGTTGTGCTTACTGACTTATGAGAGAACATCTGATACTGGTCAGAGAAGGGAAATAGGTTAATATTTGTACCTCTCCCATCTCCTGGATTCATATGTTGGAATCTTAATTCCCAGGGTAATTATATTAAGAGATGAGGATTAAGTCAGGAGAGTAGACCCTGCATTAGTGGTGGTGACTTACAAAAGGTGGGTCCTGAGTGTCCCCTTTGTTTTGTGTGAATTGTTAGAATTCAGTGGTTAGATCTTTGGCCTAACCAAGTGTCCAACTCTACTGTTAGTGTTAGTTAGTTAGTTAGTTAGTTAGTTAGTTAGTTACTTAGTTAGTTAGTGTTAGTGTTGATGGATCATAGACTTCTGATCTTCAGAACAATGAAAAATACATTTAGTGTGGAGGCCACTCAGGCAATGGTGGTGGCCAGAGCAGTACAAATGCACTAATAAAGAAGCTAGCTGTCCATGCCTGCAGCAAGCAAAGCAGCATAGGGGGATGCCCCTCATAACTTTCTCTGGGAAGGACTCATTCTGGCAAGTAAGGTGGAGTAGGGGGGGCTGACCATCAGAAATCCAGCTGTTCCTCCTCAGCAACCATTGCTCCCGTAGAACACCGACTGTTGTTAATTCAGCTCCTTCTGCACTGTAGCCACGGTCCTCCCAGGTTCCTCTCAACCTCTGTTCTTGGCTTTGGGCTGTTTGGAGGTTTTTGTCTTTTTGTTTTTTTGCTTATCTGTATTTTCACTAGAAATTGGGTGTGCTTTATGGCAAATTGGGGATGATGTCATCTTTACTCAGAAGTTTGCAGGACTTATTAACTACAGCTGTTGATGCTAATGAACTATCTCTGTGCTGAGCTGGGATAAAAGATGTTAGACTTGACTGTTTCTTAAGGACCGATGGAGCCGCTCCGGGAAGAATGCTGTGCATAGGAACTATCTTTCCACAAATCACACGCCATCTGCAAATGACAAAAGAGCTGCCCATGTCCGCAATGTTCTGTCTTCTTTTAAAATTACAACCTTAATAACTTTAAAAAAAAGCCTTTGTGTAAATTAGAATTGCCTTTTCCAGTCGAGCTGTGATATGATCTCAGGCCCATGAACAGGATATGAATTTAGGAGACCTCAGACCTTTTGGCCAGCTCGTTTAGCAGAGGATAGCTGGTGCTGACTTTGTCTAAAGTTGCTGTTTTCGGCAGCAGCCTCTCCCAGTAAGATGCTCAGCATCCAGCTGCTTCATCCTA
>NW_021604782.1:8307357-8356834 GCF_004785775.1 Grammomys surdaster | reverse complement strand
GAGCCACCATGTGGTTGCTGGGATTTGAACTCAGGACCTCTGGAAGTACAGTCAGTGCTCTTAACCACTGAGCCATCTCTCCAGCCCGAATGGTGCCTTTAGAATTTCAGCTAGAGTTTTTACTGAGTGAGTCAGAAATTTTCTCCTAAGACATTTTCTACCAGCCTCTTAGAAACGGCCCTCAGTTTGGATTCAAGTCCACTTTGCTTTAGTTTTTAAGGGGAAATACCCACTTTTGTCTCTTAGACTGGTATTAAAAATACATAGGGTTGTTTTTCACCCATCGTCTTGAGCTATCTACTCTCAGTTCTGTGCAAGGCCTTGAGGAGGCCTTGACCTATGAAATGGACAGTGTAGTGTGTAAGCCCTTGGGTGAACTCAGGACCACCAGCACCAGCATGGCCAGAGAACTCGTGGGTAAACTCATGTTCGGAGCCCAGCCCATATCTACTGAGTCAGAAGCTCAGCAGCTTCATTCAGACCTACTGCCTGTTTCTGAACAGTCTGCCAGTGGGCACTTGGGACTACATATTGTAGTTCGAGAACTGGTTGAATGTACATCTGGCTTTCAAGGTTAGCTCACTTTGAAAGCTTGTAAAAATATGGGTTCTTGGTCCCACCCACAGAACAGGAGTCAGGAGGTCCTGGCAGGGTCCAGGAAGCAGTGTTTCATATTCTCTGGAAAAGAATATCCATATCCCACTTTATCCTAACGGATCACTCAAGAGCTGTTGTGTAGATCAATAACAACTTGTTTAAAGATTGGGACTCTTTAAAGAATTCAGGTTGCAAATAATGCCGTGTAATCTAAGGTTTGCTTCTGAATTATTTAAGGACATTTTGGAAATATAGATACCTATAAAAATGTGAATATTTAGGTCCTACTAGGTTAAAACCCCTCATTAAGTTTGGTTAAATCTGCATTGTTTAGTGTTCGTTTATTGACAGTTGCTATAAGATATTGTCATACTAATATCTTTATATATTTTGTATCATCCATGGGGCGACTGTTACCAAGATCTAGTAGATCTTTCTGTATCTTTCCTCTTCTCAATAATATGCAACTTGTTTCTTCTTTTGATTTAGTCTCCAGAGATCTCAGAGTAAACACCTTCCTTTAAAAAAATTATGTATTTATATAATTTATATGTATATATGTGCGCCTGTGTGGGTGTATGTGTATCACATGCACGCAGGTGAACTTGGAAGCCAGAAGAGGCCATTGGAAGGCCTAGAGCTGGAGTTACAGATGGTTTTAAGCTGCCTGATATGGATCCTGGGAACTAAATCCTGGTCTTCTGCAAGAGCAGTAAGCACTCTTGACTGCTAAGCCATCTCTCCAACCATTAATTTGTGATTTAAAAATGAAAATGTCTATCACCTTCTGTATCCTGGCTGGAGATAAACTAAGTGACCAGCGGAAAGGTCTGTTCTTTACCTTGAAGTAAGTTTCCTGTTTGGTGAGCTTGCCTCAGCTCTGTGCTGGTGTCTTCCCTTGTTTCCTTCCATCTGATTGACTGGACTGTGAAAGAGTTAATGTTTCCCAGTACCAAGCAGAGACATAGGCAGTGGGGGAAAATCTGGTTCATTTGGTTTCAAAATAAACCATACCTCACGTAAGTACAAACAGCTGCAGTGCAGGCTCGGGCCGAGAGAAACCAGTGTGGTGCTCCGAACTCCAGCGGAGAGGAGTTCATGTACCGTGGATCTGAGGGCAGGCTCCATCATGAAGTCATTAGGCCCCAGCAGGAGCACAGTCTTTGCTTGTCATGCTGGTCACCTCTCTAGACACCAACCCAGAGAAAAACTGAGTGGCTTCTTGAAGAGGTGGCCTTTTTAAATTTTTTATTTTTTTAATCCCCAGCCCCAGAAGACTGAATACACTACACCTGTACCTGTGAAACAGAGAAAGCTGAGCTACGAGGCATTTACAGCTTGTCTGGCTGCTTGGCTGGCTTTTTTTTTTTTTTTGGAGTCTCTTATCACTGGGTTCAAGCAGCAGGCACACTCATCCTGGCCCGGTGACACACTGCTTCCTTTTCCAGCCTCAGGAAAGTATTGGTCAGGGGAGAAAAGGCCTTTGGGTTGTTTCTCCTCCCCATTTTATCTCGGACGATTGCTTATCAGCTCAGGAGCACCCTTTACCCCACACAAGCAGGGATTGACCCCAGGACCTTGCACAGTTAACCAAGTGCTCTGTCACTGAGCTGTAACCCCAGCTAACAACCCCTCCACCGCTCCTCCCCCTTAGCAATGCCCCCACACCCCTGCCCCTCAGCACCCCCCACCACCACTCCTGTCCTGTAGCAGACTGCTTTCTGTCATCACAGTACAGTAGCTCTTCAGTACAGTAGCTCTTCTTCAAAGTGGCTACCAGCTCCCTCTGCATGCCGATTACAAGGGTCTGTGTGACGCCTACTGTGTGTTTGCCATAGTCTCTTAGAGCTTTGTAGCCATCTAGGATGGTTTCTTTCTGGCTAATAATGAGACCTTTATTTGAAGCCTTTCAGATTTTAGGTCTCCATCTGTTTTTTAGATGATGCTGTGAGCGGAGGCTTGCTCGGTGACATAGGGTTTTACTAATCTCTTGACAGTCTATTTAGATAAAGTAGGGGAGGTACTTCTTCCTCTGCATTTTCTGAGGCTCTCTTGATTAACAGCTCTAATAGTTATCTTCAAAGGTATCACTATTAGACATGACAGGGCTATAGAGGACAGGACAGTAGGAACTGGGATGCTAGCCATACCATTAGGCCCCACTTTTTACATTTGTTCTCTTAGTTATGAAAATCACTTCGAAAAGGTCAGAGACACTTAGTTTTCTTTGTATACATTCCCTTGTTTCTTCAGCAGAGTGACCATGTTGGAACTGCAGTCCATTGGATTGCTATACGAAAAATTGGTGTCAGAACGAAAAGATAGTTCATCTGTAAAACACTTGCCTAGCAAGAACGGGGACTTGAGTTTGAGCCACAACACACATAAAGAAGCCAAGTGTGGTGGCAAATACTCTTGACCCAGCTGGGGAAGTGGAGACAGGCAGGTTCCTAAGACTCACTGGCCTGCCAGCTTAGCTTAGTTGGTATATCCAGGCCAAGGAGAAAAGCTGTCTCGTGGGAAACAATGGCTGAGGTAGCCCTTCTCACACACACACACACACACACACACACACTCTCTCTCTCTCTCTCTCTCTCACACACACACACACACACACTCTCTCTCACACACACACACTCTCTCTCTCTCTCACACACACACACACTCACACACACACACACACACACACAGTGTATTTGCTCACACGTGAACTCATACACATATGCATACAAAGTGAGGCCAGACCAGGCTGTCTTTGCTGATTCTTCAAGTTGGTAAAATCATATATGTGAATCCTCAGGACATGGGAATGTCTATGTTATGCCCAGCTGGGAATCATTGACACTCCAGCACAGGGCTCAATTTTATTAGTTTCTCCTCTGTACTTGTAAAGGGAATTCACTGAGGTGGAGTGGTGCATCTTGGGAACAGGGAAGGAAATGAAATAAAGCACCTCATTATTTTCCAGTGCTGAAGTAGATACTAGGTTTGTATCCTACTTTTTTTTTTTTTCATTATTAAACTTTTGGCATGATGTGCATGTTAGCTTGGGGTTGCATACTGATTTTCTTTAAAGCTAACTTTTAATCCTCATCTTGTTAGGAGGTTATTCAGGGAAGCTAGGTTTCTCGTTTGGCTCTAGAACTTTGAAAATAAACAGAGCTTTTGTATTTTCGAATAGCACATTGTGGGCTGAGCAACATCTGGAAGAGATTATTCTTCTGGTAGGCAGAAGAAATATCATAATCTACTGTCTTCAAAGAACACGACACCTTCCCACATTTCTTCTAGATCCTTGAAACGCAAGTCTTGAGGGTTGCATTGCTGGCTGATCTCTGTTGTGTATCAAACATAAATGTATATAACTCTAAATATTTCTGTGGCTTTAAGAACAGAGCCAAGGGTGGTGGTGTGGGCTGCCTGTACTTTCCTTTGAGTCTAGACTTCTCTTTTTCCAGGAGCCCTACTCGAGTTTTGGCGATATGCTCTTAAGCTTTAAAATTCATCTTAGACGTCTTTCCCTGTCTTCTCTAAGACCAGGCCCACGAGTGTCTGGCATGGTAATGTAAAGTTTAACAGGAACGTCTGCCCAGATGGAAAATTGCAAAATTGAGTTTATTCTTGGCTTTGTCTGTTCTTATGGTTGGTATGGCAAAATATGAATACTTCCATTTACAGACATTTTTATCACAGATGTTTCTGAAATAAAGGACTCTCCCTGGTCTTGATTTCTTCACTCCTGATTCTGTCCCTCTCTCAAGCCTGTAGGAAACTTGCAAGTATAGCAGAGAGTCTGAAGAACCTTATATTTTAGCAGTTGATTAAGAGTGAATTGTTTACATTTATTCAAGACTGTGCTTGAAATACTTTATAATGTATGTCTCATAAATGAGGACACTTCTGTAGAGTCACAAAACAGCTAATCAATTAACACTATGTTGTCTTCTGGTTTTTGCATCCCATTCATGTTCATCACGGCTTTGTGCTGGCAGTTAAGTGTTCAGTTTATAACCTTGTGCTGTATATACTTGCCCTAACTATATTTGTCTCTTTTGTATGGAGTACTCTTTTGCATGCACGGCATACGGTAACTCCAACTTTGTTACTCATTCTTTGCCTGTAGAAGTCAGGCCTTGCTCTTCCTCCAAGCCCCATGCTCCCAGAAATAAGACTCAGACTCAAAATGTATTTGCAAATAGCTTGGCCGTATAGCTAGTCTCTACTCTGCCTGGATCATAACTAAAGATAACCCATTTATTTTAACCTACATTCTACCGTGTGGCTGGTCACCTGTGCTCAGGCACCATGCGTCCATCCCTTCACACCTTCTCCCACCTGTTTCTTATACATGTTACATATCAGTCCATACATGTGTGTACATTTTAGCTTTTATTTTTCCGTTTTTATCCATCTTCCTAATTAGCAAAATAAACTGGTATATTTACATAAAATCTTTGTGTCCAGTTGAAACCGGCTTGCAGTTCTCTAGTATTCCTAAAATATTTTCCTCTCGGTGTTTTAGGTTGTATGTTTCCTTCCTTTCTTTCTTCCTTTCTTTCTTTCTTTCTTTCTTTCTTTCTTTCTTTCTTTCTTTCTTTTTTTTTCTGTGTCACTAGTTTATTTTTCCTGCAATGTCAAGTTTCTGCTAATACCATTCAATGATATATGTGTATAGATATTTGTATGTGTGTATATGCATATATGTATAAATGTGTGTATACATATATGTAAAAATAATTTTTTTTGTCTCTAGAAGTTTGCTTTGAGTCTTAATATCTTCCCTGTGTCTTGTTAGCTTTTTGAACATTTGGAACATGGTTGTAATAACTGAATATGCTCAGTTGATTAGATACAACTGGATTGAATGTAAACATATTTTGGATAATGTATGTAGTTGATAATACTGTATTATTGAATGTTCTAATCATTTCTATTTTTTGTCATATGGTTTTGCATTAAACATTCTTGGAGCTAAATGTTTGCATGTAATACTCATTCCACAGGATACTGTAGAGTCATATAACTTCAGATTCAGTGTAGTGTTTAGGATGCTAATATCTATTTTATATACACATTCCTGTCCATAATGAATTCCAGAAGGGGCATTAACAATTGCATCCACATTAGGTATATTTTTAAATGACTGTTCCATACTGTTCACAAATCCATCAGACAAGTTATCTTTTAAACAAAACTTTCTTATGTTGAGGTATATTTGTTTAAAAACACTTTTGTTTCTGGTTATTGTTCTAACACTCATAATTGATTTTGATGTATTCTCCCAAAGATGAATGAAGTCAGCTCCTTTGAATCTTAAATGATGGATGATGCCTCTGTCAACAGAACTCCCACCATTGAGAAACTGGTGGGACTTAATCACTCTTCCTGACACAACTACAGACTTGTCCCCTCCCTCCACCTCCTCCAGTTTGCTTATACTACCCATATTCCTCAATTTAGACAGTTAAGAGCTGTAGACCATGAAAACTACTTCTGGTGTTAGAAGGACATGAGTGTTCTTAGGGGAAGCATCTTACAAGACTGTCCATCAGCTGGAATTTAGAATTTGAGCTTTTCTGGGATATACATATTGAGCTTGTTATTTCTGCAAACTTTGAACTGAAACCACCCCAGGTTGGCTTAGCAGCTCCTTTCTTAACAGTCCACAGTGGAAATGCACCACAGTATCCTTTTCCTAAAGGCAGAGGTCCTGATTCCATCCATCCCTGTGCTGTTCTGGTCCATATAACAGATGCTAACTGAGATGAAGGTTTGGACATTGTGGCTTTGCTCTATGGGATGACACAGGGTTGTGTTAGGTCTGACTCTTACCTGAAGAAGGAATTTAGTTTTCCTACTTCTCAAGATCCTCTGTCTTCCTTCCTTTCATTCCTCCCCAAGGTACAGATCCCATCTTTCTCTTCTTGAGCTCTTTCATTCTGACCACACTTACTTGATTTCATTTCCTTTTAACTTGGAAATTCATAGTCACAGCTCATTCCTGACAATGTTCCCAAAGCAGAGATTCTTCAGTTATCTAAGCATAACAAGACACACTAGCCTGATTCTGAGACGGTATTTATTTTCCAGCACAACCTTCACTACTGTAGTGACCACCGATTTGGGGTCATTTCATAATTGTGTCTTATATTCCATGAGTTTTGGGACAGCATTCCTTCCCACCAGGAATGTCTGGAACGGCAACTTTATGCTTGTACATCCAGGTTTGACATCAAGACAATGAGTTTATTAATGCAGTTTTTATCTTGTTTCTTCAGTTTAGAACCTAGCCTAGGCATCTTCTTTCTCTATGTTTTTTTTTGTGCTTTCTTTTCTTCTTTTTTTCATTTCATTTTTCCTTTCTTCTTCCCTTCCTCCTGCCCCTCACCTACCTTTCTTTCTTCCTTATTTTCTTCCTTCCTTCCTTCCTTCCTTCCTTCCTTCCTTCCTTCTTTCTTTCTTTCTTTCTTTCTTTCTTTCTTTCTTTCTTTCTTTCTTTCTTTCTCATCCTCTCTCCTTTCTTTCTCTCTCTTTCTTTCTCTCTTTTTCTATCTTCCTTCCTTCCTTCCTCTTCCTTATTTTCTCTCTCTCTCTTTCTCTTTCTTTCTTTCTTTCTTTCTTTCTTTCTTTCTTTCTTTCTCTCTCTCTTTTTCTATCTTCCTTCCTTCCTCTTCCTTATTTTCTCTCTCTCTCTCTCTCTTTCTCTTTCTTTCTTTCTTTCTTTCTTTCTCTCTTTCTTTCTTCTATCTTGTTTTCTTTCATGGCCTCACACTCATGACCTCATCATCTGGCTTCACTTCCAAGAACACTTGATGTAAATGGTGATTGTGGGAATCAAATCTCCAATGCATAAACTTAAAAAATTAGATGTATTTACTTTGTTTTATGTGTATGACTGTTTTACTTGAATGTATATACATGCTCCACTGTGTTCTTGGTGCTCAATAAGGTTAGAAGAAGGCACTGGATCCTCTGGAACTGTAGCTATGGATGCTTGATCTTGAATGTGGTTGTAGATGCTTGGAATCAAACCTGGGATCTTTGCGGGAGCAGCATGTGCTCTTAACCACGGAGCAAGCTCCCAAGCCTCAGCATACAAACTTTTAAAGGTCATGTTCAAACCATAGCATATAACCAGTGTCCATAACCTTTCTTTGTGATGATTCTGCAACTCTATGCTCATTAAACATACCCTCTGGCCCATTCTTCCTTCTCAGTGCCCGGCAACACTAACATGTGACCTATTTCCCTTAGCAAAATGTCACTAAGGTACACCTTGCTTGGTGCCTACGTCAGAGCTTGTTTCATTTTTAAAGTGTACTATAGCCCATTGTGGATATCTACCAGTTTGTTTATATGTGTGTATCTATCACTGGACACTTGGGTTTCTTCCATCTCCTGGCCACTGTATCTGTGCTATGTGAACATGGGTAATTGATTAGCTCCAAAATATCCCCTCTTAATAATTTGGAAATGTGTTCAAAAGTGAGATTTCTGTCTCATATTTTGAGTTTTCTGGGGCTCTCCCATCTGCTTTTATGTTGACTGCAGCATTTTACGTTTGTTCCAGAGATCCAGTCTTTCACATCCTCTTGAACATGACTGTTATAGTTTTGCTTTGTGTCTTTCTGGTAGTCAGTGCTGTGGAGTTTCACTTTGGCTGTTTTCTGTCCACCTGCACATGTCCTTTAAGGAAGTTTACTCAAGTCCCCCACCCATCCTTTATCACATTATTTATTCTTGAACTAAGAAAGTGACGTCCTTGTTAACTCACCTTTGTACCATTTGTTTTCAGTCAAGTGTGCTGGTTATCCATCCTTGAATATTTGCTATGCTCTGAGCCATACTTTCTAACCAACATGACCTAGTTTATTACCATAAACACTTGTGCTCCACCCCCATCCCACCCCTAACCATGGCCTTCCGTGATATCACCTTGAATTTCTGCATTGATACTTTACCTTTTATGGATGGTTCTGAACTTTTTGATTTGGGGTCATGTTCCTTGCATTTCATTTTTAAAAATATGATCAGTTATAGATATTCTTAAAGAGTTAGCTCCACGAGTCCTTTCTCCGATTTCACCTATGGAAGATATCTTATTACACCAACCCCGTTGTTCCTCTGGTGTTAAGTCTTTGTTTCAACTGGGTTAGTATTCACACCTGTCTGTTGTAGTGCTGGGGATTGATTTGAGATTCCAAATCTGGGGCCTGGCTCATGCTAAGCAAATGCTCCATGGTTCAGCTGTGTCTCTAATCTTTTGTTAATGTGATGGGGGCCCCGTTACTATCATTCATTTCCATGTGAAAAATGTGTGGATTTTTTATTCTGAAACCAAAAATTGGGTCTACTTTAAGATTATTATCTTTTTAATGCTGGCTTAGTTTTCTATGTATTAACTCTGCATTTAATACCAGGCTCTCTCAGTGTTATATACCTACCTTCTCTATATCCAGATGGACAACTGGTCTACCAAGGACACCTTCTTTGCCCTCATGTGTGTCATCCAGGGATGCTCTTCACAGTTTACTTCCTTTGGGTTCCCCTGTGTTGACACCTACTGTCCTAGTCTCCACCTCTTTCCCCTCCTGTCTCCAGAAGCTCATCCTCCAGAAGGATCTCCTCCCTCTTACTGTCCCACTGTCAGCTTGCATCTAGGGCTATTACTTAATAGTTTGAAGGCACTTGGATTCCCACCTGTTGGTTTCTGAGTTCCCCTTTTGTCTTCAGTCCCCCTGCTGTCCACATGCTCACACATACTTGTCCTCCACCAATAAGCTGCAGCCTTTCTAGACCTTACAGGACTTTTAAAATCTCCAGATTAGTATAATCCTATCAAAGTCCACTGTGGTGAGCAGGCTCTTATGGGCCGTTTCAGACTACAAACACATGACCTTCTATTTTAGGGACTTTTAGGTTCACCTCACCCCCCTTTTTTCTTTTTTGAACACAGGGCCATGCTTATGCTAGCCAAGGACTCTGACACTGGTCTACACCCCAGCCCACTTTTCACTTTTTATTTTGAGGCAGGATATCCACAAGTTGTCCAGGCTGCCCTTGAACTTGCAGCCCTCTGGCCTTAACTTGTCCTCCTTTACTCCTTTATTTTTCTGATTTATCTCTTAGGGTTTCTGCTTTATTTCCTTATTCCTTTGCTCTGTTCCCCCATCTTATTTTTAAAATTCTGGCCAGCTTTCTTAAGTTCACATTCTATTTCTTTTAAATTTGGAATTATTGCTTTTTAAACATCCTGTTTTTATTTCGGTGAGCACAGTGTCTCTTTCTGGAACTTAAGTCATTTCCTCTGATCAGAGTTTCCAAAGGACAAATCTTTCTATCTCATGCTTTGGGGGAGGTAAGTCTGGTGGCAGATGCCATCTCATTCTGGTGGAAAGACAGATGGGGACAGACACTAAGAGAGACAAGTAGACTAGCCTGTGTCTCATCTCGATGCTCCAGGTCTTGGGTCCAGAAATTTTCTCCTGGGTTTCTGCCAGGCTATCAAGCTTATTGCAGAACAACACAGATATAAAGTTTGATTTCTCCCCTCCCCGCCCCCATTTCATCTCAAGTGTGTATCTGTAAAGCAATTTTCTAAGATTTGGGACACAATTTTTTATTTTCTTAATTTCAGCATTTATGATGATATCCTTTTTCATTCATCTTAAAAAAAAGAAAAAACAAAAAAGATATAGAATCTCATGTAACCCAGGCTAACACCAAACTTGCCATTTACCTGAGGATGACCTCGAACTTCCAACCCTCCTGTCTCTGCTTCCTGAGTTTGGAATTTAGGCACATGTCACCATTTGCAGCTTTTTTCCTGCTGGGACTTTCATTTGCCTATTCTGTGTTGGGGTTAGAGTCTTTAAATGTGCGTTTCCCTATCCCAGAGACCTGGTTTGTCTTCTCCTCAGTACTTATTTTCTGTTATTTCCATGACTGCTTTTGCTTAGGTTCATAGCCCAGACCTACCTTTCTTTGTCCTTTGGGTCAAACTCTTTCCTGACCTTGATGTGCCCTCCGTTCAGAGATGCTGCTGCAGTGCCCTCAGCAGTCTTACGAACATGAACTAGAAGCTTCTCTTTTAAGAACTATACTTTCTGCTTAAGTAAATACTGGCTCTCAATCTGGAATCCCTTTACTTTCAACTCTCACAGTATGTCTTACTGGCCTGGTGCACTTGGGAATTTTTCTGTTGCTTATCTTTGGAGAGAGAAGCCAGTGTCTACTCAATATTTCTCCTTTTCTCCCTCTCAGCCCCTCTTTGCTGGGGATCTACCCTGTATTTTTTCAAGAGACTCTTATGAGTCATGACTTGACCAAAATCCAGAATAAGGAAAAAGGTTAGGCTTGTAGTAGGTTAATTTGCCAATTAGAGGTTTATCTTCCTGTGAGGCCTGGGGAGGGAGCCAGCTTCAGTTCAAACAGTCAGATGGAAGTCTGCTCCCAACTGGAGTTTTTCTTTTAGGCATTTGGTGTGGCATTTACTAATTAGCGGAGCCTTTGTCATTTGGCACTGCTGTCCCCCACTGTGGCTAACTTGTGGCATTCTTTTCTTACAGTTTTTCTGGTGAATTCTTCATAGCCGATGCAAGTCAGGAGCAAGTGCAGCCTGAGTTTACTCTCTGTTGGGTTCTGGAGGCAGAGGCTCTTCTGAAAGCATTTTCAATGCACCCCAGCTCTCCCAGGCTTTATGCTCTCCTCCTGCTGAGCATCCATCCAGGTCGGCTGAGTTCTCCATTGCTTATTTCTGTACATGTGCTTGGAATTTGCAGCTTCTCATGAAGAGGGTTTGGCTTTCGCTCCTTGTGGACCATCTATGTCCATTCTTTCCAGCATGTGCCTTTGGAGGTCTAAGTGAGAGTTCGGAATTCATTCTGTGGTTTCTAGCTGATATTTCCTAATATTTTCTCCCATCGTAAATCAGTCTGGTAGACTGTCACAAGGAATAAGCCTGTGCATATTTCTCATTGGAACATTTAAAAACAATATTTAATTCTTTGTGATTCTTGCTACACCATTTTAATTTTTTGTGTATTTTTTCTAGTCCTTTGGATGAGAGTCTAGATATAGTTTCCACATTGCTTTCTTATATCAGAAATAGGTTTCATGTCATTCCTTACTGTTTATATTTATAATCCTTTTAAATTAAAAAAGTGACTGTGTGTGTGGTATACAGATATGTGTTCATATGTGTGTGTCACATGTATATGCATGCGTGTGGTAGTCTGAAGTTTATACCGGGTGTCTTTCTCAATGGCTTGGTACCTTATTTCTTCAGATGGGGAGCTCAATCATTTAGCTAGATTGTCTAAAGAGTGAAACCCAGGGATCCTCCCGTCTCTTCTTCCACAGTGCTTCCTCCCCTGTACACAAACGTATGTGTATATGTACATGTATGTATATGTGTACTTATGCATGTGGAGACAGAGGATTATCTTGGATGTCATCTTCAGGAATGGTATCTTCCTCTTTGAGAGAGAGTCTCTCATTGATTCGGTGGTTATGGATTAGGCTAGATTGCCTGTGAACTCCAGAGACCCTCCTGTCTGTGCTGGCTCAGTGCTGGGCCTACAGATATGTGCTACTATCCCTAGAGTTTTGGATGGGTACTAGGGCTCAAACTCATGTCCTTGTGCTTGCAAGGCAAACACTCTATTAAATGAGCTCTCTACCCAGTCTTCCAGGACTCTTTTTCAGTTGGAGGGTTGGGCTGTAGAAAGAGTCCTGGCTCTGGGCATCAGGCTGGTCCTAGTTCAAGTCTTAGAGCTCTCCTGGCTTTGTGACTGTGGTTGGGGTCATGCATGTAACATTCTGAAGTCTTAGAAGTCTCCCATGTAATATGAGTTAACGGCATCTGCCCAAGACTTTGTGGAATAGCTACTGCTGAGCTTGGTGTGCAGAGGGCTTTTCTTAACTCCTGGCCCCTCTCTCTTCTCTCTTTTTAGTATTGATGATGTATGACAGCTTGGTTTTGAAAGACGTCTTAGTTAGGGTTCTATTGTTGTGAAGAGACACCATGACCAAAGCAACTCTTGTAAAGGACAACATTTAATTGGGGCTAGCTTACTGGTTCTGAGGTTCAGTTTATTATCATGGCAGGAAGCATGGTAGTGTCTAGGAAGCATGGTGCTGGAGGAGCTGCAAGTTCTATATCTTGTGCTGAAGGTGAACAGGAGACGACTGACTTCCAGGCAGCTAGGAGGAGAGTCTCAAAGCCTACCTCCATGGCGACACACTTCTTTCAACAAGGCCATACCTACTCCAACAAGGCCACACCTCCTAGTAGTGCCACTCCCTGGGCCAAGCACATTCAAACCACCACAAGGGGTATATTTTCTTGTTACACACTAGGTGCTTTGTTGCCTTCTGGACAGTCTTTGTATTGTGGCAACTAAAGTTACCTTAAGCTAAGTTGTAATGGACTTGAATATGCAGTATTCTTTTAGAATAGAATCCCTCTTGCTGGCTTTTGGCTGTTATGTTCCTTTTATATTCATCTGTGAATATAGAAAGTTGACATGAGTTATAAATGCATGAGGAAAATAGAGACCTGAAAGTAGGGGTGGACATAAGGTCATATGTTAGTATCAAACAGTGCACTGCCAGGTCCTAGAACTTTCCTGTGCTTGAATCCGTATCCTAGAAGCTGCTGTGAAGAAAAGAAAACATTGCCCTTTATCCTGGGCCTTTCACTTAAATTGTCATTGTTTTTTCTTCCTCTTTAAAGTAGGGCTGAGGAGGATGTCAGCATTGGCTCAGGGTAGCTGTGGGATCTCATGTTGACATTGGGCCAAGATGGCTTGCAAAGATTGCTTGCTGTGTGTTTGTTCATAAAGCAATTACCCATAGCTTAAAACAAGTAAAACCTGATGTGCTTTAAACTATGGTTTGAGGGCATGATGCTTATGCAAGAATAAAAATGAAAACCTGCAGGCTATAGGGGTTGCTTCATGACCAGAGCATTTCTTACAGAGGCTCCACAACCTGTTGCCGCTAGCTAGCATAGCACACTGCGGGATGGAAAGACTGGAATTAACTGTTCATGTCCACTGCTCCTACTGTACAAGGCTCAGACCCCTTGGTTTATGAGTTTTATTATTAAGGGAACTATTATTCTCCAAGAGTTACGTAATACTCAGGTATCTCCTTGCATACCAGTGAAATTACAAAGTATGTTTGCTACAGGAGCTGACTAAATCTTATATGGTCCCAGTTTCCTACGTCTATCCTCCTTTCTTCCTTCTCTCCTCTCCCATCCCCTCACCCACTATCAGTTCTTCCTTTTCTCTCTTCTCCCATTCCCTTCCCTCTCTCCTTTCTTCCTCCCTCATTCTCATCTTTCTTTCTCTTTTCAACCCAGAACCTTACTATATAGTAAGCCTAGGACTGAACTTTTGGTCTTTCTGCTTCTATCTCCTAAGTGTTGAGATTAGAGTTGTGAACTACCATGTATCTTCCGTAATAAATCTTTTTTGACAGATTGTTACTTGGGATGAAAACACAATGCTTAGAAGAAGGGAATGTCCATAACTTCTTCAGGGGAAAGTTTTTCCTTCATGGACTATTTTGGAATGCTCCTGTGATAATGGCAAATGCCCCACCTCACCCCCATAGTTTTGAGACAAGACCTCACTGTGTAGCTCTGGCTGGCCTGGAAATCACTTAGTAGACCAGGATGGCCTTGAACTCGCAAATATCTTCTAGCCTCTGCCTCTTGAGTTTGATTGAAGCTGTGGAGCACCAGCCCAGCCAATCTTTCGACAGAATCAAGGTCCTAGTTTACTGCTGGGAGCATAGTGAACAATACATGAGAGAAGCATGGCTTTTACTTTGTGGTTGCTTAGCACCCTCTCCTAGAGAATGTCAAAGGAGTTTGCAAATGTCCTCTCCCTTACCTGTTGGTAAGGGCGTCTGATTTATGACGCACTCCACCTTCCTGAATTCCTGATTCATCCTGTCATTTACTTGTGTGATGATGGGGTGCTTGGCCTTAAATCTTTAAAATGTTGACCAAGTTCTTTGAGGAAATGTAAATATGCAATTTCCTCCCTTTCTTATGTCCTCATGAAAATGCACAGTTCTCTAGCATCCCTTCCCCAGCCCTCAGGGTTGTTGTTGTTGTTCCCACAAAAGGGTAGGGAGGAGTAAGGCTGAACTGTGGCTGTCGCCAACAACTTGATGGGTTCTTCTCTTTACTCTTTGTATATAGATGATCAGATCTCAAGATGTTATGAGATCATTATTATATATATTAAAATATTATTATATATCATTGTTATATTAAACATCATTAAGAAACAGCAAGGTGGCTTCTCCTCTAGGTACAATCTTCCTGTGTCCCCAACTTGATGCTGCTACCCTAGAATATCTAGTTGCTCCCCAGAACATCCAGTTGCTCCCCAGAACATCATGTGAAGAGATGGTAAGGGAGTCATGATTTTTGATGGAAGATCTGCCTCAGCAGGCCCCTATGTTCATACAGCTAAGATTTGGTTCTTCTGAGTAATTTTTGCCTCATCTAGCTGGTGACCCTTTCCTTGCTCATCAAAGTCCTCTCTACTCATTCCGGGCTTCCTTGTGGTTTTGCAGGCTTACAGTTCCTCCTAGCATGACGGTGATCTGACCAGCCAACCCACGAATTGCTTCTTGTGCCCGGCACTGCAGTGCTGGAGCCTCTTCATCACCCCAAACTACAGCACTGTCATGGCAGCTGCCTCTACTTCCAGCCCTGTAATTTCACAGCCCCAGGTAAGTGCTTTGACCTGGTTGATGTTTTTGTTAATCATAGCTTTGGGCAATAGTTAATCTGAGTATAAGAAAGTATTCTTTACTCTCGAGAATCGTGCACACCTCTTATTGTCATGTGGCAGGTACTTAGATGGCATGCTTTGGAGAGAGAGAGAGACAGAGACAGAGACAGAGACAGAGAGACAGACAGAAGAGAGAGAGAGAGACAGAGACAGAGAGAGAGATGCTGTGTAGTTCGGGAAGCAGTTGGAAAAATGAGCTAGCCTCTGCTCACAGGGGGACAGGTTTCCCACACTGAGGTTGCCTAACTGTCACTATTGCCATCAAGCTCCAAAGCAAGACAAGTCAGAAGTCTTCTCTTCTGCTGCTCCTCTTATTCACGCTTTCTTTTTGTGGGGAGGGTGGTGGTACAATTAGTATTTCTCAGTTTGGTCTAATCTTACAATAGGCCTGCTAAGGTGGCTTCATTGTACTTTTCCTGTAATTATTATTTTGCCTTGGCCCATTCTGGGACATTTGAAAACAAAATGGAATTCTGGAGATTTCTGAGTAGTAGTCCTGTGAAGTACTTTGGCTGTACATGGGGAACAGTAATTCTGCAAGGACATCTTCCTTGTTTAGATCATGGTTCAACCTGTTGCTTTGATTATCAGCCTCAGCAGGCAGTGTGGTGCAATGGGAGGGAAACAGACTTGGAATCATTCGGTCTTAGTTTCTTCTCCCTGTGCCTTGGACTGATGCTCTCTCTGCCCCATTCCGGCTTCAAACTCCTTCATTGGATGAAACAGTAGCATAGATACAAAGCAGTCAAGAGAAACCCAGTGAATATAGTTTCCCACTTGCTTCCCTTTCTCTCGACTCTTCTGTATCCAGTGAGGCCTCTCATTTATGATGAGCATTTTTAGGCAAAGGTTTAAGAAAAATAGGTACCTTTGAGAAAGAGACATTTTAAAGTTGTTTATAATTAGTGCACAAAATACTGGGTTTCATTATGACATTTTCATACATACATACTATTGTATTTTGCGTTTTCACTGATATGCCTCCTTCTGCCTTGCCTATACTTCCTTTACTGGTACCTTGCCCCCATCCACACACCCCCTTCTATTTTCATATATATATATATATGAACATCTGGGGGTTTTGTTGTTGTTTAAGAAGTCAAGAAAGAGAGGGAGAAAGAAGAGAGGGTCATTCCTCATTCCTTATAGACCAGCACTTCTCGTTGTTGGTTGTGACCAGTTCTGGGGTTGAATGACCCTTTCACAGGGGTTGCATGTCAGATATCCTGCATGTCAAATATTTATATTATAATTCATAGCAGTAGCAAATTTACAGTTATTAAGTAGCAACGATAGTAATTTTGTGGCTGTGGGTCACCACAACATGAAGAACCATACTAAAGGACTGCAGTATTAGGGAGGTCGAGAACCACTGCTTCAGATTAACTTGAGGGGTTTTCCATGGATAAACCCCTTGCTGTTCTTTAAATCTCTCAGTGTTTTCTGGGGTGTTGGATGCCTAGTGTCTACTGTCATGCCAGTTCTCTTTTGTTGGATGGCTCCTCACTGCTTCAACACTTACTTGGGTGTTTGGTTTCATTCCCCTCAGTACGTTTGGGACTTAGAGAATGGGTCAAGAGATTTAGTTTGTGTTACTTTGGGGTTATCAGTTCAAATCCCATGGCAGCTGTTCCTGATAATGACTCTTCTTAGCCTCTGCCTTGTGTGTGTGTGGAGTGAGTTAGGCCTGAGCACAGGCTTCCCTGACTGGGCATTTTACCATCCATCACTGTCATTTGTCAGCATTTCCAACACTGACTTACCTGCCATCTTCCCTGTTATGTAAACTGCTATGGGTTTGTGAGAAATAAAAATGCTTTTAAGTGACTTGTTCCATCAAAATGTCCAGCACTATCCAAAGTAGAAAGGGATCCTATTTAAACCAAACACCTAGGGAAATAGATGCCTTTGAAAACTTTCCAAAGGTAAAATTGGCACAGCTACTAGGTACTATTAATTAAAGTCAGAAACCTTTGTAGTCACACTGGTGTCTAAACACAGGAGACCAAGGAAGAATATAAAAAAGATAGTCATGGGAAGAAGTTCAAAACTTCCTGACTCTTCAGCAGTGGTTGGTTATTAATAAAGCCAGATACCTAGATATGATTTAAATGTCACGTAGCAGTTAAAACATGAGCATATCAACATGGCTGTGTTGTCATAAGACACCTTATAAAGAGGAGAGAAAGCAAGACATAGAATAATCCTCACAGGAAGAGATCATTAAAACTATAAAACAAGACCATGTGTTTTTAAGGACAAACATATGGCTCATAAACAGAACAGCAGAGAGAAAAAGCCAGCACATACATTTTCAATAGAATTCTATTGCCCCCCAGAGGGCCCAAATTGGATCTGGGGAGATGGTAAGTCCCACCAAAGCTTAACCCTACCCTAAAGAATCATATTTCATAGCATTTAACTTCTTTCATTAGGGAGAATTTAAATTTAATTAAAAACTTCTCCTTGAGGATCATTATTGAAAAATAAATAAAAATGTCACAAAACATGGCTTTTTGGAAGCATGTCCGTGGGCCCTGGAGTCACACTGCTTAAGTTCAGGCCCTGGCTCTGACACTCAGGGCTGAGCCAGAGGGAATGTGCTCGCTCTCTCAGTGCTTCCATGTAGTGCTTGCAAAACAAGCCGAGCAGTAGAGAAGCCAGCCTTCTGGCAGCTCTTGAAAAATGTCACGTGCAATTACACACTCAGCTCAGAACAATGGCTGGGGCCTATTGTCCATGCGTGTTGGCATGTATTATTGTTACTGCTCGGCAATAGGACAGGCCTCTACATGCAAGAATAAATAAGATAAGTAATATCATTGCCTTGTTAGAGTTCAGAAACATGGTAGAAGATAGGCAGCTAAGAAAGTGACAAATTAAAATTAACACGACACAGGAAGTATTGCTGTTCTGGGAATAGCCCTTGGGCTTCTTGCAGGAAGACCACCAGACCAGGAGCCTGGGCATGTGTGGATATGAACTGTTTTGACAGGGAGCAGAAAGAGCATGTGTCAATGCCTGATGGGCCACAGTGAGAAAAGCCCAGCATCACGATTAGATGTAAGCACAGTGTGGTAGGGCCTGGGGCTGCCTCCAGAGGCTCCTCTACCAGGCCACATGGTCTGATTGTTGGATTGTGAAGAATTCTGTGAGGGGCTAGGTCAATAGCTCAGCGGTTAAGAGTGTGTATTGCTCTTGCAAAGGGCCTGTGTTTGAATCTCTTCACCCACACTGAGAGGCTGACAGGTCTGTAACTCCACCTTCAGAGGAACCAAAGCTCTCTTTTGGTCTCTGAAGGTACCTGTACTTGTGTGTGTGTGTGTGTGTGTGTGTGTGTGTGTGTGTGTGTGTGTGTGTGTGTAAGATAAGTCTCTTTAAAACAAACAAAAAAAAACAGCATTTGGTTAAGCTTGTTGAATTCAGTCATGCTATAATATTTACACTGCTGAAATTGGTAAACCCTGAGTATTAGAATGGGTGGGTTATAAACTCAGGGATTTTGCAGGACCTTAAAAGCCATAATAAGGAAGTGAAAAATGATCTCACAAAGCCTGCAGTGGTAGAATGCTTGCCTAGCAGTTGAAAGGCTCTGGATTCAATCTATAGTCACACACACACACACACACACACACACACAGAGAGAGAGAGAGAGAGAGAGAGAGAGAGAGAGAGAGAGAGAGAGAGAGAGAGAGAGATAAAAAGGGGGCTCTTTGGGGGTCTAGACCTATGTTTGACAATGCTCTGGGGCAAATTCTGTAGCAATATCAGAGTAGGTGGGTCTCATTTTCATCCCTGTGCTGGCATTAGTAACAGTTGCTGATATTTGGGGACTGAGCCATTTGGGAGGCGTCAGTTGCAAGCTTCAATAATTAAATCACAGAACAAGTTGGCTCTTTTTCAGGAGAGACAAAGACCTTTGGGTCCCCTGGCTGTAGGATCCTAGCTCTAGGTCATGATGAGCCTCCTGATGATAGGCCAACCCTTCCTTTCAGCTTTGCACACTCAAGATTTCCTTCAAGGTGGGCTTGCCTGTGTGTCTCAGCCTGTACTGATGTCTTCTCTCTCTGATTAGCTATCATCTCCTGGTGGAGAGAAGGCTCAAATTATATAAAGGTAGCATCTTTTTAGCCAGCACATAATGAGCAGCTCTCGTTGTGCAATCACCTTACCCTGACATTACCCAGCCAGGAACGTACATTCTTCTGACTGACTCCCATGAAGATAAACTCACATTCAAGTGGGAAAGGCCTGAACCTCCCTTTCCAAGGCAAAGGCAACAATTGAGAGAAAAAGAAAAGGCTGTGGTTTTTTGTTTGTTTTTCCATTCATCTGGTAACAAAGGCTGTTTTCTAGTGAAGGCTGCCTAACACCAGACATAAACTCATTAATATGAGCAAATAGCCTGCGATTGTTTCAAATAACAATAGGGAAGAAAGCACACATTGTCACTCCTGCTGGGATCTCTGTTTAGTCAGCCTGGGATTGGCCTTGTGCTTTGAAGTCGGACAAGTTTCTGTTCTCCCGCCTTGCCTCTGCTTGAACTCTTAAGATGCAGAATTATTTTCTTGTGCTGGGCCAGCACCCACTCCAGACAAAGCTAAGGTGAGTCCTAGGATGGTTGGGACTGATAGCCACAGGAAGTCACCTCATCTGATTTATAGCTACACTAGTCCAGAGTTGATAAAAGCTACTGTCAAGGGAACCTGAGGATGCATTTGTAGACAAGAACCAATGAGTTTGGTAATGTGTTCCTGTCCTGTGACTGTTGAGAGGTGGGGTGGGGTGGGGTAGTGTAGGCTGGGATAGTTGCTATTTTCTGTTTCTAAAACTCTGTGATTGGTGAGGTTCCGGAGAGTCGAATGGTAAAATTTAGATCTAAATTTCAGTCTTGCTGGAGGGATCAGTAGCACAATACCAGAGTGTGTCCTTTGGCTCCTCCTAACCCCAGCACTGGTGACAGAGGCCCAAATGTGTGCCTGAGAACATACAGGTTGCCTGGCTGCCACCCCTGGGATTCTAGTGAGGAAGTGACCTTTGCCTTCAGCGTTGGGGATGCTTTTTCCTTCTGCCCCTCAAGTGTGAGGTAACATCTGCGTTCACAGAAGTGGCACAGACAGACTTTGGTCCTGTTAAGTGATTTCTGTTGTTTGCATTAAAGGTATAGGTTTGCATTGGTTTTCAGTGTCTTAACAAATTGTTCTCTCA
Organism: Grammomys surdaster; assembly: GCF_004785775.1. Classification (NCBI taxonomy): domain Eukaryota; kingdom Metazoa; phylum Chordata; class Mammalia; order Rodentia; family Muridae; genus Grammomys; species Grammomys surdaster. The sequence goes on along the minus strand of NW_021604782.1, from coordinate 8,336,210 downwards.
GTTCTCAGCTGGTGTTTTGAACTATCTGTTTAAAAATCCTTTGTATTTTAAAATTCTATGTCTTAGAAGCTTTTGTTTTGAGTTGGGATAAAAGCAACCGAGTTCCACATTAAAGCATTGGATATCTGAGATTGGAAAAGTGCTCTCTCTTCACCTCTCCCTCCCTTACTCTGCTCCTTCTCCTCCTGTCCTCCTCTTCTTCCTTCTCCCTCTCCTCCTCCTCCTCCTCCTCCTCCTCCTTCTTCTCTCTCTCTCTCTCTCTCTCTCTCTCTCTCTCTCTGTCTCTCCTCTGTCTCTGTGATGTTTTAGAATCCTGTGTAAAGGAGGTTTTCAAGCATTCACAAACATGAGCCTCAGTTCCTTCTACAACTACCCAGAGTCACTTACCAGTCACCAGCATGTCTCCCCCTCCCCCACTTGCTTCACATGGAGGATGAAGCATTTTAAGTCCCTCGCTTTGCTCCATCTTCCAACGGTCCTTGTATCTCACTATTCTGCCAGAAATAATTTGTTCATATAACTGTGATTCCATCATCACACTTAAGAACTGAAAGCAACTGCTGATGTCACAGTGTACTCAATGAATACATAGATTTCTCTAATTTCTTCTCTGAAAAGTCCTCACAGTTGGCTCCCTGTTGTCTTGGAAGACCACTGGGAAGGTCCATTTTCTCTTCTGTATTTATCCAGCCCATAAACTCATACAGTTTAAAAAGACAGTTTCATTTTTCCTCTTCACTTGCTGAAGAAGATGGAAATTAGAAGCAGATTTTGCCCTGAATACTACACAAATGAGGCACACACCGTAGTCTCCCGGGGAAGAAAGTTAAGGCAATAGTTGTACTTAAAATCTGATTGCCAAAGAATCATGCATCATTTTTTAGGCTAAAGCATGAACGATTAATAGTTGCATGACATACTGTTATAGTATGAACCATGAATTGCAGTGTGATGTTCCCTTTGCCACACAATGAAGGTTCAGTGTGGTCTAGCTTTACATACACGGCACTGAGAAAGAGACAGAGTGCATGCATGGGCTTAGGTCCATATAGATTTTGCAAGTCTAAGGTATTGTATATCATGGCTAAGAGGGCTTTCAGTACACAGTTGTCTTTCAGCTTTATTCTTTATTATGTAGAATTAAAACAATGTGCACCATGCTTGAGAGTATGAATGGGAAGCTAAGTGCTTCGTGGCATCTTTAATAGATACCAGGCAGATGTTAGCTCTCACCATTTCCCCCGCAGTGGTGGAGAGAGTGCAGGGAGAAAGTGGTTACCGCATATGGTTTGTGTATGTGATGTGCGCTTGTCTTCTGCCAGAAGACCCATCAGAGGAAAGCCAAGTTAGATAAACACTCTATGGAAAGCTCCCATGGACTGCCAGGAATAAGTGCATGTGGAGGTAAACACTGAGATGTCTGACTTACTCCATCTTGATTCCTGTTTCGATTAGAAGTTGAATTTTTTCTTATTTTGCTATTTAAATTCATTTATGCTCCCTTCTATGTTTATAAACTCAGAAAGTTTGAGAAGATATCTCATTTTGGAATCTGAGAGTACATTTTCAATGTTTCTCCCCTAACAGAGAATTGCATGGGTGCTGGTGGAGGGCCTAGGGTAAGCCACAAAAGATACCCGTGGCATCTGTTTATTTATCTTTCTAATATGCCCTTTTAATTGGTTCAGTCTGTAATGGTTAATGAGGCTGCCTCTTTATCCTTAAAGGGCATGTGGCTTTTTTTTTCCCACCCATCATGGTGTGTGTCCATTTTACACTCCTAGGTTCTCCGGATCCTTGGATTTTTTGTTGCAGAGTCAGCATATATGTCAAAGTGGTACAATGTCCTATTTTTAACCATAATCATAGGCTCCAGGGGTTGCTGCCTTTTGAGCTCTGAAAGTTGCTGCAGCAAGACTGTCATTAAAGAAATCAGCCTGCATTTGCTGGGTGATGACCCTGCCACACTGCAGTTTCAGAGTGTCACTTAAGCACTGCCCTGAGGTTAAACTTCCTCAGGTTGTAAATCACTGTTTTAGGCAGGCTGAAGTCTGTGGAGAATGCAAAGGTGTGTTTCTTCTACGTGCTCCTTAGCAGGAGATAGGGCTGTGGTACAGATTCTTTTCTGAAGCTGAGATTGGCCGTGAAGCAAGTTTCAAAGATACATTCAACCTGAGATATGCATTCAAGCAGAGATATGAGATCTGGCGGATAAAAGGATGGGTGTATGGTTGTTGATGGCCAGCAGGATGCATGACTTCACAGTCAGAGTGTCCAGAGGGTGATTTCCAAACACTGACCACTAGAAGAGTCTGTATCAGCCAACAAAGGGAGGTTTTGGAGTCTAGGTTCAGGCCCAGATTGGAGATCGTACATTGGATTCACGCATGAGCCCCAACACTGCACACTTTGCTCCAGGACTTTACTTACCTTAACTATGATTGGTAAGGCAATCAGTAACCCAGAAAAAATAATAGAGGGGTGGGCACAAGAGAATTGCAGCTCCTTGGATCAGTGGCACAGGTTGTAGTTCAGGGCTAAATTGGAGGGGCACGCTAGGGTGTGCAGAGATGATATGGTCAGGCGATCCCACCCCTGTGGGACACGTCCAAATGGAGGGACTCAATTGCTGACATCACACTTTCATGAGGAGCTTGGAGCCCCAGGGCACCACGGAGCCTGTGTGTGTGGGAATTCAACCCTCTGGCAGTGGAGAAGAAGATAAAGCAGTCAGGGAGTGCCACTGACATCAGGATTACAGTCAGCAGGCTCACCAGACAGTACACATTTAAGTAGAATTTGAAATGATTTTTTGTTTTGTTTTGTTTTGTTTTTCGAGACAGGGTTTCTCTGTGTAGCCCTGGCTGTCCTGGAACTTTCTCTGTAGACCAGGCTGGCCTTGAACTCAGAAATCCGCCTGCCTCTGCCTCCCCAGTGCTGGGATTAAAGGCGTGCACCACCACCGCCCAGCTGAAGTGATTATTTTTATAAGACAGAGTTTCACACCTCAGCCCAACATAACCTTGAACTTGTGATAATTTACTTACCTCATTTTTTGTGTGCTGGGGTATATAAGCCAAAACATTTGGCCTAATCAATATTTTTCTTTTAAAAAATATATTACATCTTTGCCCCAAGGGGGCACATGCCTTTAGTCCCAGCACTCAGTAAGCAGAGACAGGCAGATCTCACAGCTAGCCCAATGGGTTTGCATAAAGAGTTTCTGGTCAGCCAGGGACACACAGTGAGACCTTGTCTCAAAAACGACTGAAAAAAAAAGTCATGGCTCAAAAACAACTGAAAAAAACTGTTTATTTACTTTGTGCGCTTATGGTGTGTGTGTGTGTGTGTGTGTGTGTGTGTGTGTGTGTGTGCATGCGCACATGTGAGCACTCATTTATGCAAATGTCATGGCACATACATGGAGGTCAGAGAACAACTTGCTAGAGTCTGTCATCCCCATCCAGGTAGGACCCTGGGGACTGAACTCAGGTAGTCAGATTAGGTCAAAGATGCTTCTGTGTGCTGAGCCATCTCACCAGCCCCAGAATTCTTGTTTGTTTGTTTGTTTTTTTTGTTTTTTGAGACAGGGTTTCTCTGTGTAGCCCTGGCTGTCCTGGAACTCACTCTGTAGACCAGGCTGGCCTCGAACTCAGAAATCCGCCTGCCTCTGCCTCCCAAGTGCTGGGATTAAAGGCGTGCGCCACCACCACCCGGCACAGAATTCTTTTTTTTTTTTTTTTAAAAGATTTATTTATTTATTATATATGAATACACTGTAGCTGTCTTCAGACACACCAGAAGAGGGCATCAGATCTCATTACAGATGGTTGTGAGCCACCATGTGGTTGCTGGGATTTGAACTCAGGACCTCTGGAAGTGCAGTCAGTGCTCTTAACCACTGAGCCATCTCTCCAGCCCCCCAGAATTCTTATAAGTACTTTCTGTCCAAGTTTTCCCTTAAAGTTATTAAAACTCGCTCTTGATAGGTAGAATAAGAAAATCTGCTTTTTGTTGAAAATTTTATTATAATTCTTAGTCCGGTCATAGCAAAAGCAATTTCACAGAGCAGTTTTACATGAGGGAACAACAAGAGAAGCAGTAGAAGACAGGAAAACTAGACGAAATAACCATTTACTGCCATGTTTCAAAACCGAAATGGAACAAGTTGCTAAATGTGCTCTGACACTAACCCGTACGTACAACGTGATGTAGAAAGCTTAACGCACATGGAATACATAGTTCCGAGTTTTGGCCTATCCGTTTAGTGATGACTGCAGTTCTGAGATTGTCTGTGGTCCATGGAGGTTCATTCCCTGATGGTTTTGATTTAAGTCTCAGCAGAACAGATGCCACAGAAATGAGGAACTGATAGTCAGTCTTCAAACAAGGTGACTTCAGGTTGAGCATGGTGACTTATGCCTTTAATCTCAGGACTCAGGAGGGCAGAAGCAGGTGAATTTCCCTGTGAGGCTGGAGGCTAGCCTGGTCTGCATGTGGAGTTGCGCAGCCTAGCTAGAATTGAATAGTTAATCCCATCTCCGCCTCCACAAGCGACCTTTTGCTCTACAGTTTTTGGATAAAGAAATTATCCTCTCTTCTCTTTGTGTGTGTGTGTCTGTGTGTGTGTCTGTGTGTGTGTAGTGTGCTGCTGGAGGTCAGAGGTTCATGCCAGGTGTCTTCAATTGTCAGTCATTTATTTTTTGAGACAGGGTCTCTCTTGCTAAGTAAATCGAGGGGTCCCTGTAATTCAGGTAGAGTAGCTGGCCAACAACCCCAGGGTTCTTCCAGTTTCTGACTCCCCTGCATAGGTGCACTCAGCAACATAGTTGCTGGTCCTCACGCTTCTGTGCTAAGCTCTTTACAGCCTGCGTCAAGATGTCCCCATCTCTACCTCTTTCTTCTAATGGCTTAGAATGAATTCTTCTTCTTCTTTTTTTTTTTTTTTTAGATGAGTTATGTTCAACAATGGTGAAATGCTCAGGAATGTATCCATTACTTTACTTTGTAAAAATGTTAACATTTTGATGCAATTTCTCAGTCTTTGGTGTTTTAATAAATAAAGTGGCGAATGTTTACCAGCAAGGTTATTGAAGTTCTTTGTCCTTTCCCAGCAATGTTAATTTCTCTGTCCAGATCAGAAATTGATGTTCATTATTCTCTTTGCATGTATTTGAGGGCATACATTTATGTAAGGAAAGTAGGAATAGTTATAGTCAATTTCTGTAAATGTTAGTGTAAGAATGGTGGTGTATGTGACTTGGTTTATTTAACTTCTTCTTTGTATACTTTCTTTGTTGTGTTGTAATTTATTCTTTCTCTGGTGATTCAGTGTTTATGTTACTTCTGTATTTTAATGATACAATATTGCATCTCCTTAGGCACACCTGTGATATTTCCCCCTAGAACTCAGTGTCTGAATAGTGAATTTGAGTCAGTTTCATGAAACCATTTTTCAAAGCTGCTGTACTGAGTTTTCTCCAGCATCGTATGGCTGCCCTCACCAGGCTGTGATTTTGAAACTTGCTAATTTTTGCTGGGATGGAAATCAACTGGACCTTCCTATACATTATGCTCAGCCTTCTCCGGTGCCCTGGGAGGAGAATTTGCATGTGGCTATTGGCTGTCATGGTTTTCTCTCCTGGGGAGTGCCTGTCCATATTTTTGCCTATTTTTTCTCTGTTGGATTGTTCAATTTTTCTCCTTTTTGATTGGTAAGAAATCTTTACTCCTTGATGTAAAGAGAATCTTTTATATGTAAATTGCTAAACTTCCTACAAGGTTTTTGTTGTTGTTGTTTTTTGTTTTTTTTTTTGTTTCTGTTTCGTTTTTCCATTCATTATAAAGTCTTTTAGAGTACTGAGTTCTTAATTTTTTGATTAATTAAATTTGGTCAGTGTTTTGCTCTCATTCGGGAAAAAAATCTTCCCACTATCTATAAGTTATAAATATACTTTTAAAAAATTTTCATCTACATTTTCAGATTAATGTATACATAGCAATATATAAATATAACATAATAAAATCTATATAATACATATAGTATATATGCATACACATACATATACATATATACATCAATATATTACCCCAAATGGTGTTCTGTGTATGATGTTGGTTTATTTAGCCTGAATGAATTTCAGTGTATGACATAGGTAATATTTTTAAATGAATGAACAGTTATAGCATTGTCTCAGTTGATAGATAAATCCCTGCTGCCCTGTCAAGTTGCCATGTGTGTGTTTTCGCCTCTCTGGCCCATTCCAGTGTCTGTTCATGCATTTTGGTGCTAACCTTGAACTTCCATATTCTGCTTCTGGCTTCGGACTACTGGGATTTCATTCCTGTCTGGGCAATTCCTTATTCCTATCATTGATTTTCCCAATGTGAAGCCACCCTTCCTGTTACCGGCACTGTGTGTGAACTGATACTTTTTTCCAATCCATTATTTTACTAACATTGTTAAGATTTCTAGCACCATTAATGGTTTTAGGTCAAATTCACTGCCTCAGACAAGGACAGAAGCCGTTTCTGCTTCTCAGCAGCATTTAAAGCCTTGTCGCCAATGACTATGGTGGTCTGCTGCGCCATTAACCTTGGTTTGCAGTTCTTGACTGGCTCAGAGAAGCATCTGAAGGATGCTTACTATATTTACTCCTGCATGTCTCCAGTATTTTTAGTGGGTCTTATCATTCCTCCTCTTAGGCTCAACCCAGAATTCTCTGGAAGTCCTCCAGTGTGATGATGTGCCTGGTAGACAGGGGCCCTCGTGAGATGAAGAGTAGGCTCACTGACTGGTGATTTGCTATTCTCCATAGATTTCTTACGCACATGTGAACATCTTATTATCCTGTACTGTTGCTTTATAAGGGGAACCACTTGATGCACTATTTTATTTTAGGTAAACTTTTAAGACATTTAATTATTGCATAGTCTTCAGCGTCCTCGGGAATCTAGGTTAAGCTATCTTTTCATTTGTATCAGTATTATTTTGTAATCTCTAATTCTCATGAGAAATCATCCTATTTTTCTTGTTTTTAATTTGAAGTTCTTAGAAGGGTGAGCATTATTTTCTCAAGAATAAACTTAATAACATTTGAATAAATCCCATACTGCTTCTTTTCTATCCTTATTGGGAGAGGTATGTAAACTGTTTGATTATTTTAGATTTAATAACTAGAAATAAGTAAGTCATAGAGCTCTATTATGACCCTATTTAAAATGAGAGAACTGGGACTTGGAGCCGTTGCCTACCCTACTAAACACCATGTTAGGTGCTGGGCATTAGAACCAGGCCAACATGTGCTTCAAGAAGGCACAAAGCCTCAAACATTCTACTGCTTTAGTAGAGATGGAACCATAAGATCCTGAGAAGGAGGCAGGTGGCTCCTTGGAGCTCACTGGCCAGCCAGCCTAGCATATTTGGCTGAATCCAGGCCAGTGAAAGATCCTGTCTCAAAAGCCAAGGTGGGTATCTCCTACAACACAGTACCTGAGGGTTGATCTCCACACACACACACACACACACACACACACACACACACACACACAAGCACACACACATGCAAATGCACACACGTGCATGAATACAGGGACACACAGATTTATATGCGTACGTATGCATACACAGAAGTGGAAAGCAAGTTGACTTCATTTGTATCATATTGTTCATGCTTTACCCAGCGTAGATTAAAATTCCCTTAAAGCATACCAGTGGAGTATATTATTTACACTCTTATCAGATTTCTCACTAAACCACACAGGTCTAATTAGTAGTGTGTTTCATACCAGGTGTTTGTTTTTCCTCTTTGCTAATGAATGTGTAATTACCTTATGGGAGATTAAAAAGCAAGTCAAATGGATAGGGAGTGGCTCCAGCAGGCGCTCAGGTGTATCATTGGGATGTCTTTTGAGGGCATAGTGTTAAGCTGTATCCATGACTGACGTTCCATGATTGCCTGAGAAGGCAGAGATGAGTTAGTGGAGGACAGAGAGATCTCAGACAACTCCATAACCACCCCCTTTAGAGCTCAGGCTTGGCAGGTTGTTGTGACTTCGAAGACCACAGATAGGGTAAGGACATTTCCAAGAAGAGCATCTGCTTTGAGGAATAGCCACTGAGGTCCCACAGCATACATCCGAGATGCAGTGACCAGGGCAGGAGAAAGGTCATGAATGCAGACTTTCTGCCACTGAGAGGGATACGTCATTTAAAAATAATTTTATCTGATCTGCATATTTATTCCCTATCCAGGGCAACATCTGATAGCTTCTTACTCCACAAGGATTTCTAGTTTTAGTGATTTAGAGTTAGCATGATATCATTCATTTACAAATATTTACTGAACTTGGTCTTGAGTATGTATTTGTTTTGTACCTATGTTTTACCAGTAAATATTGGTTTATTTTTCTCAAAGTAACAAAGAAATCACTTAAAAGTGATCTTACATGGATTCACTGGGGAAATTTCAGTCTTTGCCTTGTTTGCTTTCTTCTTCCATACGACTAGCTGGAGACCAAGCGCTCTCATGTCTTCCTGGAAAGTGATCTTAGTAATTACCCAAATAGACTGTGTTTGCCTCAACACAGTTGAGTAATTTTTACAGATTGTTACAATTTAAATAGTAGGTTTAATATGTTTTGATTTCTTCTTCCTCCTCCTCCTCCTCCTCCTCCCCTCCTCTTCCTTCTCCTTTTCTTTCCCTTACATGATTCTTTCCTGAATAATAAGAGAAAAGGAACATTTCCATATCCCCATCCTAAGGTCTTTTTGGTCCAATGATAGATTTATACTGGAATTGTTAAATTGTACTAAGTGTAACTTTTATATTTAAGTTTTTGACCATGTGAAAACAGTTATGTCTTATAAATTTTATGCTTGCCCCAGTGTTTTTGTTTTTGTTTTTTTCTTTTGGTTTTTCGAGATAGTGTGTTTCACGGTGTAGCTTTGGCTGTCCTGGGACTCACTATATAGATCAGGCTAGCCTTGAACTCAGAGATCTGCCTGCCTCTGCCTCCCTAGTGCTGGGGTTAAAGGTGTGTACCACCAACACCCACCAGTGATTTTGGCGTGTGTGTGTGTGTGTGTGTGTGTGTGTGTGTGTGTGTGTGCTTGTGAGTGAGGCCCCTCTCCCCCTCCATCCCATATGTATATTTATTATTTTTCTTGTCATTATGGTAGAATTCCTAACAGAAACAATTTAAGGGAGGAAGGTTTATTCTAGCTCTCAGGTCACAGGTCACAGTCTGTCATGGCCAGAAAGACAAGCTGGCAGAAGGTGAGGTGGTAGTCACATAGAGAATTAGTGAGTTTACAGCTGATCTGGCCTTCAACTTCTGGCCCCACCCTATGTGAGCCCCACCCCTATGTGAACCAGCTAAGTTTCATGTCTAAAAGATTCTGTGACTCTCGAAAATAGCATTGCCAGCTGAAGACCAAGTAGCTAAATATACAAGCCTGTGAGGAGCTTTCCTGTGAGGCTGTCTATGGCTATGGAGTTCAAGGCTCCTTTAGGTTTTCTCTATACAGTAGGATTTCTTATACCTTGAGTTTTGTCCTAAAGCAGTGCTTCTCAACCTTCCTAATGCTGTGTGCAACCCTTTAATATAGTTCCTCATGTTGTACCAACCCCCAACCATAAAATTATTATTATTATTATTATTATTATTGTTGTTGTTTTTCGAGACAGGGTTTCTCTGTATAGTCCTGGCTGTCCTGGAACTCACTCTCTAGACCAGGCTGGTCTCGAACTCAGAAATCCGCCTGCCTCTGCCTCCCAAGTGCTGGGATTAAAGGCGTGTTCCACCACTGCCTGGCGGAACATTTTGTTTTAGCGTTGTTTTGTAATATATATAAACATAAATCGGTAATGCATGTGTCTTATTAAGGAATCCCTTTTCCATGGGTGAGCGGGACTCTGCCTCTCTAGCTCCACCTCAGTCCTTCTAGAATCTGCAGAATGACTAGGAGTTTGTTTTAGTCTGTGCCACCATTTCCTTCTTGTTATCTCTGACCCTCTCATCAGATGCTGAGTGGATGTCTGACCTCTTTGGCATTTCTGTTCTCTAGAAATTTTATACTTTATTTTGTTTTAAATTCTGAAATTATTATTTTTTTATTGTGTTCTGTTTTTATTGTGTTATTGACTTCCAAAGACATCCATACTTAATCCACGGGACCTCTGACTAAGTGACCTCAGTGGGCTGAAGGGATTTTTCAGAAATAATTTTGTTAAGAGATTTGAAGCAAAGTGATGATCTTAGATTCTGGCTTCTTAAAAATGTTATATTCATAATCCTTTTGTGCCTGAGAAATGTTTAGCTCCCTACCCCCATTCTGCACTTCTCTGGGAGGGAATTTGTAGATAGAGTGATAAGGTGGGAAGGCTGCCCTAACTGTGGTGGGCAACATTCAGTAGGCTGGAGTCCTGGAGTGAACACATTGGAAAAAGCCAGTAGGGCACTGCATTCTTCATCCCTGCTTCCTGGGTGTGTTCAGTTGACCAGGAGCTTCACACTTTGATGGCAGTACTCCCCAGTAGAGTAGACCAGATCCTCAAACAGAGAGACAAAAATAAGCCCTCATAGCAATAACAGAAATAATATAGTAGCTATTGTTAATGTGATCAGAAAATTCTGGGTTCAGGTGTACGTGTCTGTCACCTTAATGTCTTTGAGAAGAGACTTTGTTCCTGTGCTCACAATAAAGGGACTAAGTCAGTCTCTATGGAATCTGAGGTGGATGAAGGAGAGTGGAAAATGAGGAGGATATTCCAGTGGGGGGAAAAATAGGAGGGTCAAGAAAATTGATATATCCTCAAAAGACAGATATACTAGACGTCACATGAGAAAAACTGAAAACTGAGAAATTACAATGAGTGATTAGAATGTCTCAAGTATTTCCAAAAGCAGGAAGTTCTGGGCAGCTGAAAAAGTCTTCTGGGTGTGACCATGGGCGTGGGCAACTGTGATGTAATGGAATAGGTCATTAGAGTTGAGGTCAAGGAAATGAAAGGGAAGAGAAGTCAATTAATTACTTAGAATAAGGGAAGACTTGGGGTGGAAAGAAACACTACAGGCCAAGTTCTCTGATCGCCAGTGAGGAAGACACTAGATGTCTAGAGATGTAGCACCAGGTCCTCACTCTTCCTGGAGTACGATCTCCTTAATGAGGAGAGGAAGGGATAATCATACAACACAGTGTGCCCACTGCCAGAAGTGTGGCAGTAACGCTTAATGTAGGGGAGAATCTGTAGAAGTCTTCATAAGCTAAAAGACTAATCATTCAGGCATTTCCTTATGCTGTTTAATAAGTTACTTAGTGTTTAGTAAACATTTATATACAACCTATGGCTATCTTGTAGACCATTAATGAAAAATTTGATTCAGGAGGGCTTGGTTGTGCAGGCCTGTAATTCCAGATAAAAAGCCCTAGGTCCTATCCCTAATCCACATACACACACACACAAACCAAAGTACCTAAACTATCGTGTTTGCTTAGTGATTTAAGAATCACAACAAGAGGAGAAGAAGAAGAACATGATGGGTCTTCAGGGAATGGTTTCTAATTCTCAAAGTCTCCAATGAACTGAAGGTCTCAAGAAGAGAGATTATTTTTTTCTTTTTCTACTTGGTATGTGATCCCCCGTTGTATTCTTCATTATCTTTTATTTTCTAGCTTTGCTTTACCATTCATTGACTGCCTGTATTGTATTTTAAAACACCTCGATCCTTTCTGGACTGATGTGTAAGTGTAAATAGTATGAAAATATATTCCAACTGTTTCTGATAAAAAGAAAAAAAATAAGTGAACACAGTGTAAAGCGGTGTCACCCAACACTGGAAGACATGCGTGTACTCTGAGCTAATTATATTTTACTTCTTGTGGAGCAGTGTCAGGTATCAACTGCTTACATGAAGCCTTCCAAGGGGGAAGAAAGTTCTCAAGAGGCACAGATGGGTAGATGGATGCTATTCTGGGGATGAAGAGTCCTGGGGGGTGGGTTGTGCTAACCACAGGAATGTTGAACAGTACATGCCGGCTTCGGCTAAAGAATCTTTGATGCATAATGTGACCTTTGAAATGTTGGGCCTGATGGTCCTTTTGCAAGCTTGGGTTGCAAAATGTCTGCCACGGGTCAAAAACACAGTGTGTGGTGAGAACAGATTAATTGGCCAATGATAACATCCAGAAACTACCTTGTTTACTAAATAACAGGGCAGAGTAGATTTCAATAGGATAAATGCTCCAATAGCAAAGTTCTGAAAGATTTTTGACTGCATTGGGTATTTTAAGGAAGTTTTTTTTTTTAATGTGTCATGTGGTTTTTCTTGTAGACTTCAATGACACAGACCACCAAACAGAGACCTTTTACTTATTCGTCTCATCGTCTCTAATCTAGAGTCCTAAGTGACCAGTGTGGATTTTGGATGTTATTCTGGGTCAGATTTTTTTTTTTAATTCTTTGCTTTTATTTTATATTTTATTTTAATTTAATTTACAATGTTATAGGAGTCTTGTGTTGCCTGCCCATCTTTAAATTTGGATCTGTGGTTTCTTCTATTCATTCATCCTCTTTCTCAGTTCACAGCCATGAACGAACAACAGTGCTTCTACAACGAATCTATTGCCTTCTTTTATAACCGGAGTGGGAAATATCTAGCCACAGAATGGAACACAGTGAGCAAGCTGGTGATGGGACTAGGCATCACTGTCTGCGTGTTCATCATGTTGGCCAATCTACTGGTCATGGTGGCAATCTACGTCAATCGCCGCTTCCATTTCCCTATTTATTACTTGATGGCTAACCTGGCTGCTGCAGACTTCTTCGCTGGATTGGCCTACTTCTACCTGATGTTCAACACAGGACCTAATACCCGTAGACTGACTGTAAGCACGTGGCTCCTCCGGCAGGGCCTCATTGACACCAGCCTGACAGCTTCTGTGGCCAACCTGCTGGCTATTGCCATCGAGAGGCACATCACAGTGTTCCGCATGCAGCTCCATACACGAATGAGTAACCGGCGCGTGGTGGTAGTGATTGTGGTCATCTGGACCATGGCCATTGTGATGGGTGCCATACCCAGTGTGGGCTGGAACTGCATCTGTGATATTGATCATTGTTCCAACATGGCACCCCTCTACAGTGACTCCTACTTAGTCTTCTGGGCCATTTTCAATCTGGTGACCTTTGTGGTCATGGTGGTTCTCTATGCTCACATCTTTGGCTATGTTCGCCAGAGGACTATGAGAATGTCCCGGCATAGTTCTGGACCCAGGAGGAATCGGGACACCATGATGAGCCTTCTGAAGACTGTGGTCATTGTGCTCGGTGAGTTGTGTATCGATTGTTGCCTTCATTATAGCTTCCCAATGCTGTCAAATAGCCATACTTATTTATAATTGTGGTAAACAAGAATCTGAAAATTCACCAGGTGTCTATGCAGAATTATGAGCCAACAGGAAAATTTCATTTTAAATGTCTATGACAATGTCAGCTTACCATTCTTCCTACAGCTATAGAACATGCTAAATACTGGTAGGTCTCTGTGCTGTTGTGTAAGAATGATGAAGTGAAAGATATTGAAGAGTTTTCCTTCTAGAACTTAGAATACCAAAACATTCAAGACCCTATACCACCAAACCCCAAACAAACAAAAGCCTTAGATTACTTGGTTTTATTTAGCTTTTTTTAAGGGTTGTATTACAGTCTGCATGTAAGACTCTCACCCTGTGGACTTTGTTTCACAGATATTCCAATAGAGAGTGTTTTATATGATAAGAACATCCTGTATGCTTTCCTACACAGTTATTCATTAGTCCAAGTGTCCATGCTGTAGTTATTTTTAATTTTATTTTTTGAGAATTTGATACATGTATACAATGAAATATGATCACATGTACCCACACTTTCCCTTTCAGTTCTCTCTCCATCTTCCTAACATGCCCCCATCTCAACTTCTTTTTTTTATTTTTTATTTTTTTTGATTTTGCTGTTCTTTGTCTACTTATTGACAACCCATTAAGCCCTGTGTGCATGGATGTGGGACAGGGGAAAACTACCAGTGTTCACATCTTCCACAAACAATGATTCTCCCTACCCTGGCAACGATCCATGAACAACAGCTCCTGAGAATGGAGTGTGCCCTGAAGACCTGTCTCTGCTGGGATGGTCTTGTGATGATCTTGTGCAAGTGACCATGTTTGCTGTGAGATTGTGATTCAGATAGCCCTGTCATATCCTGGAGGCAGCATTCCACAGCATCATTCTCCACCCACTGGCTCTTATGCTCTGTCTGACTCCTGTTCTGGGATGGTCCCTTAGCCTTGGTGGTGGAGATAGATGGCCTGCTTAGGGATGAAGACACAGTCTCTTATTCTCAACGTGGTGACCAGTTCTTCATCTTTCCATTGACTGCTGGCCACTGTAAAAAGAAAGTTCTTTGACCAAGGCAGAGAACAGCCCAGGTCTGTTGGTAGCAGAAGCTATATCAAATTGTAGACAAGTAAATGTAATAAACATCTATAACAGTAGTCTTTATAAAAATTAGTTTTGGAAAATTAATTTTCTCTTCATAGTAATAGACATTAATTCATAATTCAAGATAAAGATTATAATTTTGTTCTTTCTATAATCTCAAATAATCTTTTTGTTGATTTTTGAAATTAAAATGTAATTGTATCATTTATCTCTTTCATTTCCTCCATGCAATCTGTCCCACATACCTCCACTATTATCTATCTATCTATCTATCTATCTATCTATCTATCTATCATTTGTCTGTCTATTTATCTAAGCTATCTTTCTATCTATGACTAAATATACTAATATAAACTGCTCAGCCCCTTTAGTGTTATGCATATGTCCTTCCAAGGCTGACCACTTAGTAGTGTTTAACCAACTAGGGAGTCATCCATGAAGAAAACAATTTCTCTTCCTCCCAGTATTTTTTTGAGAGAGGCTAATCCTGAGCTCAGTATATACAGCCCAACCTGGTCTTAACTTGTGGCCTCCTGCCTCCTGCTTCAGCCTCCCGGCTGCTGAATGATAGGTATAAATTACCATACCCAGTTTTAAACTTGAATAATTTTTACCTTTAAGTTTAAAGTATTACTTTTCCTAGATTAAAAAATTCATAGTAGTGATTAGTATGAATATACATATATATTCATACACACATATATTTACATACTCAGAAAATAATTAAAGAAAACCTGTAGTTCTAGGCACTGGGATGGCACCTGGAGACATACCCACCTAAGGAACATTTAGAGAGCATTCTTTTGGCATATAGAGTACCTAAAAAGTTCACTTGGTAGGAATTTGTTTAAATAATTACCTAATTGAATCACATATTTTTTATAGACTGTATTTAGGTTACTGCTTGATAACATTTATTAATCTTAAAGCACACATACATAAACAAAACAATATCACCACAAGACCCCCATAAGAAAACAAACCATAACTTTTTTAGTTGCCCGAGATACAGTTGTATGGTAGATTGATTTTTCTTTTCTTTTCTCATTGAAAATCTAGTTTTTCATACAATATATTCTGGTGATGTTTTCCCCTCCCCTGATTCCTCCCAGATCCTCTCCACCTCCCCACCCACATAAATTCACACCCTTCCTTTCACTCTCCCATTAGAAAATAAACAGGTCACTAAAAACCAAAAGCAGAATAGGAAACAAAAGCAAAAGAACAAAAATCCAAGAAAAAGCATTAGAAATGCATACAGATGCATGATACACACACACACACACACACACACACACACACACACACACACAGAGAGAGAGAGAGAGAGAGAGAGAGAGAGAGAGAGAGACAGAGACAGACAGAGACAGACAGAGACAGAGAGACAGAGAGAGACACAGAGAGAGATCTCATAAAAACAAAGTGGAAACCATAATGTATAAGCAAAAGACCTGTAAATTAAAAACAAAATGAATAAACAAAAAAGCTCACCACCACCACCACCAACAAAAAAACAAAATCCAGATAAAGAGTTATGAGACAAAAGCCCTCCAAAAGTATCATTGATTTTGTTTTGTGTTGGCCATTTACTTCTGGGCAGCGGCCTGCCCTTAAGTGTTGTTTGTATACTTAGTGAAACTCTGTTGGAAAAAAAATTTTTTTTTTCTGTTGACAGCAGTTGTCCATTGGAGATAGCTTGTGGAAAAGGGGCGGTACTTGTGCCCATTTCTCCTCTCAGCACTGGGATCTCATCCGGCTTAGACCCCTGCAGGCTCTGCATGCTGCCACAACCTCCATGAGTTCATATGTGCATGCTGTGACTAGAAGGCCTTGTTTCCTTGGTGTTGTCCATCCCCACTGGCCCTTACAATCTTTCTACCTTCTCGTCTGTAAAGTTCCCTGAGCCTACGGCGGGATTTAATAGAGACATCCCATTTAGGATTGAGTGTTTCAAGGCCTCGTATTCTCTGTACATTGTCCAGTTGTGGATCTCTCTATTTGTTCCCATCTACTGCAGGAAGAAGCTTCTCTCACGGTGGTTGAGCAAGTCACTGATCTAGGAGTAGAGCAGAATGTCATTAGGAATCATTCTATTGCTGCACTCCTTTAGAAGAACAGTAGCATTTGGTTTTCCACTGGTCCATGGCCTATTTAGTCTAGGGTTCTTGGCCATAAGAAATAAGAACTGTGTTGGACAAAGGTTCCATGTCATGAAATGACCCTTAAAGTCAACCAAATAATGGTTGGTTTCACCTACAACTTTTGTACCAGCATGTTTTGCAGGCAGGTCACTATTGTAGATTGAAGGCTTGTTGCAGGGTTGGTATTTACTTTTCTCCTCTGGTAGTGTGCAGAGTATGTTTCAATACCATGATCACTAGTCAGTAGGGGTGAAGGCCCTAGGTAGGCTCCAACTCAATTTCTTCCTGTTCAGGGACGTGTGTAGATACTTCCTTCATCAATAGGGACTTACTATCAGTTTGTGGAGCGCAATCAGTAGCCTTGGTGATAGACTGAGCTGGTCTCTAGGACCTCTTTGACCAACAATCTAATTAGATATAACCCACTCCTGGCACATTTGGTGTAGAGAGGTAGCCTGTTTCTCTAGCAAGTATAAGAACCCAAATTAGATTCCCTAGCAACACAGACAAACAAACTTTATTTCATCTTTTCTGTGGATGTCGAGTGTAAAAGTCCTGTAATTATCTTTGTTCTCTGGAAAGCCCCATGGGGTAAATAACCTGGGATTGTGAAACATCTCTGAAACTATGATTTTTGCACATGTTAGTTCCTGAAAGCAGATCGAGCCTTAATTTCTCTCAAGTAGCTTAGCATCCCTGGTAGAGCCTTCATCCCATTCTCTTGGGTAAAGGCAGATGCATCATGGTGATCCTCCGTGGCTGCACAGATTGTGACCTGTAGACTGTAAGAATGAGATTTAGGCCTTAGATTCAACAGCCTACTCGAATCCCTGTCTTACTAACTGAACACTCAGGAAACATCCTCACTGGGGACACTATCACCTCCAACATGAGATGTCTAATGTCATCCAAAGCCTGATGAGTACAAGAACACTTCCTCCTTGATTAATTACCAACAAAGTCTTTCACGCATCTCTGTGCTATCAGACAGCTTTGCCTGAATTGAGAAAAACACATCTCAATTTGCCGTGGATACAATCTGTGGTTGAGATGACATGTATAACCAAGACATTTTGCTTCCGTATTGACTCAGACATTTGTTTGCTGGCCATTTAAGAACTGATGGACATATATGTGTGTTTTGTGTGTGTGTCTTCCACTTTAATGTCAGGTACCATTTAGTTCATGGAGCAGTAAATGATTACAGAATTTGGCCTATGAACTCACCAAGTTCTTGCTTCAATCTTAGCCTTTGCATACTCTTTAATATATCCATATCATGCACTATACCTAATGATTCATGTAAAGTTAACATCTGTGTCTCATTGGGTAGTTTTTCCCCCTGGCACAAGCAAGACTACGACTATCCATCACACAAATTTCAAATATGTATATAACGGGCTTAAACTATCACCCTCCATAAAGATCAAATGCAGTTACCTTGCTCCAGAGTAAATACTAATTCTGTGGCCACAAAAAGAAAGTTTTAGAACATGGAAAACTCCAGTCAGGATGATGCATAAAGAAACTGGGTAAGGCAAGATGGGAATATGATTCTAATTTAGGGAATAGAGTTCAATAAATGGATAACAACTAGTTTTGAGAAAGGAAGCGAGCGTGAGGGAGTGGGTAGGATATCCATGGGGGAACGGTAGAAAGCTCAGAATAGGAAATTCACAACCCAGAACAGTCAAGTCTTTGTCACACTGATGCCTAATGTTCCTTGTGCCATTCACTTTCCTGCTAGAAGTGGATCTATTCCTAGGAAGGTCTGGTTATTTGGAAAACATGAGTTCATCTCATGACAATGAGAGCTGTCATTGGCCTGAAGCTCATTTCATAAATTAATCAATTGATAATCTTGATTTTGTTTTTATCTCTGACTTTGGCTTGTGTACAAGATGTTTTTTGGTATTTGAAAACAATGATCTATGAAGATTTTGAACCTGGTGAAGGCCAGAGGTCACTGAACGCTTTGATGTCTCTTTTCTCTATGTAGTCATTCATAGGCTGTCTGGCTCAAAGCAGGTACTCAGTCAACAACTAGCCATTGAATGGATAGATGAATGAATGAATGTGGTGGCAAAAGCAACTTCCTGAGTCTTCAAGATGGAAGAGCAGAGACTGGAGTGAATTCAGTGTGGTATCACTTTAGTCAGCTATATGGGAGACATTTGCCCATACTTATACCATGTTCTGTATGTTTAAAAAAAAAGCCATTTTTTTTTAAAAAAAAATTGAGATTAGGGTCTCACCAGGTATCCCAGGAAAGCCTTGAATTCATGATTCTTCTGCTTCATTCCCCTGAGTGTTTAAATTGAAGGCATGTCTCACCACAACTGGCTAATTGTCCAAGACCTCTAATTAGATTATGAACAACTTAGAAAATGATTGACTACTGTGAGTGTCCAGTTAATAACAAATCCATTGTATTTTGATTTATTCTGGGCTGGCTATGACTTATCACTTGTGTGGAAAAGATTTTGTTTTTCTGTGTGAGAATGGTTTATGACATTTAGACCTACTCAGTGTTCACGTTCAAGCAAGCATTTGTTGGTCAAAAACTGAGTTCCTAGGCATTCAACTTTAAAAAAAAAATCAAGAAAAGGCATCTTGGAGTTTTATAATTGCAGCGTTGATTGTGAAGCGTGAGAGTGCAGGTACTCACTTGTAAGTATTTCAAATGTGTACAGCATTATGTGCATACACAGTGCTCAAACTACCTTAGAGGTTTGTATTTAGAAATAACAACCCTACAGAACATGAGTAAGATGATTGGTTTGTTATCTTTGATTTCCAGATTGTGAAAAAAGAAGTCTAGAAACCCTAGGTGGGTGGTCCAAGGTCACACAGGTAGTCCATGTAGAAGCTAGAATTCAATACAACTCATGACTTGGGTTCCATGGTCTATAAGTTTTTTACTTCTGTGTCAAGCTATTTCTCAAGAATAAAACCAACCTGTGTCTACTAGGAGAGTTTACAGGCCAGTGGGCTTGTGTTAATTTAAGACCCTTCCTTGATACTGCCTAACCCTACCTTTGCCTTGTTTCTAGGCTCACAGAAACCCTTGAAGATGTGTTCCTTTTCTTTTTCCTGCTTTTAATGACCCCCAGGATTCACATACCTTCCATCTTTTCCCAGAGTTTAGTATTGCATCATCCACAAACCAGCTGCTTCTCATCGAGGGGAGTGTTTTGTTCAAGATGTAGTTGACTCTCTGTTCCTTGTCCCAGTGTGAAGCTACAGAGCCTCTCTCCAGCTCGGTTCCATCTGCTTGACATCTTACCAAGAATTCCTTGAGCCAGCTCCCTGAGTGACTCAGGCAGTGGAGGCGTCCTTCCTTATTTGACCACAGGCTGTCTTTGGATATGAGTCCTTTCCTTTCCCGCTTTGTTATTTGTGGTGGTACTTCTACTGAGGACAATCAACAATGAGGAGAACTGGAATTCAGAAAGGAAAGGAATCCTGGGGAAGGTGTGGTGGCATTGACATCTGACCCCTGAGAGGCATATCAAGTAAAACAAGCTCAGAGGATCCTCTCTTGGCAAAGGAAGATACACTTTCCCCTAGTTTGAGCCATTTCAATGGCCAGTGGTCACCAGTAAGGATAAATTACTCATTACTATCCATGGATTTTGTGCCAGAGCCAACACTCATCACCACTTTTGAGTGTTGTTTGGGCCAACTATTAGGGAAAATTTCATTTTCTTCCCCTGATTTTATATTGAAGTTCCTCAGTTAATATATGGCAAGTAATCTGTGGAAGCCTTTCTCTTTGTAAGTGGCAACAGGGAATTCAGCTGTAGGCATGGAGACCCTGCACATCCAACACAGGGGGCTGACTCTTGACCCTTTTGGTTTAATTTAGTGAACTTGATGAGTGCTAATACTATGCTAAGGGATAAGCAGACAATCAGGATAATCCTTTGCAGATCCTCTGTTGGAGGAGGCTAAGCAAGTTCTGTGTTGGATGGGATAGGGGCAAAGACCTTGAGTGAAGGGAGGGCAGGACTCCCGGAAGAAATAATTATTGAGTAGATTCTGTCTGTCTGTCGGTCTGTCTCTCTCTCTCTCTCTCTCTCTCTCTCTCTCTGTGTGTGTGTGTGTGCGCGTGTGTTTTCTCTCTTTTATTCATTAGATTGGTTGACTCAGATCCTCAGATCCTCATTTTGACATTGACTATCTGGGTGATGCTGGGCAAATTACATTCTCTCTGTGCTAATTAATGGCTCTCTACCTTTGCCTGTAGGATAAGTTGGCCAATTGGATTTTCAAGACTATCTAGTCTATTATTTACTTTATGAATAAAACTTTAAGGATAAGCTGACCAACCTCTAAGATGTTTCTAGTGGAAAACTTAGAAATCGGATCAGATCAAAAGCACAGACTGTTCTCTCTCCACACAGTGCCCACTTCTTCAGTAATTCATATTAAGATGCTCTGTTGACTATTAAAGTCTGTGGTGCCTTTATTGAGAATCGTCTCTGAAAAGAACACTTTGGCATTTCATTTTCCTGTGGAGACCTGGGTGGCAGGGAAGGACTTCCCAGTTGGCCCTGCTGGTCAGAGAAGGGAATAGTAGACACAGAGTCTCTTCTTCTCTGACCACAGGTGACGGAGCTACAAATCCTCTTTCTGTGGAAGGGAATTAGAGCTACCTCAAGTGTCCTTAGGTCCCAGTGGCATCCCTGTGAAGGCCTCTTTGAAGAAGAGTCTTAGGAAACATTCATGAGGGTCTTGATTGTTTGGCCAGTTCCTGGGTTGGCTTGGCCCTGTGCGTGGTGGCTGGGGGAGACACCCTGAAGATATCTTGCTGTGCTGCCTCAGCCCCAAGCCCCTGGCTCATGTCAAAAGAGAAAACACCTTTTAAACAGCAACACTGTGTACTCCTTGTTACCTGTTTCCATTCAAATATTTTTATTCCAAAGAAAAATTCAAACAGAAACAAAACCCCCAGACCACATGAGTCCAAGAGAGTTCTCTTTGAGGTGTGGACAGAGGATCCTACATGGAGCTCGTTCTTATTTTAGGCAAGTTAGGAGTGATTCAGGCCTGAGATGCCACATAGACACTGAATGCTAAGGCCATTTGTCCTTATGTTGAATAAAAGATACAAAGATGTCTTTACTGTGGTGATTTTGACTAAGGTGGGAATTGGACTTGCCCAGGGACTATAAGCATATATTTGGAGTGAGATGAGATAGTTGGATTCTTGAGAAAAATGCCTTAAACTTCCCTTAGCCTGTTTCTGATTTAGGATTATATGAATAGATTCCTATATGTAAATACATTGTTCAACCTCTCACAAAGAACATTTACAAGGAAAGAATGGAGTTCCCAACTAGCAAGTCTCAGCCACACAAGCACCTGCCCCTCCATCTTTGTCAGACACACTCACAGCTACTCAGCCACCAAACGCACTCTTGCACAGTAGGGTGGTATTTCACTTTTCTGACACAGTATAAAAGTACATTGTCTTTTAGCAGCTCAGTCTGATAGCAGGTTGTACATTTCATTTTGAATGTCTTTTCTTGAGATACATTTTTTTTTTTTTTTTTTGCCATTGCGTTGCTTGGCTTTACATGTTTAGTGTCCATGCATAGGAGATGGCAGTTTTGAGCTGCTTCACTCCACACAGGTGAATTTAAATGGGGTTGAGTGAAACAGACCACTGAGATAATATCTATTTGAAAATCATTGTCTTTTATAGTAGATCTACAATTATTAATCTGCAGTTAGTAGCCCAGAACTCAGAACTACTTTCTTTTTCTGTTTGATAGGTGGTAAAAGACCATGTCTCTAGAGTTTATGGAAAAACTGTCAGACAATATATGACTTACTTTTCTGGTGCTGTATAAAACACTATGACCAAAGACAACTTACAGAAGAATGATTTTTTGGGACTTACAGTGACTGAGGAGTAAGAGTCCTGTCATGGCAGAGCAGAGGCACAGCAGCTAGTGACAGTCATGATGGCGCAGGAGCAGGAAGCTCAAAGCGCACATCTCAACCCCAAGCACAAATGGAGAAAGCACCTGGGAGAAGGCAGGGCTTTTCACTAAAGCCTACCCCCAGTGACTTACTTCTTCTAGAAGGCTGCACCACTTAGACTTCCCCAAACAGTCCTCCAACTGGGGACCAAGTTTCCAAATGTCAACACAATGGGAGATGTTTCTCATTCAAAGCAGATCATGAAACCTTGGGCTGCCCCCAGCTGCTCCCAATTTCACATTGTGACCACTTATTGGACCTTTAATGTGGCTTCCATCACTATTCACCTAGGAAGGATGAAGCCCTTCTACTTCCTATTGCTGCCTTCCAGTATGCTGGCATGTGAATGAGGCCTCAGACTCTGAAACCCTACCTATCTATTGGATGATAAAATAAAACCTACCCATGGGGATTTGCATTGATTGCCTCATTAATATAGGAATGTAGCTCTGCAGCCTCGGTGTGATTTCATTGTCTACTCAAGGAACATTTGTCAGGAAGTGGTTTAATAAAGCAGCTCCATAGACTGCCTGTCAAGGGTATTTATTAGGCTAAGACCTAGGGCCAAATTGTTAGTAGTATTTTATTTTTACACACAAACTGAAGGTCTTCTAGGCCTCTGTTAAGAATCAGGAATGCAACACTGAGCATCTCCCTCACAATCTCCTTCCAGGACCCCGATAACAACAGGAGGGGCCTAGGGAGCCCTCCCTACTCTCTGAAATACCATCAATAAATGTTCGCTGCACCCCCAATCCCCTCAAAAAAGAATCAGGAGTGCAAAAGCCAATGAAAATAGGACCTTGCTCTCAAGGACTCTCACTTTAGTAAATACAATAATAATATAGCAAACAGAACACTATAATGTGGTAATGTGTGCAAGGACTGTAGGAATGTCACAGTGCATCTGGGCAATGTCTCGAAAGGCTTCAAGCTACACATAGAGTTGGAATTTTATTTTGTATGATGCATATAGGCTTACTAAGTAACATCCAGGTGAAAAAAATATTTTTGATATATATTCTTTATATATTGAGTTTAATAAAAAATAAGTCATTTCCTCTAAAATATAATTATTATATCATTTTTATATGACAATAATCTTTGTGGGGCTATAAATCTCCATATAAATTCCTGGAGATGTAAGTGGAATCTTCCATAGTGGTCAAACAATATTTTTTATTCTCATGTTACCTATATTTTACACTGGTGTAAAGTGTTATCTATCTATCTATCTATCTATCTATCTATCTATCTATCTATCTACCTATCATCTATCTTAGATACTAAGTATCTTGACATATTTTGCACTAATATATTCTATCTGTATATGATACATATTAGGTTCTAAGTAGATTAGAATCATCAAATAGTTATGAAGTAGGTAGATTTTGAATGGTTACTACTCTAGAAGGAATGAGATAGCTTTCATTTTAAAATATTTTTAATTTTTGATTTTATGCATATGAGAGTGCACCTTTATGTATTTGTTCATATTGTGCTCATGCTTGATGCTCATGGAAGCCAGGAAAGGGTACTGGACCAGCTGAAACTAGTGTTGGGCTGGTATCTAGCAGCCACCTGGTTCTAGTAGGTGAACCTGGGTCTTCTGCAAAAGTAGGAAGTGTTCGTAACTGCTGAGCCATCTCTCTAGCCCCTGGGTTGATTTTTTACACATGCAAATTAATATCCTATGGGAAATAGGAAGGGCTCTATAGTAATGTGTACATGTTTTACAACCTGGAAGGTCATTACTCTGAAAACTCAACACCCACTTGTGAAGCATAATGAAAACATAGTTTACTGTGGTACCCCACAAGCTGTTAGGGCTATGTGGGACTGGGGGATTTCAGAATGTCAGTCATTGGTTTTCCTTGTTATTATTACAGCAAGAAGATTTCACAACAGCTGTTATATCTAGAGGCACATAATCCTATTCTCAGAGGTTTATACAAGATCTTTGGAAACTGAACATCATTTCTGCTTTTCTGTTACAGATAGGCTAAATATGTTATGAACCTGGGACATGTAAGCATACACACATGCATGCATAAACATACTCATATACAAGGATTCTCAAATTTAGTAATTAAAACTGATTGCATGCGGTGTACTTACGCAAGCATGTGGTTTAACGATGGGATATGTTCTGAGAAGTCTGCTTTTAGGCAGTTTCATCATTATGTAAACATAACATGTATGCACACAAATTAAAACAGCTATGACTATCATTATGAAGCAGTGTAATTTTGCAGGATCACCATCTTATGTACAATTTGTCCTTGTTTGAATATTGTTAATATAGTACATAGCTCTTATATTAGACAGCATTTTCTATTTGTTTAAATCCATTTGTTTAAATTCAATTGGATATCCAACTTAGTGGAATTGCATTGGGTATTTTATATAGCAATCTTGACATGCATAGGAGATAACACATTTTAGATGGCAACTTATTCTATTGAGTATATTTTCTACGTTGTGTTCCATATTGTTCCATATTATCCTAGAGATAACCCTAGAAAGTGGTTCACTTACTGTGGTAATTTCAGTGAGAAATATACCCCCATAGAGTCAGGTATTAAACGCTTGGCCCTGAGTTGGTAGTGCTGACTGGGGAAATGGTGCAAACTTACTGGAGACCAATCACTGGGGGCGGGCTTTCAGATTTCATACCCTCACCAGATATAGAAACAGAGATACATCCAGTTTGATCTCTGCTTTGAGTTTTTGTTGAAGACATGAGCTCTCAGCTTCTTGCTGCAACTGCCGTTAGGGACTCTTCGTCTACATCTATAAGCCAAAATAAACTCTTCCATAAGTTGATTTGGTCATGGCATTCTATCATAGCCACAGGAAAATAACAAATATACTTATTTACCATTTCTCATTTTTATTTGAGGTTGTCTGGAAATAAATCAATGATTTTTTCCAATTAAAGATCCTTATGATTGTTTCTCTGAAATTATGCATATACCTGCTGGTAAACAAATAATTTTGCACACTTGCGAGTCACAGTGAAATTCTTTTCCTCTTTTATATATTCTTTGTCCTACCATAGGTAAAGAAACTTTAAATTAAATTTGGTTTTCACATAAGCAAAACTTATTTTTTTACCCTTTTGAGATAGGGTCTTATGCCACAATTCAGGGTGGTTTGGAATTCATCAGGTAGTACAGGTTGGCCTTGAACTCATGACAGTCCTGTTTCAGCTTGAGAGCTGCCATGCCAGGCTAGTAAATTTGTTTTCTTGTGTTTATTATAACTTTGGTAGTTTTTCTTTGTGGTCTAAACTACAGCCTGTGCCTCTGAGAAGCTTTTTATTCATGTATTTGCTTGAAGATGATAGAGTCTAGACTGAATGTGGTCACAGCTTTACTTAAACCCTGGCACATCTCCTTCATCAATAGAGGACATATCCGAGTGATCCAAAGCAAATATGAAGTTCTCACAGGGTGACGCAGCAATAACAGGGTCTTTTGAAGAAGTGGGATTTAATTTGGCATCAGGAGGCTGGAAATTCATGGCTTCACCTATTTATCCTGCCTAAGTAGACTTTTGTTGACATAAGGAGCACTGCATTTTAAGTAGGGTTTCCATGAGTTCATTCTAAATGGGCATTTCTGTGCTCCAGAAAGCTTCTCTTTATGTGGCAAGTGTGAATTCATTTACCAGAGTTATTTTTTTCCCTCTTTAGGAAAGTAAAATTAGGTGTAAAGGAGCTTAGCCTTAAAGGACCCACAGAAGAGACTCAGGAACAAAACATTTTGCTGTAGCCAATGAGTCACCATTTTGTAGTGAAGAGATTTGCCCAGCTGACCTTGCTGAGCCTGTGGTGTGCAGCCTGGACCTTTTGTGCGCTGGCCTAGTTCCAAAGGAAATGCACACTGTAGTCATTGGGTTTTGAACAAAAATGGGAAAAGCCATAGACATCCTGCAAAGAGTGTGTGTGTGTGTGTGTGTGTGTGTATGGTATAGGTGTGTGGTATATGTGGGTGTGTGTGGCATATGTGTTTGTTGTATATGTATGTGTGATGTGTGTGTGGGCAGTATGTATAGAGCATATGTGCATATGTATGTGTATGCGATGTATGTGTGATGTATGTATTTGTTGTGTATGTACATGTATAATGTGTGTGTGCAGTATGTATAGAGTGTATGTGCACAAGTATGTTTGTGCATGTATATGTGTGTGGTGTATTTGTTTATTGTGTATGTATGTGTGTGCATGAATGTGTGTATGTGTGTGTGTGTGTGTGTGTGTGTGCATAGTGATTGAATAATCAAATAGTCGTGGAGAGAAAGCCCCATCTTTAGCTCATTTAGTGTTTACTAAAGGGGAGAGATTACCTTCATTAAAAACACTTTCTAAGTCCCGATGCATCGGTCCCATAGTATTTACAACACTAATGGCTGTGCATGGCTACTTAAGATGAGGCAACGAAGCAGAAGATGCTGTCATTCATTGACGGTGCTGTAGACTGTTGTACAGATGTGGTACTGTGCTAAGACCAATGGCGTTCTGTCCTGGAATTTTCTAGTATTTTATTTAATTCAGTCTGGATTTTACCACTTCTGAAGCCAGAACTCTGTCACTGACATGTCTGCACATGAAGCGATACATACTGAAGCTGGGAATGGGCAGACAATATTTTTCCATGTGTATGCTTTGCTCAGTCAGCAGCACACTGCGAAACTGTGTGGCTGCTGTTACAGAGTGACAGTACTGTCCCTTGGCAACCATTGACTCGTGACTCTGGTGTGGTCATGTATGCATGTGTCATGTATGTAGTTATGTTCTGTATTGCTTAGCCAGTTGTGTAATAATTTGGCTCATTGTTTTAATTAGATGCTGATTACAGGTTTTTTTTCCTATCTTCATAAGTGTGAATATTTGAAAGCTAACCCAAGTGTAATTGAATTTTGTTAAGGTTATTTTCTGCACTGTGTTTTGTAAGTTGGCTTCTATCTTTTCAAATAGTTTAACACATAGACACTCTTAGAATATTTTCAGTTTGCCACCTTTTCTGATATAACTGAGGAAAATTTTGGTGTTAAATCTTTTTGAATAAGTTATATGAAGACTATTTTTAAAACTTTTATTCACTTTGATATAAATTTTTACAACTAAATCATTTACCATTATGAATTTTTATTTTTACTTAATTTTTTGATATATATTATATTAAATTGTGTGACATTTGGTCAATTTCAGCTTTATTTTGATTTTTTTCCCTATGCAATTTTATGTTTTATTTTTAGTCTTAGGAGAGTTTCTAAAAACACATTGGTGATGATGGCCAACATGAAGGGCTCACTAATCACTGGAACTCACTGAGTCCTATTTTGCCATACATGGGTAAAGTTCTGAGCAAGAACCCCTCCCCTTTTATTTTAGTTGACAATTTCCTGCAATGTATTTTTATTACATTCACTCTGCACACCTCCCAGAGTTACCCCCTTCCTTACCCACCCAACTTTGTGTCATCATGTAAAAAAAAAACTATCAAGTGTAATTTTGAACAAGAATCTTAATCTCTTTGAAATTCAGTCCCTTTATCAGCCAAACATAGGAAATACTTTCTTAATGATCATATGTGATGGTCAGGAAGGATGATCTTTTTATAGGAAATGCTGTCCATGTGTTAAAGATGGATGCTTTCACAGCTGTTCATATATAGCTTACAGTCTATAGGGCAGTGACCCAAAATTTTAAAAATGTTTGGCACGCAGTGTGAGAAATATGCCGTAGTGTGAGAGGCGCTAACTAGTCTAGCTCCAGGCTCTCTGTCTGCTGGGGAGTGATGTTGAGTAGTCCATTGAACCTTCGTGGCGACTTTTGGTTCATTCCATGATGGCCTGTATTACGTCAAGGTTTCGTCAAGTGTGATCTAAGGACACCTGCATCTGAGCACCTGGGATGCTTGTTAAAGGGTATTGAGTCTCTGCCCAGAGCTACTGTAGCAGAAGCTTTGTGTTGGCATCCAGACATAAATATGTCAGTCACACAAGCCTGACAGGGCCACCAGTCTCTAGCTTTGGTTTAAGTGGCCTGGTATTCAACTTCTTTTTTTCACCTTAAAATTCTACTTTTTATCTTTTCCAGAAAAAAAAAATGTCACTATTGTTTTTTTGGGTTTTGTTTAACTCCTGAGTACCTGTGATAGTCCCAGGCATATCTGCATATCTGTTTCTCTCTCTCTCTCTCTCTCTCTCTCTCTCTCTCTCTCTCTCTCTCTCT
>NW_021604782.1:8283243-8307347 GCF_004785775.1 Grammomys surdaster | reverse complement strand
TCTCTCTCTCTCTCTCTCTCTCTCTCTCTCTCTCTCTCTCTCTCTCTGTGTGTGTGTATGTGTGTGTATGTGTGTGTATGAGAGAGACAGAGACAGAGACAGTGACAGAGACAGACAGAGAGAGAGGACAGGGGGAGAAATGGGAAAAACTGGACAAGGCTCAAAACAGATAAAATTCTTGATTCCTGAACAATTCCTATACATGAAAATTGATATTTTCATACATGAAGATTGATCTCAAAGTATTTGAAATGACCAACTCCAGTTACAACAGCCTGGGAAAATGGGTCTTGTACAACTCAGTGGGTTACAGCAACACCTTCAGAAATGACAGAATCTCTAAGCATTTCATAGAGGCATGAGAGTGTCTCTGAAATCTTTTATTTCCCTCAAGAGATGAGATGGAACACAATGCCTGTGTTTGGGTGTTTTTATTAATCCAGTAAGTTACATGCATCTGCCTGGGGAGTTTTGTTGAAAAGGAGACACTGGCTGTTTACTATTTCCCGGCCTAAATAAGGAGCGGACTGTCCTCTTTCATTTTCTTGGGTCAACATGGTGTAGAGTCTGAGATTTGGACCCACACATACTTGGGTTTAAAGTCCCAATTACACTGACACACTAACCCTCTGACAGGTACTATATCTAATCTTCTTAGATTTTTGTTGTCCTTCTAATACAGAGAACACTGAATTAGTTATTTTTTCTGCTGCTGTGACAAAATACCCCAACAGAAAGCAACTTAAGAAAGAAAGGGTTTGTTTTGGCTCACAGTTACAGAGGGATAACACCATCACTGAAGGGCAGGCATGGTGTTAGTCAGGGAAGGCCTCTTAGCAGGAAACTGCCTGGTCACACTGCATTCAGGAATCAGAGACCGGGTGGAGTCAGGAGGGAGGGAGGGGGACAGAAAGTGGTGACAGGCTAGAGCCCTCAAAGCCCACCCCCAGGGACATGCTTCCTCCAGCACGGCTCCACCTCAGTATTGTCAAACAGCATCATGAACTTGGTTGTGACTAAGTGTTCAAATACATGGGCCTGTTGGGGACATTCATTATATATCATTATAACCCACCATAGCACTTTCCTGAAAATGGGGAAATGCAGTGGCATACGTTCAAATGCTTAGCATAGTGTCTGGCACACATTAAACCTTCTCCCTCTGACTCACAGATATGAAGGTGCCACCTCTGTTCTGCTGCAGTTGGTTGAAACTGTTTTCCCAGAATGCTTATTCTTTATAGCAATCTAAGGTCTTTTACAGGCTTATGTGATAATGACCGATGTTTTCCTGATTTCTTGGAACCAGAGGCTTTGTATGTGGATTCAACCTAGTAGTTTTATTTTACTTTTCCATTTATTCATTACGTTATTTTTTTTTATCTTTTTTTTTTTTTTATTGGATGTTTTATTTACATTTCATATGTTGTCCCCTTACCCCATCCCCCACCCACCCAGGAACCCCCAATCCCCTCACACCTCCTCCTTCTTCTTTGTGGATGTAACCTCTATCTACCCCCCCACTCCCACCTCCCCACCCTCAAAACTCCCACCCCCTGGGGCGTCCAGCCTTCATGAGGTCAAGGATCTCATCTTCCATCTGTGCCCAGCAGGGCCCTCCACTCTTATATATTCAGCTAAGGCCCTGGATCCCTCCATAAGTGCTCCCAGGCTGGTGGTTTAGACCCTGGGAGCTGTGGTTGGTTGGTATTGTTGCTCTCCTCATGGGGCCACAAATCCTTTCAGCTCCTTCAGTCTTCACTCTAACTCCTCCATTGAGAACCCCATGATCACTTCAATGGCTAGTTGTGAGCATCTGCCTCTGAATATGTCAGACTCTTGAAGACCTCTGAGGAGACATCCATATCAGGCTCTTATCAGCATGCACTTCCTGACTTCCACATCAGCATCTACCTTTGGTGACTGCACATGGGATGGATACTCAGGTGGAAAGGTCTTCAGACGGCCCCTCCTTCAGTTTTTGTCCCTCGCTTTGTCTCCATATTTGCTCCCTTGAGTATTTTGTTGCTCCTTCTAAGAAGGACCGAATCACCCCCACTTGGTCTTCATTCTTTATGGACTTCATGTGGCCTGTGAGTCGTTATTTTTTTTTTACCACTCATTTTTACCAGTGAGTGCAGAATCTTAACTTTGGTGTTGGTATGGAACTGTAAGAATTATGGTATTTGTATCCTTTTTGAAAGCCAAGCTTGATTTGTCTCTATAGTAGCTATTATATATAGGATACATATTGGTGTAGTGTGTATGTGTTTGTGTGTGTGTATATACCTAGAATATGTGTGTGTGATCCATATGCATGTGTGTAATATCATATGCATATATATATATATATATATACATATACATACATACACATATATAGAGAGAAGGCTTAGGTTTCAGACAGATGGAGATATACATATACATACACATATTTATACACATATGTATATCTCTGTATCAGTTATTTTTCTGTTGTTGTGATAAAATATTACAACCAATATCATTATATAAGAAGGAGTTTATTTTGGCTTATTGTGACTGAGGAGTAAGAGTCTATCTCATCAGCAAGTGGCAGATGTGCAGAGGAACAGGTTCTGAGAGCCCACACCCTCAACCTCTGCACAAAGCAGAGAATGAACCTCCAAAACCCTGATGCCTGACAGCTGAGAGTCCTAACCCTCACACACAGCACCCCACATCAGGGAAGTCAACTTGGGCACGGTATTCAGCTTCTCACAGTATCAGTTTCTTTGTCTTTCAAATGAGCAGTAGGGCAGAACCGGAAGTCAAAGAGATCATTGCATGAGATGCCAAGGACATCAGTATAAAGCATGGAACTCAATGTTTTTGTCCAGTGACTGGATTTCTCCATAAAAACCTGAAGTCTCATCCTGTCCCTTGCTGTGGTGGACAGCCATCATACCATGAGGAGGTTCAACCTGGAGGAGGGACCAGTCTTGCTTCTGCAGCTCCCTGGGATGTGTCTCTTTGGGTTGGACCATGACACTGTCAGAAGTTCCAAGACTCTAGGAGCTGAGCTGGGAGCTGACAGCTGACACCTGACCTGTGCAGCTCAGGTGGAAGAGCCTCTGCTGAACTGTCTTCCCAGGCAGACTGACAGACTTACTGCCGGGAAGACACTCCCATCCCATGTCAGTTCGGTGTTCTTACTGCTTAATAATTTTTCAGTACCCTATTGCCCCCCTTCCCAGTTTCATTTAAAATGTTAAATCAATTTGATAAGCATATAGGCATGACTGCATAAGTTCTTTATTTTTTTTTATTTTTCGAGACAGGGTTTCTCTCTGTAGCCCTGGCTATCCTGGAACTCACTCTGTAGACCAGGCTGGCCTCAAATTCAGAAATCCGCCTGTCTCTGCCTCCCAAGTGCTGGGATTAAAGGCGTGCGCCACCACTGCCTGGCAAAATTTATTTAAGACCTCCTTACAATTTCCAAAGAGATGAAACAAAAGCAACAGACTTGGTTTCAAACACAAACAGTGGCTGGAGTTGAAAGCTTTGCTGATGGCACTGTCACAGGATGTCAGCGCACTCTTGGCATTTCAGTATTCCTGAGGAATAAACATGGTTTCTCTTTCCTCCCACTGAGATGTTCTCAGCATAAGTCACGGCTCTTTGACGTATCTTCCATATAGAAGATACAGAGCCTGAAAGTCATGCTGACAGTTGAAGTAGGCCATCCCAAATCCCACACCAGAACCAAAGGCTAATGGCCACACTCTTCTCTTAAAGAAGATGAGGGAGAAAACAATTCCTAATCCAAAACCAGCTTCACTACTGTGTCAGCCAAGCACCGGTCCTTCTTTCTGCCCAGCTCAAATTCAGACCTGTTCCCCACTGGCAGCTTCAGCGCTCCTCATGGCTGGCCCCGCGCTCTGACTGATGGCAAGTCTTCTGCATAACCTTTTTTTAAAAGCATTTTATTTTAAATCTTCTTTCCGTACCCTGAGCTTTCCTGTTGGGGGATGCACACTTCCTTAAAACCTGGACCCAGGCAGGGCGCTGCTATCTTCACTCCCTGTTCCACACTGAGTTCCCATGTCAGTTTTATTCAAATTCCACTTTTGGGTTCAGCTGACCTCGCATTGGCCAAGGCATGATGTCATCGATGTTGCTATTTAATGCTGAAACCTGAATCACCTCATGCTAGCCTGTCTGAGGGTGGATGTCCAGTGTCACTGTTTCTTATAATTCGTGATGAATTGTCATTTTGGAGATGGAAAAACAGGCTCAAGAGACTGGAGGATAAGTCAGTGGCTAAAAGTTAGGTTAGTTCCCAGTATCCACACAGTGGATCAAACTATCTGGAACTGAATTCCAGGGGACCCCATACCCTCCCCTCGCTTCCATGGACAATGCCCATATATGGTGCACATACATGAACACAGGCAAAACACTCATGCACATTAAACAACAACAAATAACAAACCAAAGCAAACAAACAAGTGACAACCCCTGAGGCTTGGAGAGCCTGTGTGAATTGCTAAAGACAACCTAGCACCTAGCTCACCGCACAGCCTAAGTCAGCCTCTGTCAGTTTCGTCTGGACTGTGTTTTTCGTGCTGTGTTACTGGCTTCATTATTTTAGAAGTTAAAAAATGTAAGAGGAAGGACTGGAGAAAGGAAGGGAAAAAAAAAGAAAAAAAAATGTTTCCTCCTCCTCCTCCTCCTCTTCTTCTTCTTCTTCAATTTAAAATATGTGTATTCTGCTCTGTCTGGTACCTTCAAGTGTTACTGTGATTTTAATTGGTGTGCAAGAATCGGGGCAACTGGAAAACAAAACTGTCAGTGGTTTTGTTTTTTTTTTAAATTAGGAATAAACAATTCTTGCAGGCCCTTCCTAATTGGGCTGCATATCAAAAGCATTATATTCACAGTTCAGGAAAGTGTAAAACAAGAACATCTAAGCTTCACTTTCAAGAGGCAGACAAATGCTTCTGAAAAAAACAGACAACCATTCCCCAGTTTTCCTGTCCTCTAAATGGTCACGTGCCTCATCCCATCCGTCACCCACCCGAGCGCTGCTGCCTCCTAACCACGGTCTGGGCACAGCCACATGGAAAGAGATCATCAGGGTATAATTTTGTTCCGAGCATAGAGAACAGCTATTATGGAGCAGGGGCTCAGCTAAATAGCTTAGCCAGAGACTGTGTTTTGATCTCTGCGTTAAAAATGGGAACGGAACAGAGCCTCTTCCACACAGGTCTGTTAGGAGGTTTCTGGTCCTGGGGCTGTGCCAGATTGGTGACTTTCATACCCGAATAGCAGGGGAAGGGAGAACTAATCTTTAGATCTGCCTCAGTTGGAGGCCTTGACTTGAGTGACTGGAAGGTGAGTCACCTCGAAATCTAAAAATGCTACTCCCTAGAAAACCCTGGCCAGCCTGGAAGCCGCAGGCTGGCCAGGTTAAACACTGTCTGGCATATGAGGCAGGTATCTCTGGATGAGCAAGCACTGAGTCTCTGAGTGACCCTGGTTCTTCAGTGCTGCATCTTAGGAATGGAGGCAGCCATGTCTATTAAATACCAGGAACACTGTTGTGGGAGAGCTTTGGCCACTTGTGATGTGGGAAGTTGGAAGGGAGGCTGAGATTCCAGGCACTTCGTTCTTAATTAATTAATGGAAGGCAATGTTTATGCAAATTGACCCTCCTTCTTTTTAGATTGTATGTTGGTTTTCTCGGCTGTATAAAAAAATCACTCCAAATGGATAGGTTTTTAAAATAGCTATCCGCTATTGACTGCTTTCTATAGGTTAGAAGTTAAGATTTGTCTTAGCTGGATTTAGGGCTCATGAATTCCACACACCGGCTGAACTACATTTGCTCATGGAGACCTGACTCGGAGACCCTGTTTCCAGTTTACTTAACTGGCTAGTGGAATGGTTTTGTGTCTGTACAGTCACCAGTCATGACTTTTTAAAGGTCAGCAGCAGGGTTGCTGATGCTTCCAGTGGTGACCTATACATGATTCTTTTAGTATACTTCCTAATGAGGTCCAGTTGACCCAGCTCCCAGCTGAACACCTTAAAGGGAATTTAATGACATCTGCAAAAACTCTTCATCTTTGCCATTTAACATAGCCTAATCAAGGACTGATAGCCTGTAGCTGGGGCCATGTTCTACTTGTGGGAAGCAAATTATAAGCATGTGTGAGGTTAAAGCTTCAGTCTCCAAAGCCCCGAGGAAAACCAAACCTCATCGTCATCATCACCACCACCACTACCACCACCATCATCATCATCACTATTATCATCAACATCATGCTAAAGGTCTGTTCATGTCTATGGAAAGGGGAAGCTAGGTAGGGTGAGAGGCCACCTTAGATGTTTCCAATACCATGTTCAGTGTGTTTGGGAACTAAGGAAGAAAAAGTAGCTTTTCAACCATGCTATTTCAAGAATCGCTGTCTTACATTGAAAGGCTGGGATGCAACCTATTTAAATCCTTGATGAGTTTTTGTTGCTGTTTTATGTTCTGAACCTAAACCCACGTCTTCCGTTTGAATGCACCCCTTAGCATATTTTTCCCTTCTCTCAGGACTCATAATTTGTTGGCTGTGTCCTTCTCACTCTCTACTTGTTCGTTTTTGAAACACCACACCTCTGACCATTGTTCACTCAGTATAAGTGTAGTTTGAAGTTCTACACCAGCTACTCACTTCCCGAGCACAGTGGCGCGGGAATGCTGATCATGATGTAACCGTGACCCTGTGTGTAAGTCAGCAGTACAGTGCTAGGCTCAGGCTGTGGTCTGTGTGTTGGCACTATAGCTGTGGGGGACAGTTCTTAGTCTCCCTGTTAAAATAGAAGTGGATTCTTCCTAGTCTATAAGAGACAGTCTAGTATCGTTCATATAGGTGACTTCTTATGTCCAAATAGCAGTATTATATAAAAATTCTTACAGATATTTGCAGAGTATAGATAGGCCTGTGTCTATACCTAAACAAAAGAGTTTAAGACAGCATATATATCTCACAGAACAAAGTTGAATTAAAAGTAAGCAAGGAGTGATCTAGAGAGATGGCTCAGCGGTTAAGAACACTTGCTTCGTAATCATGAGAAACAGCATTCGGTCCTCAGCTTCTATGGAACAAGCTGGGCATCTGGCTCACACAACCTGTACCTCCAGCTGAGGCAGGCATCTTCTAGAGACCCACTGGGCCTGCTGACTCCCAGCCTAGCCAAGAAAAAGTAGACTTCCAGTTCAGAGAGAGACTCTGCCTCAAAGGGATCAGACAAGGAGGGGTACCCATACCATCTTCTGGCCTCTGCATCTGCACAGGTAAATGTGAGCACACACACGATTGCACACATACAGACAGACACACACACACACACACACACACACACACACACACACAATTAACTACCAAGAAAAGGGAAGGAAAGGGGAAATAAATATAATACAATAACCAGGGGTCACACTGAGGTATCTTCCCTCCACAGCCAACACAATCTAAGCATGACTGGTTCTGGTACTCACATTCTTGAGGGAGTTTGTCATCTACTGCATCTCTGAGAAGAAATGACATTTACGAAGGTCACTCCTGGGTATCTCCTGGGCTACAAGAGGTGACAGCCCTAACAACAGCTTTCCAAAAGGAAGAAAGCCACATCTTTGTTTTGGAAGAACAGATTTTTGAGTTTTCCATGTGTGTTATAATTTTCTCTCCAAGTTATAGTTTCCAAATTGTCTTTCTTGATCTGGACAGACTTTTTTTTAAATTCTATCTATTTATATCTGTGTAAAACGTTTGAAGTTGCTGGAATCAGAGGGTGGTAATTAGCATTCCCTAATCCTCACAAGCTTTAAGGCACACCTGGCTCCTGAGAGGGCCTTTACATCTCAGCTACAAGGAGAGGGAGAGAAGACTCTAGGGCCAGCCAAGGGTCACCAAATTATAATAATGGGTGTGGCCTAGCTCTGTGGCTGAGTCACAGAGCCTGGGTGCTGTACATACTATTCTCTCAGTTACAAAGTAAATCACACACAATGCTGTTTCTTTAAAAACTGCAGAAATGCAAAAATAAGAAGATGGGTTTCTCCATTTATAAAGAGTCCTGTTTCCTATGGCTCTCTAAGGCCTCTGTGGGGAGCAGTGGGGGTCACTATAGAACTTAGGACATATCAGGTAAATTTTAGGCCAGAGAATATAACAGAAGATCTAGATTTAAACAGTTTTATTCTCATGGTAGTATAATGAGTGACTTTAGTTTTAGATTCCTCACCTTGGAGATGGCATAAACACGTCACCTTCAGATACTTTGCTGAAGAGTAAATGATAATGGAGTCCTCAGCCAGTATCCAGCAGCCTCCTCCCTCCCTCCTGTGCTGAATTACCTGAGGCTGACACATGGCCTTCCCTGGTTTCTACTTGCTTTTTTTTATCTGAGGTCTTTCACTCATCCCAGCTGTCCCAAGAGGCACGATTTAGCACCATGTGAACCCAGAGTGAACTTTTTCCATGGGGAGGAGCAGTGAATAAGGAAGGACAGAGAGTCCTGGTGACATTTAAAATGGAACTCTGAGCCTTTCGGCCCGCACACTGTGGAGCCATGAAGAAACCCGTTGTTGAGATACTGTCTTCACTAAGAATCTTGAGACTGGATTTTAATAGTTGTTTCGAATTTAGATTATGCCATTTTCTGTAGTCCAATGCACAGTTGAATAGACAAACACTGGCTCCATTATAAAATTCCAGTGCTCTCTAAGTGACCAGTGTCTAAAGATGGGCTCCATGGTGAAAGGAAGTTACCCTTCTGTCTCTAAAAAGAAAAAAAAAATTAATGAAAACTCAGTAGTTGGCAAAAGGTGTTTGCCCTGTAATAAATCCATATATATATATATATTACACATATAGTGTGTATGTGTGTTCCTTTTCATTAAAAGGCAAGGGTTTCTTTTTTCATTGTTTGATGTTCTATCTCTGAGTCAGTGGGGGGCCTTTTGGAATGGAAAGTTCTTGTAATACTCAAGCTCCCAGGTTCTCAGCATGGCTCTATGAAGGGTAGTTCTGGTCACTTTTGTGGTGAAGAGGGTCATAGTGGAGCGACTTGGCCTTCTGGGTGGTCAGATGTTGGGTGTGTGGAGGGCAGCTGTCTTTGTCTTTCAGTTTCTATCATTCAGTAGTGAAGCGCTGTGATTCGTGCCTTTGTTTCTGCCCTGCTCTTGTGCTTTCCTTTCTCCCTTCTCCTGTCTTTTCCCCTCAACCTCCTCCATCACTACAGGTTTCCTGCCCATTAGGTTTTCAGTGGACTGTAGCCTTTCTTCCCCATGGCTCTCCTTAAAGTGCATCCCTACCCTTTGTGAGTGTTATAAACATTCATTCACACCTCAGCTGAGAAACAGAAGATAATGAAGATGAGGGAAAGCTGTAGGAACTCAGAGGTACATCCAAACTTTTACTCTGATTGGTAATTCTCTGGTTCTTTCTGAATTGGAAACTAAGCCATCTTCTTGTTGTGTATGAGGATACCAATCTTTTCAAAGGATGCTAATATGTTAAATAGCCATTTGCAACTGTAACAAAATACCGGAGACAAACAACTTAAGGGAGGAAAATTTAATTTAGATAATGATTTCAGGGGTATTAGTGCATTGCTGTTTGGCTCTGTGTGTCTGGGCCAGCCATGAAGAATTAAAATGGAAGGGTTTATCTGAAGCTGTTCACTTCATGGCACCCCGGAAGCAGAGAGAGACAGGAAGCTTCTTGCATTGGGGGTGGGGATAGAGTAACAAGAGCTACCTTTCAAAGTCACACTCTGCTGACATGCTTTCTCTGAGCAGATCCACCTTCTACTTTCTGCCATACCCAACAATGCCACCATCTGAGGAATCAATCTGTGGTTAATCTATCAGTTAGATCAGAAGCCTCTTGATCTAGTCACCTCTCAGCTCCTGGAACTACCAACTAGGGAGTAAGTTTTCAACGCATGTGCTTTCTATAGGAACACTCCTTCAGTATGGTTCCTCCTGGTGGATGGTTTTGCCAGCACCCCTAGAAGCTGTCCATAAGAGCTTGCATGGCCTTCTGGGAAGTCATACTCATATCCTCATATTGGTTGTTTTGGGTTTGTTTGTTTGTTTGTTTGTTTTGTCTACAGAGAAAAAGGCCTGTCTTCACAGTGTCTAGTTAACTGCACTGCCTAATGAATCTCTTACCAAGAGATTAGAATGTTTTATTCAATATATTTACTTAAATGAATTTGTTCTTTCTAGTTACCCCTTTACTTTATAATTCATTTATCTTTGTTTCAAAGATATTATGTCATTCATTTAACTTGGAATAGTCTGATTTAATACTTAAATGATTATAGTCAAAACCATTGTAATTCATTTCATTTACACTTTCTCAGTAAAATAGCCATGTAAAAAAGTCTATTAAAACTTCCATTAGGGATTGATAATTTACTACAGATTCATCTAGATCAATGTTTTAAAATTATAAAAGTTAAAATCTTTTAGCTAGCTTATCATTTCAAAATATCTATATGAGTAATTTAATAACAGTTTAATTCCTAGTTTAAATGGAGAAAAAGATCCAAAAAATGTGCTCAGAGGAAAAATAAACTTCTCAGTACCAAGAATAAATGATGAGAAATTCAGCTGTGGGGTTTGGTTTGGGGTTACTCTCTATCTTCAGTAGTGCAAATTCTTGATTTAAAACCAAGGCCTCCAATTTATACATGTCAAGTGTAATTTGCATGCTTCAATACATACATAAGATGTAATAATCAAATCCATCTTCAAAATGCCATTTATA
Source organism: Grammomys surdaster (assembly GCF_004785775.1). NCBI lineage: Eukaryota > Metazoa > Chordata > Mammalia > Rodentia > Muridae > Grammomys > Grammomys surdaster. The sequence goes on along the minus strand of NW_021604782.1, from coordinate 8,296,560 downwards.
TCTGTTCAAATCCGAGTTGTCTGTCACAGAGTGCTGTCAATAGGCTAGTATTTCCCTGCTGAGCTGTGGAACAGGAGAACTGATCCTTCCTCTGGGCTTAGTGCCCTGTGTTTAACTTATTTCCAGTTTTTGTCCCCTGTACTTGGTCCCTACAGTCTTTAGTGAGTTCTACTCCAATTATGTTATAGGATCAGCTTTGCCCTTCATCAGCGATTGAAAGTGTGTGAGACTTAACCCTTCACCATCCATCTTTCATTCAACACAACTTCCACGTTGCTGTGACTTACTATTTCATGCTTTTTGTGTCTGGGTGGTATTCCTTTATGCATGTGTGTCCAGTGCTATGGCAACAGAATTCGTAATAGCTAAGATGTGGAATTACTATGGAATTCTTTATGATTTAGTGCTTTATTCAGATCACCTATTATCTCTTCCTCCTTCTTGTTAAGATAATATGCAGAGAGGAACCCTCAACACTTGCAGACTTGCAGTAATTTTTTTGATAAGGTAGCTACAAGGCAATGCTAGCAAATGCATGTTTCATAGGTAGGGTTTCATTGTTAGTTCCATATTTTTTGAAAATTATTGCTCATTAGTACAAACTTTCTTTTATCACAATTGTTAGAAATTTCCTTTATCCTTTTAGTTGACTCTTAAAAATGTACCTATGGTCACTATTAAAATCTGGGGTATTGAGAAAATACGTAATTCACAGATTTCACAGACTATATTTGTTAGTCAGGCTATGCTCTTTTTTTTTTTCTGAGTATATTTGTACATTTTATATATGAAAGCATTTTAACTCAAAGAGTTTTTCCCTAGAAGAGACATGGAGGAAAGATAGCGTTTGTAAAGGGCTTTGATAGTGCTTCCTCTCCTTTAATAGCTGGATTACTGTGAGGCATTTCATTCTCCTTACTGTGAGAGTCAACCCAAGAAAAATATTTAAATATTAAAAAAAAAACCCTACCACAGAATGATAGAAATGTGTACTTTTAATTTTTTGAGGCAGCCATGTTGGCAGATGTTGGGCTGATGTTTACAAAGAACAAGCAAGTGTGCTTTCTAACACTGAAGGCTGAAGATGTGGAGTTGGTGTTCTTAATAATTTTATGAGTTTACTCAGACGTTTGCTACTTGGGAAAAGAATACTCACCTTGAAATAAACTTTTAAAGAAAGTGACTATATCCTAGTCTCTCTCTCTCTCTCTCTCTCTCTCTCTCTCTCTCTCTCTCTCACACACACACACACACACACACACGGAGCTTACTCTGTTTAATGGGAGGCATTATACCACAGATGGGAAAGGTAGACACTTTATCACTGTGGAATGTGGCAGTGCGTTTGATCTGAGTGCCCCATCTTCAAGAGTCCAGCATGAGCACTGTAGAACACTAGCTCCAGAAGTAACATTTCATTTGTTAGGTTTTTAGAACTTGATGTCTTTTTTTGTTCCATGATCCTCACTGAGCTGACTTCCTGAAACTTTATCTAAAGCCAATGCTGCTTGTGATAACAAAGTTTCTTGCAAAAGGCACGTCCTGGATTAGAGCCGCTACTGTGGAATGCCTCTTTGGTGCCAAGTACTTTAAATGTATATGTCCATTTGGTTCTGCTAGCAATCCTTTAAAGTGGGGAGTGCCATGTGCTTTTTATAAATGAAGAAACTGAGGCCCAGGGTGGTAATCCGGGACACAGCCAACAAGTTCACAAACTGGGGCCTTTTAGCCCAGCACATCTGACATCAAAGCCTAATGCTTAACCACTAAGCTGGACACATTCCTGAGACATTCCATCTGCTTCTATCTAGGAAATAAAATTCCATTTCACCACAGAAAGTGGAGATTGAGGGAAAAACATAAAGTATTTCGAAACCTACATACTATGGATAAAAACCAAAGACCCTAATATCTTCATAGTAAAACCAAGGTGTCCACATTTATTTACAAAGCATGGCCGGAGGCAACCTGTTTTAGTTTGAAATGCCTTTCTTTGTCTAGTGAGTGAAGCTTTCCGTGACTATGACTTCCCAATGGTAAATGATCTTCAGTTGACTTGTAGATGGGGTAGGGTGGATGAGTGAGCTGAAGACAGGGTGAGGGCATGTTGAGTTGGCGTAGCACGGTCAGGGTTGGCTAATTTTCAGTCCTTTAACTTGTGGATTTAATGGTTGATCTAAAGCAAGGGCTAAATGGCAGCAGCTAAGTTTTAACTCTGGCGCATTTGCTTTTCCCGATGGTAAGAAAGGACCGTTGGGAAAATGGTCCATGCATCAGTGACTCTGCTTCATAGTCTTTCAAATCTCACCTCAATTCTTAGGAACTCACGAGAGCCTTGAGAATATCGTACACTAGCCTCTTGGCATTGTGAACTGGATTCTGTGGCTGTTAGTCCATTTTCTGAGGAATGAGGATCACTGGTGATAACATAGGGTGATGGGAAGGACAGAGGTCTGTAATAACTGACAGGGTCAGTCCTGGAAATTGTCTTACAGACCTACCTTGGAAATCACTCCTTCTTGGAGGATGGTATGCTGAAGCCCAGAAAGTTCTAGTAACCCACATTCCTAGTTAGAGTTGGATTTGTCCCAGAGTGATGGAGCCCCAAGATTTAGAATCTTCTTTGTGTGTGCATGTTCATGTGGGTGTGGATGTATGTACACGAGCACATACACATGTATGTACACGCATGTAGAGACCAGAAAATAACCTTGGATATTATCAGTAAGGCACTGTCCACCTTGATTTTTTTTTTTTTTTGAGACACAGTCTCTGACTGGCCTGGAGCTTGCCTAGTAGACAAGGCTTTCTCCCTAGTGCTGGCATTTCAGGCTTTGCCACCACACTTGTTTTGTTTTGAAAGCTATGTCTTAGGGATCAAGGCCGGGTCTTCAAGCAAGGCAAGCCCTTTACTGACTGACATATGTCCTCAGGCCCAGCTCCAGACTTTCCTGACTACTTGCTTCATTTATTAACATCGAGTCACCTAATGAATGGAATCCTACAAAACATTTGAGCTTTTAGAATGTCACCTTAATTTATTTTTAATATATCTTCTTGCATAGTTTTTTCTTTTCTTTTCCTTTTTTTTGTTTTAAAAAAAAATCCCTGGTTTCTCTTTTTTAAAATTTTATCTATTTTCACCATTTTATACATTCATATCGTTCTTTGATCCATTGAACCCTCTGTTATCCTTCCCTTCTCTACCTCCAATGAAATCCCTTCTTCCTGAGCTCTCCTCCTACTTTCAAAACAGTTCTTAAGTATTTTGGAAACAACACAAAAAACGACTTCTGTGACCCACTGCCTCCAACTATAGTCACCTGCTTGAGCATGGGTGGGCTGATTAGCTTGCCTGGGGGCAATGTGCAAGGGGCTACACCACTGAGGACTGAGACCCACCCTCCCCCTGCAGCCTCTAGCTGACTACAGCTCCAGGGTGCTCTCCTTTTGCCACAGATAGTGTTATTTAGCATAGCAAGCCAATGCTGGTGCTTATATGTCTTATCACTTTGAAGGGTGGAAGCATTGTTTCTTTATCTTCCTAACTTGTAAATAGTTTGTCTGGTGCATCTGGCAGTGTTCAGATGTTTGTTCCAGCCATCTGTCCTGCGGTGCTCATGATGGGGAGTCTAGAGACGTGAACGAGTTTCTATTCCCTCTGTCCTCTTTTCTTTTTTTGATGTTCCTAAGATTCCTTCTTGCGGGATTTCTTCCTCTTTGAAAAAAGAGTATTTTAAAGCTGCTCTGTAAAGATGGTTCTAATGGCTGCCTCACCCCCATTTATCTGAGGATGTCTTTATTCCTCTGGGATTTCTAGGAGCTAGCTTTTCTGAATATAAAATTTAAAGACCATGGTTCTTATTTTTGCCTGTTGGAAAGTAACTCATTTCCTTTATGGTTTCAGATAACAACTTTGATTTTATTTTTTTGCTAATACTCCAAAGGAAAATGCATCAGTTCTCTCTTGATCCTTTTAACATATATGTTTCCATTCTAATTTTTAAAATATTAATTATGAAAGTAATTTGGGATTATCCTACTTAGCATCCATATGACTTCTTATGTATGCATTTGTATATAATGTACACATACATCATATGTGCTTAAATTTAGAAATTCCTAAGTAATCCCTTCTTCCAATACTTTTCAAGCCTGTTCTCTTCGTTGTCTTCTGTGATTTTAATAATGTAACTCTTGTCTATTTTGTTGCCACAAGTTCTGAGACTCTGTTTTACACTTGATTTTCATCCTTTTCCCTGTTGTTCAGATCGAGTGAATTCTATAATGCTGTGTGTCTTTCTGTCCTTGCCACTTTGCTATTGGACCTATTAAGCTAATTTTCGTTACTGGTTTTATAATTTCCACCTTTTAAAAAACTGAAATGGTTTGTAATTTTTTTTTTGCTGAGTTTTGCTGCAGTTTCAGTTGTAAAGAATTTGAACTTACTTGCTGAAGCATTTTTTCTGATGGCTGCTTTGAGACATTGTTAGTCATTCCAGCATTGATGAATATTTATATTAGTTAGTTATCATTTCTCCACCCAGTTGTGGTATTCCCAGGCTGTGGTATGATCAGTGGATTTTCACTGTATCCTGGATACTTAATTGCCATGTTAGGAGGCTCACATTCTTATTTGATATTTCCTTTTAGCAGACTGCCATCCCTGTTAGTTTTAGCATGTAAACTCTACTCTATGTGTGCTTCCATTGATAATATAATTTTCTGGGACTCTGTGCTGCTATTTTGATCTGCTCGATGTGTCTGAATCTGAAAGTTCTACTGATTCCTGCTAAGTGTTCTCTGGTGGGAGAAGGGCGTCAGGTGGGGCTTCTGATGCCTCTTATGTAAGAAGAGAAAGACAAAACAGAACGTGCTTCCTAGCGCCTAACACTTCTGATGCCTTTCACCAAGTGCATTACCTCAAGAGGAGTCCTTTGCTGTCACTGCCAGTCCCCTATTTAGACTATGGAGTCGGAACAGTGCATTGGTCCCTGGTCACAGTCCTCTTACTGAAGAGAGACTATGGCCCATCCCTTTGCTAACACACTGGCTCTGTGGTCATGTTTGTGGGATTCCTGTACAGTGTAGGTGAAAAGACGAAAGGAGAGGGCCTCCCTGAGCCACCTGCTGTTGCTAGGTTGGGCATCTTGAAACCATGGGCCTAGGTAGTTGTCTTTTGTGTGTTCTGGGTTGTGAGACGCTCTGTTACTATGTTCTGGGATCCTTTCCCAGTTCACCTTCAGCTTTGGACCCTTGAGTTCTCTGTGCCTCTTTTCTCTCCAGAGTTTATACGTGTATTTACTTGACTGGGAAGATCAGGGAGAAAACCTTCACTGCCTTGTCTAGACACAGGCAGGGAGGTTTTTTCTTTCTTTTTTTTTTTCAGGGGTTAGGAACACCTCAAGACTACTCATAACACAAAAACATGTATTTGGTTAGTGACTTTTTTTTTTTAAGCAAAAAGAAACCTCTTCCAGGCGACACCTCTTCCAGGGGTGTCCAACTTTGAACGCATGGGCTGTGTTTCCCACCATACATGACCAAGGATAATTGTGAATGCCACCCAACACAAAATCGTAACATTTAAAATATTATAGAACGTTTTGGTAACCGAAGCATGCACTTTATACATGACGGTACTGTTCGTCCACGTTAAAGGCTGGTGTGTTGCAGGAGCCTTTGAGTTTCTGCCCCTCCTCACTCTCTGTAAAACAAAACGGAAGCACACTTCATTCTCTCCTCTCTTCGCTCTCCTGCTCCGGGTTTAATCAGGGCCCCGTGGGCTTCAGTGGGTGGACGTCCAGTGTCTTCAGACGTGAAGAAGAAAGGCTGACAGGAGACCTGGATCCAGCTTATACTCTTGTTGCTTCAGCACAGTGAGTTAGGGAGTACTCCCGCCCTCCGTGCGCCCGCCACTTTTCCTGTCCCACACAAGCCCAACGTCTCAAACCTGGAGTAACCTGCTGTTAAGTACAGTTAGTGAAATCTTACACATCGAACTCAAGAAGGGGGAAAACCCCCAAGTTTCTCTGGACTCTGCATCTCCTAGGAGAATTGTGAAAGTTTTCCTTTTGATTCTGGGAACTGAATGCATGCTAGACAATCCTCCGTCTGTTTTTGAGAAACCATCCACTTTATTCTGAAGAACAGTCCTAGGAACAGATTGGAGAATTTGTTTTAAATCGTTTGGACCAAGGTCACTATGCTTAGTGAATGTTGTTACTAAGTATTCTGCAACTTGAGATGCCCCACCTTGAGCATACATGAACAAAACATAAAAATTACAGGAAGGCTGCTAGGAGGAAGGCCTTGGGACTGCTCCTGGGGGTCCAAAGCCCTTTTCTGAACTCTGTGAGTATAGCATACACACGACATGCTCTCATGCATACATATACATAAATAAAAATACATTTTAAAAAATTTTTAAAGAAATGTATTTGTTCATTTAAATTCCAGTTTTATTGACTTTACCAGGTTTAGTTTTTCTTTTCTATTTGAGCACTATTTGTATTTTAATTGCTTTTTTTCTTTTAGAGGAAGTTCACTCCTTAAATTTATAGTAGGCATCCACTGATCATTTCTTTCTCTTTCTCTTTTCTTTTTCATCTTTACTCCTTTATGAAAGTATGGCAGCCTTTGAATACAAGACTGATGCTATCATGAGAGTTGATTTAAGGGCTTTCTGAACTATACTAGGCATTCTTTCTCCTGTTGATTTTTTTTGAAAATCTGCCTTGAATATAACATATGCAAATGAACTGGGTGCAGTGAATTTTTAGGGGCTCAGTTCACCACTAAGTATATAAATGGTGGTAGGGGCAAACTCTATATGACTTTAGAGTTAAGTTTTAAAATGATGATGATGGTAAAAATTCCAGTAATGAAAAACAGACAGTGAAACATTGTTCTCATGGTAACCATAAGCCATGACAAAAACCCATCTCTGGTGTAGCTTTCTGCAAACGGGCTCTATGTATATGAGTGTATGTAGGCAGGCAAGGGTGTGTGTATCTTTACACTCACACTCTGATTCTTTCTTTAAGTGGAAGAGGAGAAGACAAAGTCTCATGTAGCCCAGGCTGGCCTCAAGCCACCACCACGTAGCCACAGATGACCTTGAATGTCTTATCCTCCTGATTCATGCAACACTGGGGATCAGACCTAGGTGTCTGTTCACACAGAGCAAGCACTCAACTCCCAGCTCAGGCGCTTGTTCTTAATTGTCGCCACCAACTTGAAATAAATTATAACTTTGTAAAACGTAACGACTCAGGCCACTGCCACTTTTCTGTCTGCTACAGTAAAACTGCATCCAAATTGTCTTTCCTGCCCCATCTGTTTTCTGTCCTCTTTTCTCTTGAACCTGCTCCAACCAGGCTTCTGTTCTCATACGTCACTCAAACATCATCAGTGACCTTCTTGATACTAAATCTGACTTTTAAAGTTGTTTTCAGCCTGATTCCACTCTTTCTCTCAAGAATCCAATCAGCAGACCACATCGCCTGGGTCGTCAAAATGCCGCCTTCCTGTGTTCAAAGGCAGCAGCAGCACTGGTGATCATGCTGAGCAGCCACTGCCATCACTACTGTGTGGGACTCTTTACTGTCTCTGCCTGCCCTCTCCACTTCCAAATACCACCCCTTCCAAAGGGCATTGTGCTTACGTTCTCTCTACACTTCTGTGTTATGCTTGCTTCTGTCACCCCTAAGCTCACTGAGGACTGAGACTATTTTTTCCTCCTTGATTCACTGGTATATCTCTATCACTTGGAAAAGCACTTGATACGTAACAAATATTCATGTTTGCATGAGTTTTAAAGAAAAAAAAACAGAAAAAGAGTAAATAGTATAATACCACCCTAAGGTCATATTTAGCTCCTGACAACTACCAATAACCAACTGTATTTGATCTTTAAACTTTATCCCAAGCTATCCTAATTCCTTAATTTGACATCATCTGGTAAATAATGGATGCAAACAAAGAAAACATTTATGTGTAAATTATGTGAATATTTTCCTAATATTCATTAAAAGCAAACTGAAAAGAAAAATAGCTTGGAAATAACTGGAGGAAACCTGTTTGGAGGAAAAATTAAACAATCTTTAAGGCCTTTGCAGTTTAGTTGCATTGGAAGAACTTTAATCAGGTACAGGGTGCCTGTAATCTTAGCCTTTGAGATGCAGAGAGGATCACAATTTCACGGCTAGAGTTAAAACCTTGTCTCCAAAACAGAAACAAAAATCAGTGGGCAAGATAGCTCAGTGAGTAAACACTCCTGCCACCAAGCCTGATAACCTGAGTTCAATCCTGACCCCCATACATGGAAGGAGAGAGCCAGTAAGGTGTGCACTAATGCCCACAAGCATGGCACGGCATTTGCATGGTCCCACACATAAATACAAAATAAAAATTTACATGTGATTATTTAAAAAGAACAAAAAGGAAGAAGAAAAGAAAGAATTTTAATTGCTGACTTCATATTGGAGGAGCCAAGTTGGAGGCAGTTTGTGAGGGTTAATTGCTGTGGGTTTTGCTTGGGAGATGGCACAGGGCTTCAGTCAAAAGACTCAAGTTCAAATAAAAAGTCTGGGCTATATTTCAAAGGACTGGCAAATGAATACAAATTTTGCTTTTCAAGTCAAATAGCACGTCTAATGTATCATCTTTATGATGCTCTAAACATTTCTAAAATGAATTGGCTATTAGTCTCAATTGAGACCCGTGTTGTGCAATTTTTGGTTGTTTGGTAGCAAATTATACATATTTCACATTGTGTTCTTTTTAACTAATACAATTTTTGAGATAATTTGGTAGCAATAAAAACAGAATATCCTACTTTTTGAAATGGAATATGAGTTCACTTTTTGTATGCATTGTAATTTGTTTTATTTTCCATGGCATTGTGCTACTTCTAATGTTTTGAACAAACAATATTGCAAATAATTGTACATCATTTGTACAATGGGTGGAGACATTTATAAGATAACGTCTCAGAAATGATATTGCTACAGTTTATATGTTAAATTTTACTTAAATGTATGAGTGTTCTACCTGCCTGTATATATGTGTTCTACATCCACACCTGGTACTGGAGGAAGCCAGAAAATGGTATCAGATCTTCTGGAAATGGAGTTACAAATGGTTGTGAGCCGCCTGCCTTGTAGGTGCTAGTAATGAACCCTGATCTTCTGGAAGAGCAACCAGGGCTCTTAACCCTGGCACGCCCTCCAGCACCTACAGTTCATCCTAATTCATTTAGGAAACACTGATGGATGTTGCTTATGCTTTCGGTGCTATAAGGACGTACTGGATCACATTTAAAGTACTTTTTGTCACAGCTAATCCACCAAGTTTTCACTCAATACCTGTAGTTAAAGTAACTGATATTCATGCAGAAAAAAAAAAGACTTGTAATTGTAGACATGAAAATCTCAACCATGAACACACCATAACACCCATTTCTCAATTGAATAATTTTTTCTTTTTTACATTTTTAAACCTATTTTTTTTAAGATTTTCAATTTTTTCTTTTTTACATTTTTAAACCTGTTTTTTTTAAAAAAAAGATTTTAAAGTTTTTGATAACAGGAGATATCTTCTGCACACAGCTATCATATTATAGCAGAACAGACTGTACCTCCCTCCCACTCTGTCAGGAATCTGTACTTTGGAAAGGTCAACCCAGGACATCTGGCAGCCAGAGGAGACACAACAGATCTCCAAAAAACCAATCGCATTGACAGTTTCAGCCACTCTTCCTTTCATGTCTTTTGGACCACTAGGAAAAGAATACACGTAATAAACATTTTTAGGTTGCAAAAAAAAAAAACACACAAAATTTTCTGGATTTGCTTTTGGACCAAACTCTGATTTTTGTCCCCCTTTTGTCAGTGGGGGAAAGATGAATAAGTAAAATTTCTATTATGTTTCTATTCCTTTGAAATTTCTCTCTAAGTGGTTCATATCATGTTGGACCATACACATAGTTTATGAAATACAAGGGTCAAAAATTCACCAGATTTTGTCTTTTGCTATATAATCTTTGAGCATTTGCAGCCAGATTTCAGTACTTGGCTAGACTGCACATCATTTTGGAAGAGTCTTAATTCATAGCTGAAAATTAAATATGTTGCAAAACCAGTTATAAACTTCCTGTCCATGTTGAACTTTTGAAAGGGAAAGATTTGGGGGGAATTCAGTTATTCCCTTAATGAGATAAATATTATTCAAATCACCTTGGTAACAGCTGGGCTATAGTCACAGTATAACTTTAGTATTACTTTCTAAGTTAGCTGATGTTGGTCTGGAATTGACAACAATAACTTTCCTGGGAGAGCAAAGGGATTTTAAGAAAACTCTTTGTAAGGCTGTGGGGCTGCATTGATGTTTGGCTGTTGGCCAACAATGACACTCTTGTAAGTCAGTCTCAACTTCTACTACATCTTGACTCTGGTGGATGTACTTGAGAAATCATATACAGGAAGGAGGGGGCAGGGAGTGACCCATCTTAACATGGTTTAGACTACCATACAGTTTGTTCTCTTGAAGGTAAATTAAAGAGTTTCCTGTTTTGTATGCTCACATAGACAGACCTTAAGGTTCATGTACCTGAGTGTTTTAGGGGCTAGTGGAAGTAGTGTGTGTGTGCTTAAAAAGATGCACATGGCCCTGTGTATCCTGACTGGTTCACCATGCTGCATATATACGTGTGTGTGTGTGTGTGTGTGTGTGTGTGTGTGTTATGTATTTGTAAAGTATAAAGATACTGTTCACTAAAAAAAAATCTCTGGAAATAAAAAATAAAGAAGTTTGTTTACCCATCACTGACAAAAACTATGAATTACCCAGCAGCAAAATAGGCAAATAACAGCTAAAAGAGCCAATACGAGATTTGGAAAAGACATCTAGTATGCCTTCTTAGTTGCCAAGTAAAAGCAAGATTCTGAAAATAAAAGAAAAATGAGGAATCAGTCATATCCAATATCTATCATAAAAGTAGTCCATAAAGAATAAGAAGAATAGAGGGGAAAAAGTCACTCAGAACAAAAACGGAATACTTCTTAGTAAAACTTCTCAACAGAGTCCATACAGCAATTTTGAACAAAGACCATTATATATATATATATATATATATATATATATATGAATTGATATATCAATGATCTCTTAACTAAAAGTAAATAAACTGACATTTCACACAGGCATGTGTAACGGAAAGGGTTGATGAACAGACTTTATTGTGGGATGATATATGCTCTTTTATTTACTTATTTTAGGAAAAGTTAATTCAGCAAGTCTTTACAGATACTATAGATCCAGTGGTGAGCAGAAAGCCTGATTCTAGAGAAGAATTGTAAGCAATCTACCTTGTAAATAACAACACATCACCGGTGACTGGGATGGCTTCACCCGTGAGGGGTATGCAGAGCTGAGAACTTATGAAAAGGATTTTTACTTCATTGTAGAAGACATCCTGAAAGTAATGACAGGTGAAGAATGAGTTGAAGTTCGATCAAGGTAGGGGTGGATAATAACTAGGACCAGGGTTGGGGGAGGTGGTACACTGAAAGTCACTGAGAAGGTAGTATATTTCCAGGAATCATGAAGTCAATGCCTTGTGACACTACCTATCAGCAGTGGAAGTGCCATGTCTGCAATACTCCATTCTTGAACACAGTGTTCTGAGAGAAAACAGTTTTCAGCTTATGCAAACCTTCTAGAAAGAATGCAGTTGCATAGACTCTTGAAAATGGAGGATGGAGAAGAGAAAAATTCCATAATTTCATGGACTAGTGACCAAGCCTTTATCACATGGGCCTCTGGGAGACATCTCAGAGCTAGACAACAGCATTCCAAACCTTGCTAACTCTTTTGGAGAAGATATGTTGAATGTTTACTGCATGCCAAGTACCATTCTACATGCTAGAGAAAAAGACATGAGAAGGAAGCATTCCTTCTTCCATGAGGAGTACGCTCTTGTCCATAAGCAATAAACATAAGCCAATAAATAAGATAGTTTTGGACACACACAGGGACATGAGGATAGTAAAGTGGAGTAGTGTGACAGTGCCAGTGAGATTGTAATGGTGATTCTTTTCTGTCTTAGATTTCAGTGTGTTATTAATGCTCTTCACCAAAGAGAATGGGCAGCTTGAGTGGCCAAGGGCAGCCTTTTAAAGTAAATGGCAGTTAGCACTAAGCAGACATGAAGAGTCCCCGAGGAGTACTCCCAGGAGAAGGACCTCTAGAAGCAAAGAGACAAACCTAAGCAGGTTGTGTGGGTGGAACCTCGTAAGTGAGTTGAAACTGACAGAGCCAAGAGGATGTGAAAAGGCAACGGTGTGTAAGGCGTTATGGACCATAGTGGTGACTTCAAGTAAGAAGGCTTTGGAGGACGTGAAGTGGGAAAGTAGCACATTGTGAGCTGTTATTTAAGAGGTCATTCTGGCCATTGTGTACCTGCTGAAGCTTAGGGAAGGATTGTGGAGGGAGAGGCACTGATTAGGAGTCTGTTGCAGGAGACATTGTTCATTTAGCTAGGGTATTGACTGTGGTAAGTGGTTTCTATTGGCTGTTCAGCACAGCGATTTCTTCCACAATAGAGGACACTAGAATAAACATCATGTTAAGTGTGTGTGTGTGTGTGTGTGTGTGTGTGTGTGTGTGTGTGTGTGTGTATTCCAGGATTCGAGCCTGCACTAGCATCCAGAGAATGTGTGGAATACTGCCAAATGCTGAGAAGAGTACACAGCACCAGAGGAAAGGAGGGTTGAGGCTCTCTTGAACAAGATAGGCTATAGTACTAGATCTGGCTAGATTTGGAGGACTGTGACCCTGACCCTAACACAGTCAGTGGCTGCTCTGCTCTGCTGTAGAGGTCAGTGTGCTGTTAAGTCTCACGTCTGTTCTGTAAGTGTAGCTCTTAGGAGTGAGTAGTGGAAATACTGGGGCACATTCCACAATGGATGAAATCATGAAACTCTAAGTGTCTGCCATTTATCATGAATTAAAGGAGGGGATGTGGGGGTGGAGGCAGGGATAGAATAAGTTCAGGGCCCTCCTGGATAACTTGGTAAGAATCTCTCTCAAAATTATATTAAAAGACACTGAAAATATACCTCATTTGTTTAACATTTGCTTAGCATTCATGAGGCTCTGGGTTCAATCCTCACTGTTGCCTAAAAACACCCATATAGTTATATCAGAATGACCTCATATAGTTACGTCATAATGACCCCAAATAGTTATATCAGAATGACCTCATATAGTTACATCATAATGACCTCATGTAGTTACATCCTAATGACCCCATAT
>NW_021604782.1:8282550-8283233 GCF_004785775.1 Grammomys surdaster | reverse complement strand
AAATTTGACTGGATTCTGGGATACAACTGGCCTGCCTAGAGGGAATACACAAATTCAGTGGCACTAGGGAAAAGTTGTTTCTGAAATCCTGGTTTGAGAAATGAAAAGAGTCAGGCCATGGAGATGTTAACTTGGGTGCAGGGCTGGTGTAGAATTGATTTATCTTGACTTGTTACAAATCTGTGGAATTCCTGAGTTTTTGTGAAAACAATTTTTCCAGCCCAGACTGGCAGTACTTCTGTTCTGCTCATCTAGACTCTCGGGCTCTCTCCCTAGGGGTCCTCTCTGCTCTCTACTGCCTATTTTTTTCTTTAGCTTTGGTTTTGTGTTCCATATGAAAGCAAAGAAGCAAGTTCAACCCATTAGGAAATAGCCCTTCCAGAAAAACAGCTGATTTGGAGAGCAGGCAGTGACCACCATGCTTGGAGGGAAGGTGTGGTCATGTGACTGTGCTCTGCAGCTGTGACCTGTTGTTCCAAAGCTGCCTCCTTCCTCCCTGACCCTTGCACCAGCATTCCAGCACCTCTCCATCTTTTTTGCAGTCAGCAGGCCCTCCCAGATTGCTTTGACTGACATATAAGAAAGAATCCAAGCTTGCTCAAGGAAAGGTGACCCTCGGATATGTTTTGAAGCCTCCTGTCTCCATCTTCTTTGTGATTGTGACAAGTTGTAGTGAACTTTCT
>NW_021604782.1:8257261-8282540 GCF_004785775.1 Grammomys surdaster | reverse complement strand
ACACAAGCACACACATACAGACATACTCACACATTCACACACACACAAGCACTTATAAACACAGACACAATCATGAGCACACACTGTCACATATACTCATAGTCACACATATACACAAACACACACATATACTTACATATGCTCACACACTCATACACTCAGTCACACACACACTCACACACACAAGCACTTGTACACACAGACACAATCATGAACACACACTCAGTCACACATACTCACATACAGTCACGCATACACACAGACACACATACATACACACACACACACAAGCACTTATGTACACAGACACAATCATGCACACACTGTCACACAGTCACACACGCACAATCACATAAACACGTGTACACAGAGATGCAGACGCACATTCTATTTATCTCCATCACTTTCATCTTTCACTGTCACTAATCTGTATCCTAAACTGTGACCGTTGAGGCCAGTGAGATTATAATGGAGGCCGTTATTCCTTATAAGTCTCGTTTGCATCATTGTTACATGTGATATAGGTGGAGAACGAATGCTAGGCTGCACAGTGACTGTCTCAGCCAGATATACCAAGTCTCCATGACCTTAGACCTCGTACCTTTTGCACTCCTGACTTTACAATGTGTGGCCACAAACTTTGTATTCTCTTTCTTTCCTACTGTTGAATACCATTTTTCAGTTTTGTGCCTTGGTCTGTAGAGTCTGACATCAGAAGTAGGCCCCAGATAAGCAGCACCAAAGGCAGTCTTCACTCTGGAATTGCATATTATGTTTATCTTCCATCTAGTAAAGTGTGGCACTAAGAAGCTGCAGAGCCACGGGGAGCAGTGTCACTCGCTTCCTTGTGTTCCTTCCTCTCTTCCTTCCTTTTCTCACGTTCAACTCTGAGTCCTGGGACTGTCTGGCGATCTGTGTAGTTAATTCTGTAAATGCCAAGTCTTCATGGTTCATATCATGCTTCCTTTTCTTCCTTGCTGAGGATCCACCCCAGAGCCTGTGCACAAGCTTTCTCATCTGTGACACTCACAATGGTTTCGGGGAGTGGACACTGTAAAGAGAGCTTTTGCAAGTTGCTCCTCATGCCCTGTGGAGTAGGAAGAGAGCTGTCGCTTCTCTGCTTTATAGATAGTGGAATGGGGATTTGCTCGACTCGTCCACACATCTTACAAGTGTACATCCAATGCTACAGTCTTGATATGGCCTGTGAGGCACCTCTGGAGGATGAGCCCACTCAGTGAGAGCTTACCACATACATACATACATACATACATACATACATACATACATACATACATACATACGAGATTTTTGTTCTTAGAAGCTCAGAGGGAAATTAGTGACCTGAACAAATTTGATTTCAGACTATGCATTCTCTATGATTTAGAAGCCTGATGACCTTGAACTGTCCAGCCCCCTGCTTCTTTCTTATATACACTGTTGTCTTTGGGTCAGTGTGATCCAGGACACCCTGAGAAAGAGAAGGGAAAGGGGAGAGGAAAGGTTCATATGACTGCTTTTTGTTCCCTCCCCTCCCCTCCTCTTCCCTCCCCTCCCTTCTCTTACCTCCTCTTCCCTCCCCTTTCCTCCCCTTCCCTCCCCTTTCCTCACTTTCCCTCCCCTTCCTCCCCTTTCCCTCTTCTTCCCTCCCTTTCTCTCCTTTTCTTCCCCTTCTCTTTTCCTTTCCCCTCCTTTCCCCCCTATTCCTTTCCCTTTTCTTTTCTTTCATTCATTTGTTTGTTTGGGGGGCAGGGTTTCTCTGTGTAGCCCTGGCTGTCCTGGAACTCACTCTGTAGACCAGGCTGACCTCGAACTCACAGAGATCTCTGCCTCCCAAGTGCTGGGATCAAAGGTATATGCCACCACCACCCAGGCTAATATGATTAGTTTTCAATGTGGGTTTCTGAGACTGTCTATTGTATCACTATGACATTTGATTGAATCATGAAGATTCTGACACAGTGTGGTTGGTTGGCCCAATCACAGTTTTAAAAACAGTTCCTTCCAGTGAAGGAGAACTGAAAGGACTTCAGGTCCCTGTATGAAGTGTTCACATAGGTTAGCTTCTGTCAGGCTGTGGCACTTCCCACTCCCTGTGGCCAAATCTAATAGAGATTTTTTCTTTTTTGTCTAAAAGTGAAGTTCAAAGTCTCTTTTTAAAGGCTATCTCTTTCTTAAGAGGACTTTGCTCTTCTTGAATTTTTGCATTTTAAGAAATCATGAAGAGCCCATGACAGTATTTAGAGCCTCTTCTGATCAATGTCAAGCAGACTAAGCTTGGCATGAAAATAAGCATTTCCCCTCTGTTGCCCACAAGGAGAAAGAGGTAGTTTTATTTAATATACATCTGTCTGTGCTTGTAGCCAGCCAAGCTCTGAACTTGAGCTCAATGAGAGCTTTGATAAAGGAAAAGGGAAAAGGAGCTTTTAGGATTAGTTTTCCATTCATGATGAGTGTGTGTGTGTGTGTGTGTGTGTGTGTGTGTGTGTGTGTGTGTTATAAGCAGATGAATAATGAGACTGTGCATTTTTCCATCTAAGCCTTTTCCACCCTGAGAATAATTTCTTTCCTGGCTTCTCAATGAATAAGGCATTATTTCTGAAACCCAAGAGGCATTCCTTTGATTTTCCTTCATGTTTAACTTTCTGAGTGATTTTCAATAAAGGAAATTCAGGGGCTTGGAATGAAGGCTCTCTTAGCATTTTTATTGAGGGTTAGATGGTACTGTGGCTATTATCTGCTGATATTTGGAACATTGTTTTCCCTCTCTGAGGAGTGTCTAAAGTATTGTATTTATAAGAAAAACGAAGCACCTTGGATGATCTTCAAAGTGAACAGCAGTCTAAAACCAATACACATTGGTGGTACAGAACAAAGAGCTTTATCGGGTACTTCTCTTCTTGCTGTATTTGTACTTCCCTGCTGAAAGGGTGCAAAAGGAGAGGGGAGGCGGCCTCTCACATTCAAAGCTGGGCTGTTTGGGGGCTAAATCATATTTGTTTGCTTTTTATGAAACTCATTCCTTGAGACTGGTTCTAGCTGAAGACTCCACTGAAGCTGGCACCACTGTGTGCGTCTGAAGGTTCAAATGCATGTGGGGGTTCTTCCTGCTCACCCTCTCTCTGTTCAGTAGATAGTTAACTATCCAATGGGGTTGGGTGGGGGGCTCTTAGCTGATGTGTAATGGCACACAGTGCCCAACTGGATTGGTTCCCCAGCACATGCCCAGATGACATAGGCATCAAGGCTAATTAATCGTTTCATGGCTTACATGTTCCCTCAGATCCACATGGAATGTGATCTCAGAGACTAAATAAGAGGGGATATCTTTTCCCATCTGCATTTCCAAACCAATTATAATTATAGAAAAATCTGAATAATTTAGAATAATTGTGGGCAAGAAAGCCGAGAACTGACCTAGGTTACAGGACAGCTGAAACATAAGATTTGGTAATAAATACTTAACTTTATAAGTTGGAAAGAGTGGAAGGATAATGCAGTGCTGTCAGAAATGTGGATGCCAGAGCTGGGCTCCAAGAGCAGAGAATCTCCGATTTGCTTCTTGTTTATCACTTTCCAGAATCCTGGTCTTTAAAGCAAGGTATTTAATCCTCCTGGGTCTCAGTTTCTCTGCCTGTACAGTACAGTTTTAGCTTGCCCGCTACATGTGCAGATTAGGTGAGTTATCCTTTGTAATGTGTACCCAAGAACTGTGATTGTTGGATCAAAAACTAAAGCATCCATCCTTGGCAGCTGCCTATTTACATGCCACAGCGCTTGGAATAACAATACCGTTGTTGGGGTTGTTAACCTACACTGGGTGATTATTTTCTTAGCATTCATTTACAATTTATAACCTACCCCAGGAGGTAAATAGACCATGTCTATTTTTTCAAGTGAGAAAAGTGAGACAAAATTCAATTTGCCCAACCCACCCGGTTTTCTAAACAACAAAGCAATGTTTTGTGCACTGGTGAGCAGAAACCAGAGTCTGCACCTTCGTAAAACATGGAAGGGTATGCCATTAATGTCTAACTTTTAGGCCCCAAACAGCCACACCTTTATGAGATTGTTTTTTTTTTTTTTTTTTAAGATTCCTAATGTATTTTCTGATGAAAAAAATTTTTTTAATCAAACTTAGTGGCCTGTTGAAAATCATTAATAGTATCCATACATCCTCGGGTTTAAGTGGGACTTGAGTCAACAGCATATTATTAAGGTGACTATTGCTTTGATTTCAGAAGCGGAGTCTCTGGGATCGGTGGCTCTGGTCTCAGGATTTGCAGAGACCTGAGTTCCTGGTTACACGCTTCATAATGATATTTGTTAGTCTCCTTCTAATGCTCTGATCCCTCCCTGTCGCTGCAGGTGCCTTTATTGTCTGCTGGACTCCAGGATTGGTCTTGTTATTGCTGGATGTGTGCTGCCCGCAGTGTGATGTTCTGGCCTATGAAAAGTTCTTCCTCCTCCTGGCCGAGTTCAACTCTGCTATGAACCCCATCATTTACTCCTACCGCGACAAAGAGATGAGCGCCACCTTCAGGCAGATCCTGTGTTGCCAGCGCAACGAGAACCCCAATGGCCCCACCGAAGGCTCTGACCGCTCAGCCTCCTCCCTCAACCACACCATTCTGGCTGGAGTTCACAGCAATGACCACTCTGTGGTTTAGAAGGAAGCCAGCCGGCCTCTGTGGATCTGTGAACCCCACCCTACCCCCCATTGCCAGGGCAAAGTGGGGAGCCAGAGGAGATGAAGACACTCCTGTACTTAACACTAACCAATGGCAGTATTTGTCCCTAGACCCAAGAGACTTGAGGATGAACTTATTTGGCAGCCCCCATCTTCTCCTTTGGAAAATAGAAGGGGACAGTCTTGAAGTGGAACTCAGAAACGGACTCTGGGGTGACTGTGTAGCCTTCACTAACTAGACTTAAAAGATTTTATGTGGTTTGGCCTAAGCTAGAAAAAAAAAATCTGCCAAATCGAGTACACAGTCACACAGGCTTCCCCTTTAAAGAACAAACAACACATTGCATTTATTAATAAGTATGTTTATGCCTGACAGCGTGTTTGTGATCAAAAAAGACTGCTAAACTGACATAGATGAATTTTTTTCCACGATAGAGGAAAACTATAAATTAGAATGATTTTCGTGTGTGTTTAGAAAGCAAACATGTGTGACGTGTGTATACAGTATGCCTTTCTTTAAAGATAAAAGGATACTATGTTAAATCTTCTAGGGAATAGAAGAATCTAGTAAAAATCAGTATTCATTTAGGCTATGGAAGAAACAATATTCTAATCAATTACCTTTTAATTAAAGTAATTGAGACACATGTGAAAGGCAAAGGGATGTGAGCTTGTCACCCAAAGAGTGTGTACTCTGCAAACGTAGGAGAAGATGAAGCGTTGTCCCTGCACAGTGAAGATACCCAAGTGCGTTCTCAGTGTCAGAACGTCAGTGGGACTTGTTTTAAAGCCTGTGGTTTTCCAAGTTATTAAATAATACCTGCTTACTATAGAAAACTTGAAAATTGCAGAACTGTGTGAAAAAGAAAAAAGGAAGAAAGAAGGATTACTGATATTACAACCTGGAAGTAACCATCTTTACCAGCTTACCCATGTATGCCTATAGACATATATTATATACCTTTTTTACATAATTGGGTTGATATTGTAAAATGTTTTGTAACTTTTCCTTTCAGAATTGCCAGGTTTTTCTATGGCATTTTTTTTCAAAAAACAGTGTTAGTGGCTATATAATATTCCATTTAATGGATGCAGCTCAGTTTATTTAACCATTCCTGTATTGTTGACTAGGTTTTTAATTTTTTTCATTATTATAATATTGGAAGAATCTTGTGTACATAAAACTTTGCCAGTATCATTGATGATTTACTTAGGACCTATTCCCATGAAGGACCTATTTTTTAAAATGTGAAATGTCCTCATGTGTTTTCACTTTATAAAAAGGGATATTCTACTTTCAAACTGCAGGGGTGGCCATGCTGACAAAAGCCCAGAAATTACCTTTTTACAAAAGAAACACAGTGGCTACTTTGGTTGAGAATGAGTTCTTGATAAGATGTTTCCCAATAATCAAGACGGCCTAAAGTAACTAGCAAATTTGCTTTAGTGTTTTTGAGGAACTGGTGATCCCTTTCTTGACTGTTCGGGTAGGAGTAAAGAAAATATAAAGACAGCAAGCATCAAAGTGAATCCAGCATTGCAGTACCAAGTAGCCTGGGTGGTGTATGTTAGCAACTGCTGCTGTGCGATCTCCAGCAATCACCCAGTAGATGCCCTGTGTTCAGAGTTGCCCAGTACAGTGTCTGAACAACTAATGTCTCTATTGTCATGCTATGAGGAACAAGGAGGAAGAAGAATAGTCCTGGAGCAGGTGTGGGGAGGTCAGGAGGATGTCTGAGAGAAGAAAGTCCTGCAGAGAGGGGCATTCTAGGGAGGAGGAAGGCTGGGTATGGCTTGTGTCTAGACAGAGGGTAGGCATGTGACGTGAGCCTGGTGGAAAACATAAGTAGGTGGAGAGCCAGTTAGCAGGAAGAAGATTTTGCTCCGAGTTTACACAAAATGCAAAGAAATTTATATTGGAAATGAGTGAAATGAACTTGGATTTTTATTGACAGCCTTTTTATGGGGGAGGTAAGGACTATTTGAATTGAAAAGCATACTAATTGAACCTTAATAAATCATTCTCAATCAGTGTTTGTCGATGTGTGGTTCTGGTTTGTGCTTTTTCTATTTTTGAGAAGCTTCTGGCTTGTGCTGTGTTGTCTTCCCTCTCCGACCTTCTTAAACAGTCTGAGGTGACCCAACAACTGTTCCTCTAGCTCAGATACTGGTTCCTGACCTGTGAGATTCATGAGAGACATATTACATCAACAGACTGACTACTACAGTGAAGTATTTTCAAGAGTTTTTTTTTATTATTATTTATCTTATTTAATTTGAATCAAATGTGTGTAATAAGATAAAATAAAAACTATCATGTCAGAATTGGGGAAAAACAAATAAATATAAGAAAAGATCCTACAAGAAACTATAAAAAACAGAGATCCACTTGCTTACACACTCAAGAATCCCATAAAAACATTAAACTGGAAGCTATAATATATATAAAAAGGACCTTGGGCAGACCCATGCAGGCCCTGTGCATCCTGCCTCAGTCTCTGGGTTCATAGATTTGATGATGTTGTTTTAAAGATACTTGTTTCTTGATGGTTGTGGTCCATCCCCTCTGGTTCTTATACTCTTTCCACCTTCTCTTCTGCAGGGTTTCCCAAGCCCTAGGGGGAGGGATTTAATGGATACATCCCATTTAGGGTTGAGTGTTCCAAGGTCTCTCACACTGCATATTGACTGGCTGTGAATCACTGTATTTCCTCCTATCTGTTGCAGGCAGAAGCTTCTCTGATGATGGCTGAGCAAGGCGCTATCTATGAGTAGAACAGATACTGTTAGTAGTAATTTTATTATTGTTCTTGTTTTATTTTTTTAAACAATAGTATTTGGTTTTACCCTAGGTCCTGGCCTACTAGTCTCAGGGTTTTGGTCACCCAAGCAGTGTCACATAATGGGTTCCATCTCATGGAGTGGACCTTAAGTCAAATCAGATGCTAGTTGGTCACTCGCACATGCTTTGTGCCACCTTTGAACTAGCATTTACTGCAGGCCGTTGGGTTTTTGTGGATGAGTTGGGCTGATGCAGGAACATAAGGGTGAAGGCTCAATGTAGGCACAGCTTAACTTCTCCATGTTTAGCGAGTCTTGTAGGTGATGTCTTCAGCAATGGAGCCTTAGTGTCAGTTTGTAGAGAACAACCTATATAGTTTTGGCAACATTCTGCATTGTTTGGGGATTACTATAAGACTCCTTTGTCCAATAACTTATTTAGATACAACTCAATCCCAGTATTGGTAGCTTCACTGGTGACAAGAGATAGTTGTGGCTCTGTTCCCCCATTATTTGGTGATTTCATTTAGATTGCCTTCATATATGTATGTATTTTAGGAAGATTCTTCCCCTCAAATAGCCCTTACTTTTAGCTGTCTTTCCCTGTATTCCCTCCTTCACCCCTTCTCCCTGCTTCCCACTTGATGCCCCAATTCCACACCCCCATCCATCTGTAACTACATTCTATTTCCCTTTCCTAACCCTAGTCACTCTATAGCAAACCTCTGTGGTTCTATAGGTTGTAGCTTGGTCATCATTGACTTAAGAGCTAATATCCACATGTAAGTGAATACAGACCAGAGTTCTTCTGGGTCTGGAATAACTCACTCAGGATGTTTTTTTTTTTCTTTTTCTCTTTTTTTTCTTTTCTAAATTTCATATATTTACCTGCATTTTTTTTAATGGCTGGGTAAATGTACCATGTGTAAATGTACCCTATTTTCTTTATCTATTCTTCTATTGAGGGATATCTAAGTTGTTTTCAATTTCTGGCTATTAGGAATAGAGTAGCAAAGAACATAGTTGAGCACGTGTCTTTGTGGTAGGATCAAGTAACCTTTGGGTATGTGTCCAAGAATTGTATAGATAGATCTTGAAGTATATAGATTTCCACCTTCCTGAAAACCAACACACTGATTTTTATAGTGGCTGTACAAGATTGCACTCCCACCAGCAAAGGATGAGTGTTTCTTTTATTCCACATCCTAGACAACTAATGAGCTATCAATTTTTAAAATTAACCTTAGTCTGTTTTTTAATGCATATAAGATGAAACATTGTTTTCAATCAGTGTAAGATGAAATCTCAAAGTATTGCATTTCCTTGATGGCTAAGGAGGTTGAATGTTTCTTTAAGTGTTTCTCAACCATTTAAGTTCCTCTATGGAGAAGTCTCCGTTTAGATCTGTAGCCCATTTTTCAATTGGGGTACTTGTTTTCTTAATATCTAGGTTGTTTGTTTGTTTGTTTGTTTTTGTTTGTTTTTTTAGTTCTTTATATATCTTGGATATTAGCCCTCTATTGAGTGTGTAGTTGGCAAATGTCTTTTTCCATTTCTGTAGGTTGCAACTTTGTCTGAAGGACAATGTCCTTTTCTGTGGAGAAGCTTCTCAGTTTTATGATGTTCTGTTTATTAGTTATTGATCTTAGCGCCTGCACTAATGGTGTTCTGTTCAGAAAGTTGTCTCCTGTGGCAATGCATGCAAGGCTATCCCCACTTTCTCTTTTGTCAGGTTTGGAGTATCTAGTTTTATATTGGGATATTTGATCCACTTGGAGTTGAGTTGGTGCCAGATAACAATGGATCTAATTGGATTCTTCTACATACAAATATACACTTTGAACAGTACCATTTGTTGAAGATGTTGTCCTTTTTTCCAGTGTGTATTGCTGGCTTGTTTTTAATCAAAAATCATGTGTGTGGATTTGTCTGGGTTTTCAGTTTGATTCCATTGATCAACATGTCTGGTTTTGTGCCAATACTATGCTGTCTTGATTACTATAGCTCTGTAGTACAGCTTGAAATCCAGGATGGTGATTTTTTTTTATTTATTTTTATTAGTAACTTTCTTTAATGTTAATCAAAGGCTTTATAAGTTTGGTAATGCTCAATAACAAGATGCCCATACAATCAGAAGTGTAACCCAATACCCAACCTAGATATACCAACTACCTTTGACTGGCGGAGACACTTGAACATACGCCCCCATGTTTCCCCCACCCCTCTCTCCCTCTCTCTCTCATCTCTTAGCTCCTCTTCCTCCTCCTCCCCTTCTTACTTCTCCTCCCATCCTTACTCCTCCTCTTCCTCTCCTTACTCCTCCCACCTTAGCTCCTCCTACATATCACCCTTCCTGTTAAAATAAAAAAAAAAAACTTTTCTCTCAAAACACAATACCTAGTCCATCATTTTGTTGACTAAACAGAACCTCTGTTATCTCTCCTAACTAAAAGACTTAGTTCTGAGTCTGTTTTTTTTTCTTGGCCTTAGAATGAATGTCAGCTGAAAACCATCCTCTCAAATCTTTTCTCTCAAAGTAAATAGCTGGGATTGGCTATGAGACTGTAAGTCTTTCACCCCGTCAGAAATCCACAATGACTGAATTAACTGAAATTATGGGAAACACAAAGTATAAATTCTAAAACTTAGCCAATTTATAGAGACCATTGAACACCTGGACAGTCCCTATACTACAAAATGTTGAAGCATCTGATCTTCAGCCTTCTGGCCCAGGATCATCTGACAGACCTAGTAATGCAGAATTATTAAGGGCTGATTACTCTGTCTTGGCAGATATAATCAGTCGACTATTCCACAAGTGTGTCCTTTTCAGGACAGTAATTTGTCTGCAGATGAAAAGAGGCCATTCTTGCCTAGTGACTGTCTCACCACAACTGGAGTAACTCCAAAGATGCTCAATTTCTTCTTAGAATCCAAAGACAGGGAAGCTGTCCGAAGCAGACAGATCTCTAATCAAAATGAACATTAATACAGAAATGTTTGTAATGTCAATTCTGTGAACTTCTGATGTTTTGAAAACCAACTATCCATGTAAGGCAATCTGGACTGTTGTCTGTTAACTCCTCTCAGCTATTTCTAAATCAAATATAGAAAACACCCTAACAATAAACTCAGAGCCATGAATTTGCTATAGGCCCTTAACTCACAGGCTAACCATTTCAAATCAATTTAAAAAGTTAAAGAAGGACTGGGCCTAAGCCTTGTATTCCTAAATGTGTTATATAGGCACAATGCCCATGAGAGTAACAATATTAATCTCACTTTTATATCAATAAGAAACTCATAACAATGAATACCTTAGATTTGAAATCAAAGCAAATTTTGTACCATTTAAGAAATTATAACTTCAGCTTAATAACAATTATACAGATTTCTACCAATAGGTTATGGCTATGCAATAAATCCTAGCTATTCCTCCCTGTTCCAACAAAACCTCTACTTTTTCCTAGAAAGAGAGCCCAATATTAACCACCTCAGTCCCCAAGCCCAGGGAATAGGGGGGCTGACTCTTCATTAACTTCTTCAAGCTGATTACGGTCGTTGGGATATTAGAAGAGGGGTGGGAGGAAAGTAAATTGATAAGCCTCTGAGGTCTGTGTCTTCACTGCACAGGATGGTGGTATTGTCAGCACTTTTTTTTATATTATTCAGGATTGTTTTAGTTATCCTAGGTCTATTGTGTGTCCACATGATGCTGAAAATTGTACTTTCAAGATCTCTGAGGAATTGTGTTGGAATTATGGTGGAGATTGCATTGATGCTGTAGACTGCTTTTGGTAGGATAGCCATTTTTCCTATAGTGATCCTACTGACCCACAAGCATGGGAAAATCTCTCCATCTTCTGATATCATCTCCAATTTCTTTCTACGATGTCTTGAAGTTTTTTTTCTCATACAAGTCTTCACTTGCTTGATAGAATACCCCCAAGGTATTTGCTATTATTTGAGGCTATTGTGAAAGTTACTGTTTCCCAAATTTCTTTCTCAGACCATTTGTAATTTGTATATAGGAGGTCTACTAATTTTTGTGAGTTAATTTTATATTCAGCCATTTTGCTGCAAATGTTTATCAGCTGTAGGAGTTTTCCAGTGGAGTGTTCAGCCTCACATTATACTATATACTATATACTATATACTATATACTATATACTATATACTATATACTATATACTATATACTATATACTATATACTATATACTATATACTATATACTATATATATACTATATACTATCGTATCATATGAAAATAAAGATACTTTGACTTCTTCCTTTGCAATTTGTATCCTCTTTATCTCCTTCCGTTGTCGTATTGTTCTCGCTTAGACTTCAGGGACCATATTGAATAGGTATGGAGATAGTGGACAATATTGTCTTGTTTTTTATTTTAATAGACTGGCTTTGAGTTTCTCTCCATATAAGTTGATGTGGACGAAAGGCTTGCTGTAAACTGGCTCTATTATTTTGAGTTATGTTCCTTTTATTCTTAATCTCTTTATTTATCATGAAGGGCTATTGAATTTTGCCAAAAACCTTTTCAGCATCTAATAAAATGATCATGTGGATTTTGTCTTTCAGTATATTTTTATATGGCAGACTACATTTATTGATCTGTATGCTGAACTATTTCTGCATGTCTGGGATGAAATCTTTATACCAGATGGTCTTTTTTACGTACTCTTGGATTCAGTTTGCAAGTACTTTATTGAGAATTTTTGCATCAATGTTTATAATGAAAACTGGTCTATAAATATCTTTCTTTGTTGGGTCTTTAGGTAGTTTGGGTGTCAGGATAACTAGCATCATAAAATCAATTGGATAATGTTCCTTCTAGTCCCATTTTGTGGAATAACTTGAGGCTTCGACTCTTCTTTGAAAGTCTTGTACAGTTCTGTGCTAAAAACCATCTGGCTCTAGGCTAGTTTTTGGATGGAAGACTTAATTATTGTTTCTATTTCATTAAGGGTTATATCTGTTTAAATTGCTTATCTGATCTCAATTTAACTTTGGTAAATTTATTTATCAAGAAAATTATCTACTTCTTTTAGATTTTCCAGTTTGGTGGAATACAGGTTTTTAAAGTATGTCCTTAAGATTTTCTTGATTTCTTTGGTCTGTTGTTATACCCTGTTTTCATTTCTAATCTTGTTAATTTGAATATTATCTCTCTGCCTTTTAGCTAATTTGGATAAAGGTTGTCAGTCTTATTGATATTCTCAAAGAACTGACTCTTTGTTTCATTGGTTCTTTGTATTGTTTTTTTGTTTTTTTTTTGTTCCTATTTTACTGATTTCCTGAGTTTGTTTATTTCTTGGTATATACTCCTTTTGGATATGATTTCTTCTCATTATTCTAGAGCTTTCAGGTGTGCTCTTAAGTTACCAGTGTGGGATCTCTCCCTTGAATCCTCAGATAAAAGACACTGACACACAGTTGTTCCTTTTCGACTTGCCTTAGGACCCAATTGCTGGACACTACTATCTCCCACCTGGAAAACCATGCCCTTATCAGTTTCTTATCTCAGTCTCTCCCACCTGCCCTAAATGTCAGTTGCAAAATTCCCCTGCTGACCCAAGTGTAGGAGCCTGTGTGGCCACTCCATTTTGAGATCTTACATGGTTGCCTGGTTCTCCTCTCTTCAAAGCAAGGAGAACTCCATCTTCTTCCTTGCATCTGCCTCTCTGCCCCCAGGGACCTGGAAGTCCCTCCTGTCCCTTCCCCCCAGCAATTGTCCCACAGCTTTCTTTACTGACAGATCAAGAACCAACTGGAGAACAGGATCTTAGCATCAGAATCACCCTTTATAATCAGAATGTGGACACAGATATAAACCAGAAGCAAAAGAGCTCCCTCAGCCCAAAACCACTTTTGGTGTGTGTCATAGCCACACTCTTCCCCTTTACCATCCCAGCACCTAGCACCCATGATTCCTCATTTAAATTTCAACAGTATTTTCATACAAGAGAAGCTCACAGTACTTCTGTGCCAATAATTTCAGGATGATAAACTGATGATTTCCTGAAGGTTTTGGTATTTAAGACCTTTCACGAATATAAATAAATAAATGATAGAATCTACAAGAGATTTACACATAGCCCAGAGGGAGGCTACATAGGCATACATATAGAGACACAGAGCTAAATGAAATAAAAAGAATTCTCCCTTACAGGATGAAAGCCGTTGCACAGTATGTACCAAACAGACACATTTTCAAATAACAACAACAAAAAAAAATCA
Source organism: Grammomys surdaster (assembly GCF_004785775.1). Taxonomy (NCBI): domain Eukaryota; kingdom Metazoa; phylum Chordata; class Mammalia; order Rodentia; family Muridae; genus Grammomys; species Grammomys surdaster. The sequence goes on along the minus strand of NW_021604782.1, from coordinate 8,268,812 downwards.
TAAAAGAGATCTTAATAGAATTTTAAAATTCAAACTAAATAAAAACATAACTTACCCAAATGTGTGTGTGATAATGGGTTCTGGGCTAGGAAAGAGACTCATATCAGTGAATTTGCTTATTGAGTCTTCATGAATCAACTCTTTAAGACTCCATTTTAAGAAACTAGGAAAAATAAGAACAAATTAAATACAGAGCAAGCGAAAGAAATTAATTCCAAGACATTAGTGGTGGGAAAATCAATTAAGCTAAAAGCTGGTTCTTTATGTAGGTGGTCAACAAAATGAATGAATATTTAGCCATCTTAAAAAGAATAAAGTACAAGTTAATCACAAAAGGAAAAGGAGGCATCACTACAGATCACATGGATATTAAAGGTGTAGTAACAGAATATAGTTAGCAACTTTGTCCACAGATTTGAGAACCTAGTTTCAATGGTCTAATTTCTTAAGAGATAGTCTGCAAAATTGAGACAGGAAGAAATAGGCAAATTCAGTATGTTTCTACCGTTAAAAATATTGAAGAAATAAGCAATAATCTTTTAAAATAGAAAACATTATGCCTCCATGGTTTCCAGAAACAGAAAACTGTACCAATTCTCTATGATCTCTCTCTCTCTCTCCCGCCCCGCCTGGTACACCCCCACCCTCGCCCCCTCGCACTCTCTCGCTCTCTCTCTCTCTCTCTCTCTCTCAGAGAGAGATTAGGAGAGATAATACTTTCTAATTCATCCTATGAGGCCAGTATTAATCTGTACCAAAATCAGATCTCACACAAAAGGAAAACTACAATATCTTTTGATCACTGATGCAAAAATTTTCAACAAAATACTAACAAAGTGAGTTCAAAGTGTATAAAAACAAGTTACACAGAATGATCAAATAGTTTGCAATCCAGGGATACAAATGTGGCATTCATTTGTGAATGAATGAATCGTTCATTTATGCTATCTCTCAGAAACTTAGGAAGAGTTTTCTCAGCGTGATCAGCAACAGCTATAACAAAACGTACAGGTAACTGTCAGGAACTTGTTATATCAGAAACGCAGAGGGACATGTTTGTGTCTTTCCAATGTGTCAGAATTTATTGAATACCTAAGTTTTCAGACCACAGTTTTCTCTGACTGCAATTTTCCAAGTGTTTCTAATTTCCCTTGAGAGCTGTCCATTGGTAATCAAAGGTTCTGCATTTCATTTCTTATAGTTCATGTCACAGTACACAAACACACAGTTTGTAGAATAGTTAAAAAAGTATTAATGAGGTTGCCATTCACAGAGGCTGTCCTGAAGTCCAGGCAGAGAACTGATATGAAAGAGCCTTCAGGGGAAGGGTCTGTGGTAGGTCAGATGAGAAGCCTTAAGAGCCACAGGCACAAGCTGTGCAGGCAGAGCTGCTAGATCCAGATCCAGGTGGCAGGCTATCTGAAGAAGGATGATGATACTAGTGTTTGTACCTGTACCTGGAGATAGAAACAGTTACCCTCCTTTACTTTGTCAATTTTCCTGGATGCAGTTTGTGATGAGTGATTGGGGAACTATCGGAAAGCCTGTAATATTTTTGGTCTTGGAGTGCCCCTTATAGTCAAAATGAGAGATTCTGACTGATATGATTAATACTCACAGGTCTGCCATTACTTATATGATTGGGTATACTTTCCAAGTGCTATTTATTGTCATAAATTAATGACCAGTAAATCCCTTCTGGTGTCCAGGCAGATGAGGCTGCTTATGTGGGTAAACAGATAAGAATCATTCTTTCTTTACACTTAGTCTTAAAATTGATTAACTTAGACCAAAGTTGTTTCATAAAATTGTGTCATGCTGGGTGAGACAAGACCTTAAGACAGATATTCAATGCAGCAAAATGTAACATAGAGAACTCTAGCCTGCTCTTCTTACTAATAAAGCACTTTCTGGTGAGACACTAGAAGCTTTTCCCTTAAGAGCTGGAATAAGGCAAAAATATTTCCCCTCATCACTACTTATCAACAAGAAGTCTTAGCTAATACAATATGAGAAGAAAAGGATGAAAAGAGCATAGAGTTAGAATTAAAACAATACCTGTATATGGTATAGTCTCCCATATAGAAAATCTAAAGGAATTGATAAAGAAAAGCCCTCCTGTAGCTAGATATTATAACTGTCATTATCTCGGTTTCTTTTCTATTGCAATGATTACTATATCCTGGCACAACTTTAAAAAGAAAGGGTTTCATTTAGCTAACACTCATGCTCCTAGGTTACCTCTATCATAGTAAAGAGGTCAAGGTAGCAGGAACTTAAAACAACTACTCACAACACATACAGTCAAGAGCAGAAAAGTGAATGTATTTATGTCGAAGCTCAACTCACTGTATCACTCTTATAGAGTATAGGACTAAAGCCTAGGGAGTGGTGCCACCCATACTGGGCTGAATCATCCCATATTAAGATTAGTATGAAGACAACCCTCCCCTCCTCCCAGATATACCCCAGTCAACTTGATCTGGATAATCATTTATTTAAATCTCTTCCCTGGTTATTTTAGATTATGTCAATGTGACAACTAAGACTATCACAGAAGTAATAGACAGTAGCAAAAATCCAAACTACTGATAACACCAAATGCTGGTGATGAAATGGAACAATGAAAATTCTTATTCACTGATGATAGAGACACACAACGGTATAGTCACTTTAGAAGACAGTTTGGCAATTCCTCATAAAAGCGTAAACATACTCTAAACATGATCCAATTGTCATGACCCTTGATATTAACCTAAGTGAAATGTTATTTCTACATAAAGGCCTGCACACAAATGCTTACAGTAGTTTGATCTATAGCTGTCAAAACTTAGAGGCAGTTAACATGATCTTCAGCAGGTGAATGTATAAATAAATTATGGCACAGCTTGACCTAGGAATGCTACTTAGCGTTCAAAAGACATGAGCAGCCAATCCATGGTTGCTTCAACAACCTCAACAGTATATTCCTAAGTAAGAGAGGGTAGGCTGAAAAAAATTGCATACTGCAGAATTCTAACCATGACACATTCTGGAAATACAAAACTGTGAAGGCAGTAAAATGATCAATGTTCACTAAGGACTAGAGAGGAGGGAAGGGCACCCTGAAGGAACAGGGACGTTAGTGAGGAGAGTAGCCTGGCCTGCTGCTCGGAGTCTCAGCTTTCAGCATGTCTCACCTACCATGAATCAGTGAACTTATTCTATAGGATGGCTTGTGCGTGTTGGATGCACTTGTCCAGAGCCATAGCATGTGTAAGCACCCAGAAACGAGCTGTAACAATGCACCATTGCTGGTTCACTGGCTGTAAGAAAGATGCCCACATAAATGGCCTATGTCAGTAGTGTGGAGTTCATGCATAGAAGAGGTTCTGAGGCTATCTGAGAACTTTGCATTCTCATTCTCAATTTTCCTACGAATCTGAAACTGCTCTTTTAAAAAGGCCTAGCCATGCATGTGGTGTCTTCCCTGCTAGGCTTTCCTAGGGACCTTTATTCTGTTATCAGTATGTAGTTATTCATCTGTGGTGATCTAAGTTTTGATTCCCCACTTCTCCTGAGCACCAGGGATTCCTGTTTCATTATATTTGTTGTCTGGTGGCTTCTTTGAGCCTCTGAATCTATCATCAGGCTACGGGCATCATCCCATACAGCTTTCTGGCAGCATCGCTCTGGTGTATCTTCATCTGCCTTTCATTTATTACAGTTTTTTTTTCCTTGCAGCACTTCTCTGCTGGGCTCTTCTTGATTGTCATTTATTTTATAATATAGGCAGGTCAAAGGTCATGGTCTAGATCTCTGCAGTAGGAAAAGTAGAAAGGAAACTACCGTGTGCTTCAAGAAATCTCTTGGGGGCTGGACAGACGGCCCAGTAGTTAAGAGAACTTGTTACTCTGCAGAGGACCCAGGTTCAGTTCCCAGCACCCACATCTTTATCTTTAACTTCAGTTCTAGAGGATCCATCATCCCCTTCTGATGCTGCACAAACAGGTGCACACACACATGCAGACAGAAACGTTAATGTACATAAAAACAGAAAAACAAGCAAACATTTCTAAAGACTGCAAAAAGAATTTAAAGACATTTAACTAGGCCTCAATAACTAGCCTCTCTCTCTCTCTCTCTCTCTCTCTGTCTCTCTCTCTCTCTGTCTCTCTCTCTCTGTCTCTTCAATTAAGAACTTCAATTAACCATAATTGGGAACCTTTCTATTTATATGTTCATTAGATCGTATCTGTCTCTACTCTTACTTCAAAAATAAATTTGCACCTTCTTTTGTCTAATTTTTTCTTCAATTTCTGTGGCTCCTAGAAGAGAATTTTTAAGCACATGGCACATATTTGAGAAAGAGCAGTAAACACAATTCAATACCTTCTTTCCAGAGCTTATGGAAGACAGCCATCAGAAGAGGAATTGTTATGTGAGAAAGTTTTCCAAGAATGAGTTTCTGTTGTAAATACGACTTTTCTGAGAAAGTAAGTTTAAACTGTGTAGCTGAAGACTAGGTAGAAATGATCCAGGTAAACTTGGAGGTGCGGGAAAGCTGATGGAACGTCACATGATTTAAAAAGCCTATACTTAAAGACCTACAAGATTATATACATGGAACATGAGTAGCATTTGGGATAATCATCAGGAACTGCATCAAGACAACCCTGTAATTTATGCTAAAGAACTTTCTTTTTATTCTAAGGAAGGAGCTGCTCAAGGATTTCAAGACAGGGAAGGAAATGATGAGATATGCAGTTTCAAAGACTGCTGACAGTGTCATGGTGTAGATGGGGGTGTGGGTGGATACAGGGAACAACAGAATGCTGCTGATGTTTCTGAGGGGGAGATAAAGTCAGCCTGGACAATGGTGCTGATGAGGTGGATGAAAAGGTATGAACATGTCTTAGATACAAGAGGTAAGACAATGCCAAGAAGTGGTGGGGAGGCCGTGGGTGACATGGGAAAATGAGTTGATATAGGAAACACTTTCTTCTGGTTTCTTCTGGGGTCACTTACTCAGAAGGGAACTTTCAGAGAAAAACAGATTTGGGGTAAGAGGAGGGGAAGAACAGAAGTTTAGCTGTAGACTTAGTCTCTGCCTCTGGGATGTTCAGCAAGAACATCTTATAATAGGGCACCGATCTTGCTTAGAAGAGCAGTGTCAGAGATGATGACCAGCAATTCACTAGCAAACAGATGGGTCTAGAAATGTGGGTGTGTTTCCAGTTGTTCAAGGAAGCATGCAGAATGGACAGGATGGGGAAAGCTGAGGACACACTTGGAGGAATGCTAATATTTATGGGTAGACAGGAGTTTAAAGAGAAATCTATGACTCAAAATTTTAGTGAAGCAATTTAAAGAGAATTAACATTCAGATACTTGGTATAGTTTTGTCTTTACAACTTTTAAGTCTTCCAGTTACATTGTGCATTTTTAGCATTGTCTGTAACCATTCTTCCCATGTTAAATCTATGTGCTTTACATTTTATTAACAGCTACCAAGGGAAGGAAGCAATTAATAGTCCTACCCAGCTGTGACACTTATGAACTACAACAATGACCAGCATGGCTAGACAAAGGTACAATGAATGGCACTCATATGCTGGTAGCAACCAACAGCTGTTTAACTGTACTTAAGACCACTCAACAGGAAGAAATTCTTGTCTGTTACTAGAAACCTGGTTGAGCCCGTGGACCTTAGGAAAGTAGCAGATATTGCCACTTTGCTAGACCAGCATAATTCCTAACTACACTCTAAATCTTATCCTTATAACACAGGTAAAGGGTACAGCTACCACCCCTGATCAAAGAAGCTTATTTTTTTTTTACAGCAAATGGAAACCGAACAGAAAAGCACAGCTGGACACCAAGAAGAGATCAATGGACAATGGGGAGCCCAGTCCAAAGGGATGCTTCTGCAGCACAGCTCTGATAGCTCTGGGAGCATCAAAGAAGAGGAGGTGGAAAGGTTATCAGAGGCAGAATCTCAGAATGTCTGCTGTGTGATTGCCTCTTAGAACAGGTAGCATAAGCCAGATCAGAAAAATGGCAATGGCAAGAGAGTGTTGATGTTGCTGGAGGAAAATCCCATGGGATCCTAACTCTAGACAAAGAACTACAGGCAACGAATGCCTGCTGGGAGAGGGGAGAATTGGCTTCTCTTAGGGATGAGCCCCTGTATTGACTGTCCAAGGTAGAGGGGTCAGCTCTGAAACCACATACACACAAGCAACAAAAACAGATTCAGCAGGGCATAGTTATATACCTATGTACATGAAACAGTAATAATAATAGAAAGAAACACAACCAAAAATTTGAGAGCAGAGATGACTTGGGAAGGGTTGGAGGAAGAGACATGGGAGGGGCTGGAGGGAGGAAAGGAAAAAGAAGTGACACAATTGTACTTTAATTAAATATATTAAAAATTTAAAGAAAAACATAAATAGAATATTTCTTTTATTACATTTTTGCTGATTATTACTATTAGAAAAAAACATTGCTTTATATGTTTGTTTATAATGAATAATCATCTTAAACGCTCTTAAAATAAAGAAAAACCAAAACCAGAAACAAAGTGTGAAAAAAGAGAACACGCTGCGATTCCAGTTCTCAGCATCCACCTGGGGTGCCCAAACCACCGAAACTCAAGCTTCAGGGGAGTTCATATCCTCGTTTGGCCTCGTTTGGCACTGTGCATATGTGACCCCCGACACATACATAATTCAAAAAATAAAAATCTTTAAACAAACTTTGTAATTTGTCATCTTGGAACATCAGTTAGGATTTTATTTTTTTGTTGTTTCTGTTTTTGTTATTTTGCAGTAGTAAAATCATACCTTAGTTAAGTTAAACGAGAAGTTAATTGAAAGGAAATTTAAAGTTTTCCAGAATTAATCAGATTATTAAGAAACTTGGCTTGGGAATCAACAGGCTACCAAGGGAAGGAAGCAATTAATAGTCTACCCAGCTGTGACACCCATGAACTACAACAATGAATCAACAGGCACTGAAGTAGGAAGTAGGAATTACAGGAATTCCCCCTCTAACAGAAATAATCTAAGCTCAGCTGAGATGAGTGAATTCATATAATTTTTGTTCAGGAACCAGATTCCACTGAGACCTGTTTTAGATAACATCACAATGTCTAGGCTACAGGGCATCAGAGCAGGGCTCCAAATGGCAAGAATCTGCATCCAGAAAAAATGATAATTATGTAAATAAAAATTAAAGGATAACTAAAAACAGAAAGAAAATATTGGCCAGTATTAACAGCAGATTCCGCTACTCAGAATCTTCATACGGAGACGCTTACGGTCTGCCTTGGACAGCAATTCCTCCTTTTTTCTCGACATCTGACATTCTTTGGTTTCTTTATCCACACAGAAGCATGTGTGCCAATAGTGAGCAGATATCAGTTTGGGGAAAAGAATGGTCACAGAGTGCAACTCTGGCTTACTGTGTTAGTTTATAGCAGTGTATCAGAGCAGAAGTACCATGCTAGTGTTCAAGTCAACCCTAGGACACCAGAAGAGGGTGTTGGGTCGCCCTGCAGCTGGATTTGGAAGAAGCTGGGAGCTAGCTGCCTTTGGTGGGTGCTGGGAAGGGAACTCTGGAAGAGCAGTGTGTGCCCTAAGCACTGAGTCAGCTCTGCAGCCTCTGTTCTCCTGTCTTCATAACAGCTTCACTCAGGTAAGAGTCAGAAAGTGAAGTGCCAGCTCAGTACATGCGTTCAGTTCTTCCTACTTTTGGCTGTCCTTCAGAGTTTCCAGTTCTGTGAAAGTCAGTACCTCCCTTTGTTAGTACTACTCGAAGAGCAATTTTTTGATTGTTGCCAAATTGGCATATATTTATTTCTCACTTTTAATTTTAGTTTCTTTTGATGACACGTGATTTTTTTTCAGACATTGTCTTTTCTTTTCATAGCCTTTGTCTATTTTTATAGATTAATGGTGGCTTTTCTTGTAATTTGAAGAAATGTATTTATGGATATATTATGGATATATGAATTTTTTCTTGGTTTCTGTGAATGGTAGACTATGCCCTTATTCAACCAATTTGGTTTTTTTTTTTTTTTTGCTTATTTGTTTGAATTCACATTGGTTTAAACGTCAGCTCTTCTAAGACTCCTGCTTACTTTACTCCTTTGCCCACTTTTAATTTCTTGTTCCTTGGGGAATGTGTCTTACAAACAGAAGAAATTTTTGTTTTCTCTTACCCTTCACTCCCCAAGGCTTTGCATGCTATGGTTACTTAGTTGACTCTTTGTTTCTCCTTATTACGCATGCGTGACTCCCTTTCTTCCTTCTAATTTGCCATCTTGAAATTATTTGTCCAGTTACTTTGAAGTTTTGTGTATTTAAAGAGACATGTTTCAGAAACATTTTAACATCTGTCCATGTAAATCCATGTGTTTCCCTGTCTCAAATTCTGTAATTTGCTACCAATTCACCAATTGACTTCCTTCCCACCCCCTTCTCCAGCATTCTTCATTCATTAAAATAATTTGCCTATTTATTTCCTGATCCTTATTTCCCAGTTTAATTTCACGTTGAAGGATCTTTGCTCACATCTGCCAGTGAGCTCTGCGATAACTTCACTGCCGGTTGGTGATGGTGGTAGGGTTTTTGTTTGTTTAAAAAATCTCAAATCTCATCTTCTCTTTCAGTTGCCTCTTTAGGCAGGATTATTTTTCTTTTTGGCTCCCCTAAGTGATTCACCCCCACCAGCCCACGAAATTATACTTTGTGACAGTTTGAATGTGTGACACATGTTTCATCTTTCCTCTTTCATGAATGTTTTCCACTGAGTGTGTAGTTTTGAACAATAATATTTTTTCTTAAGAAACGTTACAACATGCCTCTTCAGCCTGGGTATTTATGCATTGATAAAGAAGGATAATCAGGACCATTGGCGTACATCAGCCTTATTCTGGACTTCAGAAATCATGACTCTCTATTGGTATCCATCTTCCCAACGTGGTCACATGATTTGGGAGAGCTTCTTGCATTTTCATTAGGCTGAGCATGTTGATTGTGACTAAGAATTCCTGCTGTCTATTGAGACAGTGTATTTTGACAGTGGGGGAAGGTCTGAATTTCTGGATTATATATTCAAGGAATGTTTAAGTTTTAAATATTCTTTCTAGTTAGTTTTATTTGATGTCCCTATTTTTCTTTTTGTAATTCTTTGAGATGTTATACAATGTATTTTGATTTTCTTCTAGCCCCTGACTTGTCCCAGAATCCTTACTCTCTTCCCTACTCAACAATTCTCATTTGTATTGCTCATAGAGTCTTGGGTGTGTGGTCATCTCCTGAAGCATGGTCAAATACCTGCTAGGGCCATGCTTTTAAACAAAACTGACTCTCTTCTAGCATCTATTAACTGCTGATAACTCCTCAGCTAGGAGTGGTATTTCATGCCCACCTCCCCATTCCTGGATGAGATTTTATCTGGAGCACACCTGATCAAGGTGCAGAAAATACATGGCTATCGGTGGTGTTTTGAATGAGAACGGCCCCAATAGGCTTGTGTGTTTGAATGTTTGGTCCCCAGATAGTGGAACTGTTTAGGAGGACTAGGAGGTATGGCCTTATTAGAGTAGGTGTGATGTTGCTGGCGAAGGTTTGTCACTAGGGGTAGGCTTTGAGGTTTCAAAAGTTCACACCAGGCCCAATCCACTATCTTCCTGCCTGCAACTTGCAGATCAGATGTTAGCTCTCAGCTACTGTTCCAATGGCATGTCTGTGTGCCTGCCTCCTACTTATCTGCCACAATGGTCATGAAATAACTCTCTGAGACCATAAGCCCTCCATTAAATGCTTTCTTTTAAAAGTTGGCTTGGTCATGGTGTTTCATCATAGCAATAGAACAGCAATAAAGGCACTGTCTTTAAGAACACCTTTTAAGTTAAAACATGTTAAAATTTGATGCTATTATAACTCGTTTTCTTCAAACAATTTCTGCTGGGGACTCAGTGAGTCCTTTTGATGCAAACCTCTGTGAGCTCAAAGAAATGTTCTACATACATTTCTTAAATTACACTGAAAATATATATTATGTCTCTCCAAAGCCTTGTGCTCCATTTCAGCCTCAGTGAGATGAGTCAAGTCACCCATTACTGAATTTCACCACCAACCTGGAAGGTCTGCAGCCCTCTTTTAATCCACAGAGAAGTTTTCAGCCCAATTCTTCATGTTTGACTACTCTCACATCACCTCTGAATCCTTTGATTTCTCATCCCCTTGGTCTAAGACCCAAGATACAGTGTTCTCTCTCTTCCTTTTCATGTTCTATTAAAGCTGGAGGAGACAGTGAAACTCATACTCAGAGGTGTCTTAAGGAACCATGTTTACATTTTTTTCCCTATGTGGCTTTCTGAGTATTTCACTTCAGAATTCCTGGAAATAGATCTCCTCCATCATTCCTGTCTTCTTTATCTTTTAAATTTGGTAATTGTGATAGTTTTACATTCTTGGAACATTCTTGGGTAGACACAGAACTTTGGCCACAAAATTTCATCCATAAAAGGTTTTTTAGCCAATGTGAGTTGAGTTTTCCCTGCCTTGGCTAGTTTAGGGTTTCAGCTTGCCTTTGTTGGAAGAAGTTAGTTATATCTACCTTCCCCTTGGTATCCACACATGGACTTGTAGTTTATCACACTGTGGCTATACTGGTACTGGCAAATTACCATCAAAGGTTTTGGGCATCACCATTCATAGCCTAACAGGAATGGAGCAGTGAAGTTAGCGTGCACCACAGAGCTGGATAAGGAAAATTGAGGTCATAAGTAGAGAAATGCTGTGTTTATGAGAAGCTCTGATGAGTCTCTCAATGGAACTTTCCAAGGATGAAGTAATGGCTGATTTTTCTATGCTTTATACCAACATGGGAAGTGATTGGTCTCAGACGAATGTATAATCTGTTATAATATTGATCTGGCTTGTTTTTTTTATGTTGCGGAGGCCATGCTCCGAGAGGCTACTGAGTAAAAACTGAAGATCCAAAGACTTCTATTCAGGATTTGATTGGCACATGAGACCCTTCAAGTCTATGGAGGAAAAGACGCAGAAGAAAACACTCATGTTTCAGAAGTGCAAGATGCTGGTGGACTTTTCCAAGGCTGTTCATCTCGGGTAATATTCCAAGTGCTTACTGCCTGAGGGAGGCTTCTGCCCACTCTGGTGTTCACCTGCCCTGATAGTGGCAGGAGTACTGGGTAGAGGCTCATTTGTGGTTTAGGCTGAGGAGAAGGGGGACATCTAGTGGTAATTGTAATCAGGAGGTCTCCTAGGAACACAACTTCAGTGCCCCAAATCAGACCTCATGATGTGGCAGCCAGTCAAACATTAAATTGCTTATCAGGAATTTGTCCATCCCTCAGCCTTAAGTTTAGGAAAGAGGTTGTCCACTTTGAAGTTCCCCGGAAACAGAGTCACAAAGACAGTGACAGATAGCTCCAATAGAAGACAACAGGAAGGAAGACTGCAAATGAGTTTCTGAGTTTTCTGCTTACCTAAGAGTCTCAGTCTCTCTCTCTCTCTCTCTCTCTCTCTCTCTC